>NC_090444.1:1684121904-1684432178 GCF_031143425.1 Pleurodeles waltl | reverse complement strand
CACAAGGCCAGATATCTTCTCCACAAGTTCCCACTGAATCCAATTTGCTGCTTCCAAGAGGACACAACCTGAATATTTGGCCCAGTAGCAACACATCTTCATCGTATTGGCTTGGTAGGTTGCTCAGGGTCCCAGCACGATGGGGAAAACACTTGAGGGTCAAGACTCACTCTTACAGATGCAGCAGCAGGGTATCACTCATGTTCAGCTGGAGCTCCTCAGTTGGGCAGCTGCAGAAAATACCTTGTGTATATTGTTGTGTCTACAGAGTGTGAACATGAGGTCAACTGTTTGACTCTTGGAATCCACCTTAGTGTCCTTGATACAGGAGAGAGCAATTCTAGTCTTCAAGGCTCTTCTCAGGTCTCAAACAGCAGGTCTACTCCTTTTCAGTTCTTTCACACAGCTAGAAAATATTCTGTGGAGGGGTCTGTGGGTGTCACAATTATGCCTCACACCAGCAAGTGGGTTGGGGTGACTCCTGGTCCATCCCTGTGCAATAGGATAAAACATGCCAGGGGCAATCCTACCCACTTTTGCTGAACTTCCCGTGTACCCTACTGTAAACAATCAAACAGTGCCCCTCTCTGTACTAATCCAAGATGGTGAAATCCTTCTCTCCGTGTTAAGAAACTGTGTGCCTACCCCACAGGTGTGGCCAAGGAAATAAGCAAACTCACCACTGTAGTTTTGCTAGACCAGGCCTGGGGCAGCTCTTCTCCCACTAGGATTGATGGCTCCCTGACTAGGGAACAAAGAAGGATCCTGCTCAGGTGTCAGCTAACAACTGCTTGTTACATGGTAAGCCTTTTTGAAATGTATCAATTTAGTGGGCACAACTCATATGGTCATCTGGCCAAAGGAATATATAATAGCACCTCCCAACACCCAAGGACTTTGTCTCATTTCTTCAGCCATAAGAGCTGTTCAGTTAAAAATATGAAGTGCTCACCACCATTTCCAACAGTAGCTTACCTGCGTGGCAGCCAAGCATTGGCCCAAAATCAACACAAAAGGGTGAGTTTTGAGTGGGTAATCTTGATCTGTCGATGTTGCTGTTTAGAGCCTTTTTTTATCGCTGGTACTAGGCCCACCCACACAAATAGGGTACCATTTTTGTTGGGAGACATTGGAGAATGTTGAGTGGCAGAACATTTTTGAGCCCTTAAAATTCTGAAACTTTCATTCACAGAAATGTGAAGAAAATATGTGTTTTTAGCCAAAGGTTGAGGTTTGCAAAGGCTTCTGTGTAAATAAAAACCTCATGAGATCCACTCGAGCCTGTGGAATGTCTGATTTGATAACTTTCCTTGAGTGACAGGTGAGCAAGAGTGCAAAATCCTTAGTTACTATGATCGTCAAACCAAAATATTTTTCTCTCAGATTTTTTTGATGTATTGGAGCATTTTGTTGAAGGTGGAAGTCCATCCATCTTTATGGGAAGAAGTGGTAGATTTGTGGATCTCCGTAGCTTTCACAGTTTTCTCTCACACACGTGTAAGGAAAATGGGTATTTTTTGCCAAAGTTTGACGTTTGCAAGGAAATCTGGAAAAGAAATGTCATGCTATTCACAAGAGTCCCTGGACTCCTCTGGGTGTTTTGGTGTCTTGGTTTCATTGGTTTGCCTGGCTGTCAGCTGAGCTAGGGCCCAAATACACAATTACCCACACTTTAAAAAAGGTTTGATTTTGCTGGTGAAATATGATGTCTCCAGATCCTGTTTTGGGAGGTGTTTTGTATCGCAGATGGTAGGTTTAGCCTCACAAGTAGGGTACTGTTTGTATAGGAAGACTTGTAGGAACAGAGAATAGCAGAACATGTGTTATTACCAATTGGATTTGTCTGCATTTGTGGCTTCCAAATATAAGCCTATGCACAAGAAAAAAGACATTTTGTAAAATCCCAAATTAATCACAATAGTATTGTTAACCCCAAATTCAACCCAAATTCAAAGGTGACCAAATTAGAACTGTTCTAAAACTCTGTAGCTTGAGTACATTTCAGAAATGCACAGGCTTTTCTTCATACTCATGTTTCATTTAATGAGTTTAATGGCTGACCCTTATTGATGGTGTTTGCCAAATGCTCAAATTGGTCCCCAGTCTTCCCCAATCGGGTCAATATCGGTTTCAAAATATCAGTAATTAAATTTCCTATGTTGGAATAAAACTCCTCCTGTGAGAGCGGAACCCTCCCTTAAGCCAAATGAATATCGTCAGAGTTCACCTCCTGGCTAGGGCTATGTGCACTTTTATGGGCAACAAGCTTTTGAGCTGTTGTTTCTTGGATTTAGTGACAGGCTTGACTCTTTTTCTTTTCCCATCCTTAGCTTTTGCGCTCACTTTCTCACTCTAATCCTGAGCCGAAGATTGGGGGCATTCGAGCAGATCTTTAGGAGAGTCATCAAGAATGACAATGGAGGGAAGTGGAACTATAGCTCGGAGTGCCTGTGTTGCCTGCCGAGCTTCTTCCTCACAACCCCCCTGTGTCATGTCTGTATCTGTATCAAGAACCAGATAGAAACAGCCTTCTCTCTGCATGTTCAATCTCTTTAGCGCTGCAGGGGACAGGGCTGCTTTCTCAATGCTCCTCCAAGCGCGATGCTGATGACAGTAGCCTTCCTGCCGCTACCCTGGATGGTCGCTGTAGTCCGCGAGGCCTCCGCTCTCTTCACTCACTTTCAGCGCATCCCGGATTGTTGGGGACTAGGCTGCTTTTACAATGCACCTCCCAGTGCGATGGTGATGTCAGCAGCCTTCCTGCGGCAACCCCGGCCGGTCCCTGTAGTCCATGGGGCCTGCGTTCTCTACACTCGCTGTCAGCCTTTCATTTATATTTTACCATATGAATTATTTTGTGGTCAGGAGACAATGAAAATCATTATAAGTTGCATCTCATTTGTTGACTCGGGCCTTCGTGTTTTTTTGGAGAATCCAAAAACTCTATATATCCCCACGACCAAAAGGGTCTATCGGATATAATAGTTTATTGCTTTTGTAAATCAATAATTAGGGCAAAACATTACAGATGAAACATTGCCACAAATGATTGTTTTTTTTGCCTTTCATTTTCAGCTTTTTTAATGTAATGATTAGCTTCCTTTGTAAAACCTTGAGGGAGCAACCACATGCTGAATTTAGAAACCTTATTCCATAACAAACAGAAAATAGGTTGAAAACAAAAAATATAGGAAACATCCACTACCTTCTTAGAAAAATGCAAAAAAGAGGAAAAATAATTTTCCAATACAACTTTATTTATTCCTAAATGGTTGAAAGATGGTAAACTGAGCATAGCAAACATTTTGTTGATGCCAGTTTTAGAAATAAAAGATACATTTTCTTGCACCACACTTTTTCCCCTATTTCTCTAAAACTCTGAAAAAATGTTGCTAAATATTGGCTATTTTCTCGTGTTCTCTCCATGCTGGAAAAAAAACACAAATTTGTTGTAGATACCATTTGTGAGAAAAGAACTATGAAGCTTTAGGCATGAACTAACCTAAACATCCATAAAAGCTCTTTGATCGGGGAGGAAAGGCGCAGAAGGCAAATATTACTATGAGGTTTTTGTATCAAAGGTGTATAAAAATGAAAAAAAAAGTCAGCAAATTGAATGGACAAGGGTCGTTGTCAAGCGTCATGCACAACAGAAAATAAAATACACTTGATTTCATAAAACAGACTTTATTCATGTCTAGTTACCATAGAAGCAAGACGGATAGGGTTTTTCATTTGCTGCATAGACAAATGTATTGTAATACAGTTTCATCCAACCTGTTTTGTTTATGAAAGTCTCCTAACTTTTTCATTGTGAAGAAAAAAGGAATGACATTTTTAAATAAGCTTCAGCTGAGCAGAAAGTGGAAGGGCTTTTTCATTGATTGGTGAATTTCTGCCTTTGGATGTGTGGATGTGTGAATGGATCAATATTAGAACATGTCAAAGGTTAGATAGATACATTCGTGATTCGTAGCAACCAGAACGGGTGCGGCGGCATCTGGGGGGAGGAAGGGGAATAAATAACAATTAAATAAAAATATAATAAAAAAACACTTACCTCCTCTGCCGTGCCACTCTTCTGTCCCTCATAGCTCCAGGCTGCAGGCACAGACTCCCAGCCTGCCCTGTGGCCAATCCTGACGCTGCTCAAAGCAGCATCAGGATTGGATGGGAGCGCCCAGCCAGGGTGCACCTAGGCAGACTGGGAGCCTGTGCATGCTCTCTCCAGCCCAGCAACCGCGTTGCTGGGCTGGAGAGAGCCTACTGTGCATGTGTGTTTGGCCAGCCTGAGACGGCCAGCCAAACACACATGTGCTCTGAGGGGAGTGCTCTGTGCACTTCCCTCCAGTGCTCGTCACCCCCAGTGACCCTCCCCTTTTCAAGAAAAGGATAATAAACACAGTTTATTATCATTTTCTTGAAAAGGTTTTGCAGGTGCCGCTGCTGGCGGGGGGAGGGGGGACAGGATGCTCCTCCACCCTAATGGAGGAGCCACCACTGGATAGATGCCTGTGCCTCGATGAACAAGTTAGTGGAAGGCTGAGTGCATAGACAAATTAGGGGTCAGAGACTGCATTGATAAAATAATGATTGGTTGAATAAGTGAGTAGGTAGATGGATGGTCCTAGGAATATATAAATATCTGAATAGAAAAATGGGTGACTGAGGGGCATATTTATACTTTTTCGCACAAAACTGCGCTAACGTAGTTTTGGGTGAAAAAGTATACCACTGGCTAGCGCCATTCCAAGATGCCGGTCGGGCGTCATGTTTATGGAATGATGGTAGCCGGTGGTAAGTCATAAAAAAGGACGATAGCTGGGTAGGGGAGGCATAGGGGGAACAGGAGGTTGTGCCTCAAATGATGATGCTAGTATGGGCAGAGGCATATAAAATGCCTCTAACCAGACTAGCGTCATCCTTTGACACACAAACCCAACGGACATGACTCCAGCCTTAGTAAAGACAGGAGCCATGCCCACCACCCCAATGACCATGCCCAGGGGACATGTGTCTCCTGGGCATGGCCATTGGCCCAGGGCCATGTAGGGGGGCCCATGTTAGGCCCCCCTATGGCACTTAAAAAAATAATAATATACTCACCTGTACTTACCTGACTTACCTGGGATGGGATCCCCCCATCCTCTGGTGTCCCTCTGGTGTGGGTGTCCCTGGGGCTAGGGGAGGGTACCTGTGGGCCCATTCCATGGTCTCTGACCATGGAAATAGGCTCACAGGTCCCCTAATGCCTGCTCTGACTCAGGCATTAAATAATTGCGTTAAGCAAGCTTAGCGCCATTATTTAAGGCCCCTACCCCCGTGCTTGATTTTAGCACAGGGGGGATAAATATGGTGCTCAGGCCATATCGTCATTGTTTGCCCGGGAAAGTCTACCTTGCATCTCATTGACGCTAGGTAGTTTCCTGCTAGCAAAAAATGGCCCATATTTATACTCTGTTTGCGCTGAATTAGCATCATTCTTTTTTACGCTAATTCAGCGCAAACTTAACTCCATATTTATATTCTGATGCTAGACCCATCTAGTGTCAAAATATTGGAGTTAACGTAATTTTGTGGATGCATGAAACATTCTTGCGTCAATGAGATGCAAGGTAGGCGTTCCCGTCCAAACAATTATTCAAAGCCCCTAGCGCCATATTTATGCACCCGGGCAAAAATGACGCACAGATAGGAAGCGGACCCAAAAAATGATGTTAACTCCGATTAGCATAAAATTTTAATGCATGTGTCAAACCAGGCGTTAAAATGATGCCCACACACCACTACTGAAGGAAAACAGCAATATTACAAACCCACCGGAGAAGATGGAAGTGCTACTGCTCCAGCTTGTGAGATGACAACAACAACAGCAATCACAACCACCACAACTTGGTCCACAAAGGCAACACAGAAGGTAGGAGAGAGCATTCAGAAACAGGACAACCCTCCATGACCTCAGAGAACAAGACATCATAAGGACATACAGACTCAACCGGTGAGCCATACCTCACCTGCTGCACCACAAACCACAGCCAGCCTGCAGACCACACACAATATACCACCTGTGACAAAGCTGCTAGCTGTCCTGCACATTCTGGCAAGTGCCTCATTTCAAACAACGAGTGCCCTGGTTGTTGGCGTGTCACAGCCATCATTCTCTGCGTTCCTGCCAAAGGTGTTAGACACAATAATCTCCCTGCCACCTGCCACATCAGCTTCCCAACACCCAGTAAAAGCAGCAGGAGATAAAACAGTGTATCTACCAATTTCATGGCTTTCCGCATGTGCTTGATGCAATTGACTGCATCCATGTCCAACTCATGCCACCTGCAGCAACAGAGCACGTACACGGGAATCGCAAGCACACGCATTCCATTAATGTGCAGGCCATAGTGCACCACCGGGGACTATTCACAAACATTGTGGCCAAGTATCCTGGCCTAGGTATCAGAAGCAATGGAAGAAGTTGGGCCTGCGTGGTACATCCATGATAATCTGTCCTGCCACTGCCATGGGGCCCAATCCCCACACAGGGTACACATGACCACACACATTGCATGGACACATCTGTGGAATGCACTTCAGTATGGATGAAAACATATGCAGCTAGGGCTGCAGGTCCACCACACAAAACCAACAACCATTGGTAAATACAATGAGTTAAATCAAACATTTGTGGTCAAAACATAATCTGGGTGCAATGCAGGCAGAGTGTGTCATACACAGTATGTACATATGTTGGCCACACACAATTCTCCATAAACTCCAAATCTAAAGACGGAGACAGTTGTCGGGTAACATTTCCCAGGTAGCATTGGTTCACACATCATCAACAATGCTTGAGCTGTGTATGTTGTTTTAAATATTATGCTCTGTATGACAACATCACACATCACATACAAAAACACAATACACAATCACAAACCAGAAATATGTAATTGTACTGACTGCCAAACATATGTGAATACACTGTTGTCACATATGCATATATATGCATGACGTTCAACTATTTGCATGCTGTTGACTCTGTAACACACACATTGGTGGAACAGACCGATCACACCCTCATCACATTGTTGCATGGACTACCACATGTGGCCATACCCAATATACCACACCGCAGCACAGTCCATATCATATGTATGTTCATTCAGGGTGCATCTAAGGACAATGGAAAATAAGCACACAATCAGGAATTGAATAAAAAAAAAAACAGTGGCACAAATGCGTCGAAAATGTCAGCAAATGCAAAGAAAATGACACATGGGCCTTTAGCATGAATTCTGCCTTCGCACTCCTCTCAATGATGATTTTCAGTGAATTCGACGCATAACAGTAATGCGTCAGTATAAACGAAGCACGTGCGTTATGCTTCTAAAAAAAACATGAACATGTCAAATACATCATATAAATATACGCATAACTGAAAATGTGACAGGAAGTGATGTGATGGGAAGGTAAATCCTGTCTGCATGCAGGGTACCGTGGGTGTAGTTCTCTTCACAGTCTGTGAATTTCTGACTGTGTGTTTGTGTTTTTGAGCTGGTGGTTGTGTCTTGGTTCCTTATTGTATCTTGTGGAGTCCCTCCAGTCGTGTTGTGTTAAATATTGTCTGCTTTTTGTCCCAGTATTTGTGATTTTGTGTGTTTCTTGTGTATATTTGTATTTGCGGCATGGGGTAAGGAGTACTGCATGCAATGCTTGTGGACAGGTTACATGCAACCAGAATGAAGTATTTCTGCGCCAATCTAGATATGGAGTTCACATGTCCAACCATGATACCAATGCAGGTCAGATGTCTGGTGAGTCAAGCACAGCCATCACAAAGTCACACATTTCAGGGGCCATGGCGATACCTGTGCCCAGGGATAGTGTCATGTATGAGATGCCAAGGCACCACCAGTCTAAAATTTTTCATGGATTGTGTCAACAAAGTTGGGCAATGCATGTATAGCACAACTTTGTCACAATCACAAACTGCCTCTAGGTGCCTTGCAGGAAAAGCTTAAGTATCTGAGTCAAATGTCTTGCAAAGCACCAGGGTGGTGTCATGTATTTATTGCACAACTCCCCCTTATACCATGTAATTCCATCTTCTATAGATTGCCCACATATGGTGGTAGCAGGGTGTGACACTACATGAGTCGCTGGCCCATTGTTAGTGTACAGATGTGTGTCTCTCACTCACCTGAGTGTCTGTGTCATCATGTGATCGTAGTGGTGTGTTTGTTGCACTGTTTTACACTAGGATAACTAGCTCACTTGTTTCAAATAGTACACACTGAAATATGTTGTCTACTAGTAGTGACTGTGATATGACACTAAGCATGGTTTACCATTATTATCTTACAGGTGGTCCTGCCCCCTACACGATCGGCGAGTTGGCGCAATGTGAGGACCCAGATGTATCCAGTAAGTGATAATGTGTGTCCTATGAAGTAATCCTGGGTTTGATGTGAGTGAGTCATGTGTGTTGCATACAATGCTAGATTTGAGAAGCTGTCCAATGATCAGACATCAAAGTAGGTTGGATGATGACAATGTGTCCCATTGAAAGGATCCTCATGCACCACCAGAGGGTCACTTCTTGTGAGGCTAGTGGTGCTCAATGGCCAGCAGTGTTTAAACAAGGTGATGACAAGCCACATGTAGGGCCATATGTGACTAAGAATGACAGAGTGCAACGCTGAGAGAATATTGGCAGTGGGGATACTCCTTTACTTTTTGTTTCATATGCTTGTGTCTCAGGGTCTTCCCTGAGTGCACAGTGAAAATTGTTTGTTGGCCTAGGGATTCCATCCTGCCTCCAAATCCCTCTCTTGACATGTTCATCACCTGTTCACAACTGAGCTGTTACATTGGCAGCAACAACACATCTACTTGTCTATGCATCTGCAATCCAGTGGACCTACCTCTCAAGGTGACTATGTATACTTCGTATTAGACATGTAGGTGTGGTAATTCAGCTGTCAGTGTTAGGGGCCTGTGTAGGAATGTTGGGCATTGTGACACGTCTGACAACAGCCTACATTTAAAATCTATCCTGCAAAACTGGCCAGTGGCAATGACAAATGAGGTTAAGTACCTCTGTTTTACACCAATGTGTTCTACTGGTACTCCCACCTGACAATATTGCACAATAACTGTTTCACAGCCATTCCTGCCGTATGTAGTGAGTGAAGCATACATGTGTTCTACATTTTTGACATACTCAGTGAATTGCTTGTGGGGGATAAGACCAGCATTGTTGGTTTCATGTAGGAACCTTGTGTGTAGATATGTGCCCCCATATTCCTGCACTCTTGTACTGACACTCTGTGACTAATGACATGGTTACACACATCACAATTCCTAAGAACAGTAGATTTGTCACAATAAACAAAGACATGCTGTTTGTGTAGGAGGTGTTTATTTACAAGTGTCGTAGTACAATATTTACAATGTCCAGGTCAGTGGCCCATTAGTTAAATTCACATAATTGTGACAAAACACAAGGCCAGGGTTGAGGGACATGTCAAGGGACATGCTTGGGTGAAGTGTCATTAAGTGAGCAGGAACATAATTAGAAAATGTGTAGGTGAGAGACAATGACAGTCCATAGCAGGCAGGTCAACAGTGTGTCTTTGAAGAGTGCACATATCCAACTGTTCTTACACTGGCATGATTTCAAGCACAGGACAAAGGAAAACACTGGCCATGTGGCATGGACTGTTGCTATTAGGAACTCTTAAGGGTGAAGATGATCTGTTCCATATCTTCATCCTCCGATGTGTGTGGTGTTTCCTCTGCCCTTGATGGT
The DNA here is from genome assembly GCF_031143425.1 of Pleurodeles waltl. NCBI lineage: Eukaryota > Metazoa > Chordata > Amphibia > Caudata > Salamandridae > Pleurodeles > Pleurodeles waltl. The sequence continues at coordinate 1,684,422,376 of NC_090444.1, read as the reverse complement.
GGTGGTGGGGACATAGAGGTTGCCACACACACTTCAGTGGTTGGAGATGTGGACTCCCAATTCCTGGCAGCATATGGCATCACTGCAGCAAGGAGGAACTGCTGATTTTTTAGGATAGCAGCAACATCCCTGTGGTAGGCAGCCATGTCTGCCCTGAGGGAGGACACTTCCCGGTGCATTGAATCCAGCTTGTTCTCAATCACGCTGCTGCCACTTTAGGAGGGCAGTTGTTGTGGCCTCTCCCTCATAGCAGCAGCTATGTCCCTCAGACACTGCTGGACTCCATGCATTGGTGAGCGTGTGCCTCGTTTGGTTGCAGTCTGTTCATTGGCCGTAACGAGGCATGTGCACATACCCTCTAGGCTGGCTGCCATAGTCAGCATCCCCACCCGGACATCCTTGGCCAGCTCCCACTGGACTCCTGCCACTGTCCTCTCAAAGCTGGTTCCTGGGTCCCCGGAGTCCTCAGCTGAGGCAGTGCTGGCAGGTCGTATTATTGGGGTGTTGGGTGGGGCATCTGGGATGGCTGCTGCATTATTACTCCTCCCTGCAACTGGAGGTGGTGTCTGGAGGGATACAAGGACTTCTTGGAGGGTCTCTTGACTGATGGTTGTCAGCTGGTCATCCAGGTCATCGGGGTACTCCAGGACAGGCAGATCAGCAGGAGATTGTGTAAAATCAATCTTTCTGTATTGTGGCAGTTGATATGCAACGTAACTGACTTGCTATTGGACGCTCATTGTCATCTTGGTTCCCAAACATTGTTCCTGTACATCATGGTTACAGTCTATCAGCCCTTTGCCCCACCTGAGTGTCACATGAGGGGAAGCTCAGGTGGCGCAATTGGCTGCGTCATATCTACTAGGTGTGATGTATATCTTTTTTGTGGTTTGACACCATCTTGTCATTGTCAACCTTCCCTGTGCATCCATTTGCATGGTGGGCCTTGCAATATGTGTTGCAGTGCTCAAACTACAGCACCACACATGTCAATATGCCCCTGTCCCAGTCTTGCATGTTTCACATACACCCATGTGGTACGGAAACCTTGCACCACCCCAGGGATGGCATTGCCAGGACACTATGCTGTTGATAGCCTTTTAGAGCTCCTCATGTTAATGTATGTGTATGTGTGCTACATTGCACAGCACACATGGACATAGCATAGGTCATCTTCTGTCTGTGCAGGTAGGTGTGCCTTCCTACACACCTATGATCTCCCCCTCAATGCAGTCATACTTGCAGTATGATGCAAGAGATGCAGCATTGTGGCAGAGCAGCTATTTTTACACAGGCACAGGGGTAGACCCAGGGATGGCCAGTATGGGAATAATGTTTTGCTGTATGCATCATTATGTATGTGACAGTGCCTGTGGTAAATGAGTTAATGAATATAGCCAGTTAACGGGAGTTGAACTCAGGTCAGGGCCTCATTACAAGTGTGGCAGTCCTGACTGCCATTGTCTATATGACCACCACCAACAGTGCAGGTGGTAGTGGCAACTGTTGTCAATGGGGAATGCCCCATGGGCCAATGGCCTGGCAGGTTTCCAGCAGCTTACAGACTGGCAATGCCACCTGTCTTGTGACACCAGACCAGTATTACATTCACCGCTACACTCCAGGTCTGTTCCAGCTTTTCCACCAGCCTTTGCATGGCGGTGAAACCCTCATGCAAAGGTTAATGGTGATGTGGTGTGATGTGCCCATGGGTGCCCCTGCACTGCTCATGCACCTGGCATTGGCAGTAAAGGGGGTCCCATGCCCTGCCCCTTTGCCCTTTCCACTGCCTGATTTGCAGGGCTAAGTGCAGCGTATCCTGTCATGCCCAATGCACCCCAAGACTGCCACTGACTCTATTTGATCCATCAACAATGCTAAGTGCCCCACAGAGCTACCACGAGCAGACAGATTTTCACCCGCCATCCCAACGTATGACTCATAATGCCAGCCGCAAAGAGTACACTGCACTGGCAGTCTTACCAACACCGGACTTGCCCATGCACCATCCCCCGCCTGTCAATGTGGAATAATGTACCATTATGTTCACAGTCATACACCATGTGTTGTATATGTGTGTTTATTTCCCCATTCCTATGTGTCTCACATGGTTGTGTCAGGGTAGTTGTGAGCTCAGCCTGTAACTGCTGTGACCTACAGTTTGAGATCTGTGGTACATATTTTCTGTAGTGGCACATTTCTGTTCAGCATCATGATGTGTGCTTCCACACTACACCAGTTTAGTTTGTCTGGGTATTGGCATGTTTCCAGTGATACAGGACCAACCTGCTATTCCCCCAGTACCAACTCAAATTATTTTTCCCTACACCCAGTGGGCATCCTTACTGCATGATGGTGTGGTGGCTATCTTATGTGGATGTGTTGTCATTCTGCAGAGTGGTAGTGCCACCGGCAGATGTCTTGGTGCTGTTGGGATGGTTGCAATGAATTGTGTGCTGTGAGGTTGCAATTAATTGTGTGCTGTGTTTGGGCAATGAGGCAAGGCAGTTGCAAGGTGTTACTGCAAGGGACACCACCATGACATAACCCCAGGAATGAATGGTACTGACTGTCTACCTAGTCTCTGAAGTCTTGGTCATGTTGGTAGGTTTAATATGATTACATGCAAGGGATGTTGTGATGCCACGACCAGAGGCACAGTCATTATGCATGCCGTCCATCCCATGTGCTGCATGTGTACATATAGGTATTTAGGCCTGGCGACTGACATATGTCCAGGTTGTATATGTGTTGTGGTGCATGGCACTACCAAGACAATGGTACATGTGTAGCTTACATCAGCATGGTGCAACATGCTTCATGTGCAATGTGCCTCTATGCGTTCGTTTGACATGCATTGTGTGAGTCCGATGTGCCTCCCCCTTCTAGCACTTGACAATTTAGAATGAATGTCCCCCATGCAACTTACCCTGCATTTGTGGTGTTTCCTGGTAGTCTGTGCTGTACTGTCCTGCGATTCCACTGACCAGTTCCTCCGGAATGACCGCTGCAACCATCTCCTCCATCTCGTCCAAGTTCTCTTGTGGTGCTGGACTATCACCTCCAGTTTGCAGTGCTGCCTTCCTGTTTCTTGCCATTTTTTCCTTTGTCCTTCGCTTACAATCATGCAAGAGTTTCTTGCAATCTGTTATGGTTCTCCTCACCTCTGCCACACTGTTAATCTTGTCTACTATCTGCTGCCAGATTGCCTCTCTCCTGCCAATTGGCAATTTGAAGGTGATGATGACTTGATGTTGATGCTCTGTCAACTCTCACACCAGTATTTCATGCTCCTCTGCACTGAAACAACACTTTCTCTTTTTGTTCTCCCTCCTCTGGGTCTTTTCTGTGTCCTCCTGGCTGGTTCCTGGTTGATTGGGGTCACCCTGGGGTCTCTTCTGGCTTTCTGGCTCCATTTGGCCTCTCATTTGTACTGTTTTCTCTGTTAGCGTCTGTATTTGATGCTTATGCAGGTGAAAATGGTGCATTCTCGTTTTGTGACATGTTTACGTGTCGTAAGACGGGTTAGAGACATTTTTCCAGCATAAACGTAATTTTGCCTTATGACAAGGCACAATGGTTAACGTAATTTTGTTTTACTCTAACCTATTTTTAGCGCCACCCAGTGTCATAGTATAAATATGACGCCCGGGTGGTGTTAAAAAATGGCGCTAGTCAGCGCTAAACTTTTTGATCTAAAACTGCATTAGCGCAAATTTGCGTCAAAAAGTATAAGTCTGGGTCAATGACAAATGACAAATGATGCGAATTTGGCGCAAAGCAAGTATAAATATGGGGGCCTGTGTTTTCATGGCTGCAGAGACGTCGGACCACTCTTGCAGACTGAACCTAAGATACCAGTGATGATAGCTTTATAAAATGCCAAGAATTACCAATTATATGTCAGTGAAAGCATTATATGAAGTATGGGGCACCATTATTCCAAGTACATCCTAAATATTTGTCACTACTTAGCTTGTAAGACCTTTATGCAGGTGTGTTTAGCATTGTGCTTCTGTGGACCATGCCCATGTTTATGGACATTAGTGGGTGATTGTTAGTGTATGTGTAAATGGAGGAAGAGATTGGCCCGTATATTTATGGATGAATATGTCAATGCATTTATAGATATAATGAATGAATGAGTTAGGGCTTGAAGTGTGACTAGTTGGTATGAATGGCTACAGGATGGCAAGAGTTACAACCATTGTGCCAATGGAAGCATTATGAGGGACTGGTCACCAACATTGGTGTATGAACCATCTTAAGTGCGTGATTAATTAATGTGAAAAGAAGTGTATGGGAACTGGATGAAGGATGTATATATGAAGGAATGACTGAATAAGTGACAGCATTAATGTAAAGGTGAATGTCTATGTGAATGAACTGGGTGAGTGGGTGGGTCAATGATGACAAATTATACTATTTATGCTGTCAGAGGCCTCAGACAACCATACTGATAATGTTATAAAGATACCATGAATTACTACGATTATGCCAGTAAGCATATGTGATGAGACAGTTGTGCCAAGGGCACCTATAATGTGTCTAGAATCACCACCTATACCAGTGCAAGCATTACCCTAGAGTAGGCGTTCTTGTGCCACAATTATTTCAATATGCCCACATTATGGAATATGAGGAATCCCACTGGGGTGGACTGCACCTAAAAATGTGATAAACAAATTATATCCCTGCAGAGATTATGGCTATTATTTATCAAAAGAACCTTGTGCCTGGGACTCAAAGAAACAATGAGGATCTTTTAAAGACTAGTACCGGAGACTACTTTGATAAAAAATCCTAGCGATAAGAAGGTGGACGAAACACCCTACATGTCCCTGAGTTTCAAGGTGGGAGGAATTAATGAAGTTGTGGACTGCACACCAGTCCAAGCAAAGGGAGCAAACCTATTCCTAGACACCACAGGGTGCTCCTAGTGTCATTAGAGACAAAATGAGGAAGAAAAGACAAGCTGCATAGGAGTGCTGGAGGGTGAGCGTTGTGGCACTCCTGAAGGAAGGCCAGAAGAGGTAGTGAATGGCCAGGCTACCAGTGCTGTTTTAGCTATCCATCCCCTATGCTCAGAAGGATGTAGGCATAAAAAACACAGTAGAAACTACTATGGGCTCACAACACAGCTCTAGGACACAGCCAGCAAGGGCACAGCCTCCAACATACAAAGGGTAGGTCCTCTGGAGTAGAAAATCAGTTTTCCGGATGAGAGTTGCACTACTAGGACTAAAAAGAGGAAGCAGTTTTTTTTTCAAGAGGATGACTGGAAACCACTGACAGCTCTAGATAAGAGGATTGAATGGGAGTCAGACTTCTGGGAGTAAAAGAGTGAGAATGACTGAAAAGTTGAAGGTTAAGCCTCAAAGAGTTCTAGACGTCTGTCCTCACATCAAGGAAAGGTTAAAGGGTGGCTGAAAAATAACTAACGCCAGATTACTAGTGATGTCACTGAAAAATGGAGAGTGGGAATGAAAGTGTCTAATAAAAAAGGTAATAGAAGGATTGATACAAAATCTTAGATGGGCAACATCAAGACTTTGGAACAAATTGACCCTTTTGTTATATGCTCTCTTTTTACTGGCAAAAGGATATCCCAAACGTCAACTTCTTTTACACTATCTCAAGTGGAGAAGAAAGGTAAAATAAAACCTAAACAAATTGATACAATGGAAATGGAAAAAGCTACAGTAACAGCTAAGCAACCAAGTTTGAGGACCCGTTATGACTTTCCAGCTAGGCAAGTTTGAAGAACCATCATGGCTTTCCAGATGGGCTGAAGGGAGGAAACCAAGGTTTCCGACTGTCAGCCCAGCAGGAAAGAGGTGGCAGCGTTGTTTCCAGCTTGTAATCGAGCCAGTGGCAAGGCTGCCACCGCACAGGGCACCAGCACCCTCGTAATGTGCACTGTCTGCTGTACAGACAGTGGCCATTACAAGGGTGCTGGCAGAGGGACCCCTGCACTACCTATGCCACGGCCATGGGCAGTGTAATGTCCCCCTTGTGGCCCCCTGCATCTGTTCTCCGCCAGCCTTTTCATGGAGGTGAAACTGCCATAAAATGGCTGGTGGAGAGCCAGGTTGTAATAAGCAGGGAGGTGCTGCAGGGAGCAAGACTCTGGCTGATTGCAACCTGCCGGCAGCCCAGCGGGCTCACAATCCCACCAGAGACAGCAGTACCCGTAATGTGGCTGTCGAACCGCAACAGCAGCAATGGTCCAGACTGCCACCATGAGTCGTAATTAGGCTCATAATGTCCTCTGAAACTGACCTGTCTAAGGTGTTTACTGTCTCAGTAGTGAATAGTTTTTTTTAAAATGACGGAACCAGAAATCATTCAATTAAATAATGGTACAGAACCAGATGGAGGATCTTTTTTAACACTAACATGTTATGAAAAGGAGAAATGTGGTGAGACAGTCTTCATTCACTACGTACCTATGGGACAAAATACTCACTTTTATCCATACAACCTGGATCTGTTGCCTCTGTCAGCTCTCTTAAACAATGTTAGCAGAGTGTCATTGCAGGGATCATTCTGTCTGAATAATTCAGAAATACTCTTGAAAACAAGGTGGAAGCGCTAGGAAAAATGAACTAGATGCTAATCCTAAAATCTGCAAAGGAAGAATGAATATTTATTGATTTTTGATTTTATTTTATGTTGTGACAGAGGAACATCTGATTCAGCATGGGTATACTAGATCAAAGTACAAAAATACGTCCAGTGAACCTTTCAGTCTGGGATAATCCCCCTCTATCTAAATACCTTCTTGTTATTCTGTCTTGCCCTTTTCAACCCAGTATCTCATAATTCTGAAATTCAAACGAGCTTGTAAGTATGGACCTCAAACTTTTTCGTTGGGAATACCCCAGCTATCTTAAAGTAACTCACCTCTAACTTCACTGAATCTTAAATAATGTTCCTCCATTCATCAAAAGCTAATGAAGATTTAGCATATTTCTATCTCATCGCAATAAGTTTCTTAGCAAATGGAAGCCAGGTACAATGTGTTGTCTCTTGTGAACAATCTCTCTTTATACTGTATCCATAAAGCCACAAGAGCAGTTGTGTGATCAAGATCAATATGGATTTTACACATATGACGTTGATAAAATGTTATTAATAAATTAGTGGCATAGAAGTTAGCATATGGTGATTAATTAACCTGCATTTAAAAGCCTAACAGAGAAATAACAACATTTTTAAAATGTGCATGTTTGAATTATGGTGAACTATGTGGCCACCACTCATATTGTGCACCACATTTTAACATGAAAGTTTTGCATTCAAATTAAATGAAAGTACTAAAATGTGAGTTAACATTTAAGAATGGTTTATAAAATTGTAGATTACTAATTGAAGTATTAAAATGGATATGAATTACATGCATTTAGATTGAATTAATGGGTTTTATTAAAGTGAATTGCATGTATGTAGAAAAATAATTGCACATTTAAAATGAGCTCTAACATGTTATAAATGATGTTTGCAATGAACTACTTGATTTACATATATGAATTGTAAGGTGTGCAAAAAGTTTATTAATGTATAAATATGTATTTGGGCTTCTTAGCTTGACTAGGCCTGTAGAGATTCATTTTGCAGCAGTAATGGAAAATCACTTTTTTATTCTGTCCCCACTGACATGAATTTTTTTTCCTAGGCTGCTAATGTGATGTTGAATGTCCTATTGTGTCGAAGGCAAGAAACATGTTTTAGAATAACAATTTAACATTATGAGGGTCATTACAACATTGACGGTAAAAGCCGCTTACCGCCGTGCAGAATACCGCCAACACACCGCAGCGGCCGCGGAATTCCGCCACAGCCATTATGACCCACAGCTCGGAATCCGCCAAAATCTAGACACCCACACAAGTCCGCCACACCAAAGGTCAGTGATAAACTGGCGATAACAAAACCTCCACCGTCACACCAACAGGAATACGCCCACACTATCACGACCCACGAATCCACGCAGCGGTCTTTCAACCGCGGTATTCCATTGGCGGTACATACCGCCACGCTCAAAATACACACACATTTACAAAACACATCCACATTGGACAAATCGAAATACACACATCTGATACACATACACACACCACTCCCACACACCCAATACAATACAAAACACACACCCACATCACCCACAAACCCCTACGACAACAATTGCGACAGAAGGCCAGAGAGAGATACCACCAGAAACAACACTAGCATCCACAGGCACTCAACACCATCACTCACACAACATCCACGCACCTCACACAACACACCTCTAAATATCACCCCACACATCACAACACACCCCACCCCACACATCACCCACACCACCCCATGGCACCGCAAAGACACCCCAGGTTTTCTGAGGAGGAGCTCAGGGTCATGGTGGAGGAAATCATCCGGGTAGAGCCGCAGCTATTCGGCTCACAGGTGCAGCACACCACCATAGCTAGGAAGATGGAGCTATGGTGATAAATCGTGGACAGGGTCAACACAGTGGGACAGCACCCAAGAACTAGCGATGACATCAGGAAGAGGTGGAACGACCTACGGGGGAAGGTGCGTTCCGTGGTCTCAAGACATCAGATAGCGGTTCAGAGGACTGGCGGCAGACCCCCACCTCCTCTCCCAGAACTTACAACATGGGAGGAGCAGGTCTTGGCTATACTGCATCCTGAGGGCCTCGCAGGAGTAGCTGGAGGAATGGACTCTGGTAAGTCAAACCTTTAACTACCATATCCCCCACCCTACCTACATGCTATCACCTACCCCCACCCTCGCCCTCATCCCCATCACTCCAACTCCTCACACATGTCCCACCATCACAAACCACACATCCTAAACCCAAGCCCTGCATGCAACACCAAAGCATGGACACCCATCACCAAAGCATGGCCACTGCACATACCCATACACCCCCCTAAACCATTATCACAGAAGGTCCCACACAATAATGGAAGCACTGGGGTACATGGTCACCCACCCATTGCACACCATGGCACATACAGATGCAATAATCATGCCTTTACACCCCTGCAGGACCCCTACCCAACGTCACCGGACAGGAGGGTCCAGACATGTCCACTCCACCCACAGAAGAGGCCCACAGTGATGACAGCAGCTCTGTCCAACTGGATCTAGATGACCAGCCCGGCCCATCTGGGACCTCGGGACAGTCCGTTCCCCTCACACTGGCACAGGCAACTACAGAGCTTCCCCCCTCTGGAAACACCAGCACAGCACCCACCCAGCGGGCCTATACCTCTGTCCCCAGGACACGTCAAGCAGCAGTGTGTCCACCACTACAGGGAACCCAGGATAACCGACCACCCCAACAACACCAGGGACCTGGGGGCAGTGATAGTGGGCACACGGTTCAGGGGACAGAGGCCCAGGAAAACAGGGGAACTGGGAGGGCTGCTGTGTGACAGGGGGAGGACAGGCCCAGGGAACCCACTCTCTACGAGGCCCTCTCCAATATCATGGGAGCCTACCACCATTCCCAGGAGACGATGGCAATGGTACTGGCCAAGTTTCAGGAGACCAAGCGGCTCCAGGAGGAACAGTATTTGGGGTTCAGGGAGGAACTTAAATCCATCAATTCTACCCTGGGCACCATTGTAGGGGTGCTGAAGGAACTCGTCACCACCAGGAGGGACACTGTGGCACAACAAAGGGCCCCTGACACTAGCCTGGACGATGAACTGCCCACCCCCTCCGCCGGCGCTAGTGGGCAGGAGGCACTGCCACAGGACCACGACACCAGCACCTCACCCCTTGCAGATGGAGACTCACCCCGCAAGCGGTCCCTGAGATCCAGGACAAAGACAGAGAACAATGCCAAGACCCCGCCAAGAAATGAGACCACCCTGATTGTCATCCTTCTGTCCACTTTGTCACCCTGTCCATACTTAAACTGCCCTAGCTCCACTTCCTATGCCCCTTTGGACAATGCACCTGTGAGACTAATAGACTGGACTCTGCATTGGACATTCCTCCACCAACACCCCTGGCCATTTTACAACCCCCTCCACTATTTGACACTTAAATAAACACCCTTAAATCACAAAACAATCTGGAGTCAGTCTGTGCTTTCGAATATGTGTATTTGCAATAACTGTGGAAAAATGCTATATCCAATGTAATGTCAACATACCTATGTCACACAGCTCTAGTCCATGCGGAAACAAAGCAGCTCAGTGTCCATATACTGGGTGAAAATGACAGACAGTACAGAGGTAGAAGAATTAAATCAGATGTAGCAGGCAGTGTTGTCTTCTTACCTGTGTCTCACTGGAAGTATTGTTGGATCACCGTGTTCCTGTTGTCTATGTCCTCTTCTTCCTCTTCCTCGTCTTCACTGTCCACAGGCTCTACAGCTGCCACAACACCTCCATCTGGACCATCCTCCTGCAGAAAAGGCACCCGTCGTCGCAAAGCCAAGTTGTGAAGCAGGCCACGATGATCTGGCACACCTTCTTTGGTGAATAGAATAGGGAACCACCTGTCATATGGAGGCACCGGAACCTGGCCTTCAGGAGGCCGAAGGTCCTCTCTATAATCCTCCTAGTTCACCCATGGGCCTCATTGTAGCGTTCCTCTGCCCTTGTCCTGGGATTCTTCACTGGGGTCAGTAGCCATGACAGGTTGGGGTAACCAGAGTCACCTGCAAATGTCAAGGGACAACTGTTAGACACACACTAACTCTTAGGGACATCCCCAGAGCCAGACACCTAGTCACACTGTATTGGGTGCATGTCCTCACCTACTAGCCACACATGGTGCCTCTGGAGTTGCCCCATCAAATAAGGGGTGCTGCTATTCCGCAGAATGTAAGCGTCATGCACTGACCCAGGAACCATGACATTTACATGGGAGATGTACTAGTCGGCCTAACAATCCATCTGCACATTCATAGAATGGTAACTCTTCCGGTTTCTGTACACCTGTTCACTCCTGCATGGGGGGACCAAGGCCACATGTGTCCCATCAATGGCACCTATGATGTTGGGGATATGTCCCAGGGCATAGAAGTCACCTTTCACTGTAGGCAAATCCTCCACCCGAGGGAAAACGATGTAGCTGCGCATGTGTTTCAGCAGGGCAGACAACACTCTGGAAAACACGTTGGAGAACATAGGCTGGGACATCCCTGATGCAATGGCCACTGTTGTTTGAAAAGACCCACTTGCCAGGAAATGGAGTACTGACAGCACCTGCACTAGAGGGGGGATTCCTGTGGGATGGCGGATAGCTGCCATCAGGTCTGGCTCCAACTGGGCACACAGTTCCAGGATTGTGGTACTATCAAGTCTGTAGGTGACAATTACATGTCGCTCCTCCATTGTCGACAGGTCCACCAGTGGTCTGTACACCGGAAGATGTTGCCATCTCCTCACCTGCCCCAGCAGACGTGCTCTATGGATGAGAACAGCGATCAGAGGGTCAGCCAACACTGAGGTATGTAAACACAACTTAATAGGAAAATGTTTGAAAATCGACATATGGCTGTATTAGTGTTTAAGCAAGGCATAGAATGTGTGACGCAGTCAAAATTAATGCCATGTGGCCCCCTGAAATGGCGGCTGCCTGACCTGTAATGTGGGATAAGGGGATATGAGATAACTGCGCTGGCGTTGTACACCGTCGCGGTAGGCGGTCGAAGACTGCGGCGCAATCCTGCATTGGTTAACATTGGGCCCTATGCGTCCCAGGAGCCAATGACGATGTACGCCGGAGGTGACGGTCCGCACCGCCGCGGACGTGACTGCCATTTTCTGTCTGTTCAATCACTTGATACCTGATCTTCAACAGCAGAGGACCTACACTGCAAGTGCTGCTGTGACCTCAGTCTGGAAGAGACAATGGCTCGTGTGTCTGGGGAAAGGGCCCCTGCCTTCAGCACGGAGGAGTTGGAGAAACTAGTGGATCGGGTTCTCCCCCAGTACACGCTACTCTATGGTCCTCCAGACAAACAGGTGAGTACACTGTGAGCATGCTGTAAGGGCAATGCCTGTTTGGAGTGGTGTTGATGAAAGATGGGGGGGGAGAATGAGGCGTGCATGATACGACGGTGAGTGCATGTGCGTCATGGCAAGGGTAGGGATGCGGGCCAATGACTGTGACGGTGCGGACGGTTATATCTTCTCCTTATCCCCTGTATTATTCCTGTAGGTCAGCGCTCACCAGAAGAAGGATATTTGGCGTTCCATCACCAAGGAAGTCCGGACCCTGGGGGTCCACCACAGACAGAGCACCCACTGCCGGAAAAGATGGGAGGACATTCGCCGCTGGAGCAAGAAGACGGCGGAGGCCAAGCTGGGGATGGCCTCCCAACGTGGGAGGGGTGCCCGTCGCACCATGACCACCCTGATGTTCCGGATCCTGGCGGTGCCGAATCCAGAGTTGGATGGGCGCTTGAGGGCATCACAGCTGCCACCAGGGGGTGAGTACACTCTCATTCTGCTGATTCAGCGTGCACTGTAAGTGTCTGGGTGGGAGAGGTGGGCTGTGGGTTCCCCTATACCAGGGCGAGTTTAGTAGGCAAGGTCCCTTCTTAAGGCAGGTACTGTGGCACCCCACCCCACCTGTGTTCAGAGACTACTACACCTAGTCACTTCCATGTGTGCAGCAATCGGGCATAGGCCTTGTAACCCATGTCCCTGTGATTAATTAGGGAACTCTAAGTGCACGGCGTAGTGCAGGGGGCTTCTGTGTCTGTAGTGTCCGCCAACGGTAGCGGTATTGGATGCACTCAACATGTCTTTCTTCTGTCCCCCACCCCTCTTTTTGTGGTCTCCCTGTTCTTGCGTGCATGAGCATCATCAGGCGGAGGAGCAGTGCCACCGGAGCAGGAGGGAGCTGCATCCCACATGGCCCTGGAGGGTGGCACAACAGAGTCAGAAGCCACCAGTGGGACGGATGGTGTGGGGAGCTCCACGGCGGGGACAGGAGCTGAGACCAATGAGACTGACTCCTCCTCTGATGGGAGCTCCCTTGCGGTGGCGGGCCCCTCTGTGCCCCCCGCATCAACAGGTACAGCTGCCACCCCCCTACCAGCACCGCCCTCCCAGCAGCCCCTCAGCGTGTGCCCTGTGGCCGCTCACCCAGGAGGGTGGGCATCTCCTTCGCCCCAGGCACCTCAGCCCCTACCCCAGTCAGCCCTGCTGCCCTCAGTGAGGAGGCCATTGACCTCCTCAGGTCGCTCACTGTTGGGCAGTCTACCATTTTGAATGCCATCCAGGGTGTAGAGAGGCAGTTGCAACAGACCAATGCATACCTGGAGGGCATTCATTCTGGTCAGGCAGCCCAACAGCGAGCTTTTCAGACTCTGGCCTCAGCACTGATGGCAGCCATTCTCCCTGTCTCTAGCCTCCCCCCTCCAGCTTCCTCCACCCAGACCCAAACCCCTGTACCTTAGCCTATCCCAAGCACACCATCAGACAAGAATGCAACCACATCAACACACAAGGGAAGCTCAGGCAGACATAAGCACCACACATCCCACAGGCACTCACCCAAGCATCATACGCATGCAGACATACCAACAGCCACTGCCTCCACTGTGTCCCACTCCTCCTCGTCTCCCTCCTCCCTCCCAGTCTTGTCTCCACTCACATCTGCATGCACTACATCCTCAGCCACTACCCCATCACCAGCACACCCACCAGCACACCCCGCTCACGTGCAGTCACCACCCCCACTACCATTCACACATCCCCTGTGTCCTCTCCCAGTCTGTCTGTGAGCCCACCTCCCAAGGTACACAAACGCAGCCACACACCCATCCAACAGCCATCCACCTCATGACAGCCTCCAGCCCATGCACCTTCACCCAAAGTCAGCAAACGTACACCTCCTACAACCACTACCTTTTCCTCCACTCCCAAACCCCCTCCATCTACCCATCCCAGTGTGTCCCAAAAACTTTTCCTGTCCAACCTTGACCTCTTCCCCTCACCTCCCCCACCCCTTCAGTCTCCTAGGGCCCGCCTTTCCAGGTCCCAACCCAGCACCTCAGCCACAACATCTGCGGGAACAGTGGTGCCAGTAGTAACTGGCTTCTGGAGTGCGCCAGGCAGCAGGGCAGCCAATGTGCCAAGGAGCCAGACCATGGACAGTCCCTCACCTCAAAAGCACAAAAGGTTGGCCAGTGCCCGGCAGGAGAGAGGCAAAACATCTACCACCAAAGCCTCTCTCAGGGGTACAGTTGGGAGTGTGAAGACAGCTGCACCACCATCCAAGGTGGGGAAGGGGCACAGAAAAACAGGCAAGTCTGCGAAAACCTGCACGGCAGACAAGACCGCCACCAGCACCGCTGAACAGGACACCTCCGCCACAAGCACCGCTGCCAAGGACATCGCCGCCACTGCTGAACAGGACACCGCCGCCACAAGCACCGCTGAACAGGACACCTCCGCCACAAGCACCGCTGAATAGGACACCGCCGCCACAAGCACCGCTGCCAAGGACAGCACCGCTGAACAGGACAGCGCTGCCACAAGCACCGCTGCCAAGGACACCGCCGCCACAAGCACCGCTGAACAGGACACTGCCGCCACAAGCATGAACAGGACACTGCCGCCACAAGCACCGCTGAACAGGACACCACCGCCACAAGCACCGCAGGCCAATGAACACTGAAGCTTCCGACGCTACTGAGGCTGCCACGAGCAGGATGAATCACTCTGGGCACAAGGCCCCCTCCAGAACCAGTGGAGATTTACATCCACTACCTCTGTCCTTGGCAGGATGAAGCACTCTGGGCACAAAGCCCCCTCCAGAACCAGTGGAGTAAGGCATCCACTACCTCAGTCCTTGGCAGGATGAAGCACTCTGGGCACAAAGCCCCCTCCAGAACCAGTGGATTTAGATCTACTACCTCAGTCCTTGGCAGGATGAAGCATTCTGGGCACAAAGCCCCCTCCAGAACCAGTGGAGTAAGGCATCCACTACCTCTGTCCTTGGCAGGATGAAGCACTCTGGGCGCCAAGCCCCCTCCAGAACCAGTGGAGACTGTTATCCACTTGACAGACTGTGGCTTTGCACTCCCCAGGATGCAGCAGTGGGCAAACCACCCACTGGAGAGACTTGAGAGACTGTGGCTTTGCACTCCCCAGGATAAAGCAGTGTGCAAACCACCCACTGGAGAGACTTGAGAGACTGTGGCTTTGCACTCCCCAGGATAAAGCAGTGGGCAACCCACCCACTGGAAAGACTTGTGAGACTGTGGCTTTGCACTCCCCAGGATGCAGCAGTGGGCAACCCACCCACTGTAAAGACTTGTGAGACTGTGGCTTTGTACTCCCCAGGATGCAGCAGTGGGCAACCCACCCACTGGAAAGATTTGTGAGACTGTTGCTTTGCACTCCCCAGGATACAGCAGTGGGCATGGAGCCCCCTCGTGGATCTGGCGTTGTGTACTAATCTGGCTGAGGTGCCCCCCCTTTCCTTCCCCCTTAGGTGCCTGTTGTATTTCTATCTGATGCCCCAGCAGTGTTCTCTCCGTTTTGATCGGGTATTGAGTGTGGGCCTCGCCCATGCATTTTGGGCCCAGTGGTCCACGGACTATGATGGTGGAATACCTTGGACTTGTATTCTTGGTGTATATATTTGTTTATAGTGTAAATATATATATATTTATGTATTTTTGATTACTGTATTTGAATGGATTACAAACGTTCGACTCATTTCCTTTTGTCCTTGCATTCTTCCAGGAGGGGTTGGGGGTTGTTAATATAATGTATCAACATGTACTTGTGTGTGTGTTGTAGTGGGTGAGGGTGGAGGTGGGAGTGATGGTGTTGCATGTGTGTGACACTCTTTATTCCCTCCCCCCTCCCCTGTTTTGTAGGTGCAGTACTCACCGTGGTATTTGCCGCCGTCTTTGTGGTTCCTGGTAGAGGAGCAGGAAGATAAAGGCTGGGAGTATCTGGAGCTCGGGTTCCATGTCGTCCTGGTTCCTCGTGGGGTGTGTAGAGGTGAGCGTTTTCCCTTCCAAGTCCTGTTTCCGCCGTGTTTTTGTTCGCGGTGAATCCGCCCCGGAAAAGGTGGTGGATTGGACTGTTGTAATACAGTGGGGGTAACCTTGTCTTCCGCCTGTCTGTTGGCGGTTACCGCCGCGGTGTTTGCTTGTACCGCCGTGGCGGTCTGAGTGCTAAAGTGGCTGTCTATGTTGGTGGTTTCCGCCGCGGTCGTGATTCTATTATTTTTACCGCCAGCCTGTTGGCGGTTTTACCGCCGCTTTAACACCGACCGCCAGGGTTGTAATGACCCCCAATATGTTCTAGCTGTGGAACAAGACAGAAAGCTTGCAGTTCTCATGTGAAATACATTTTATTGTGTGTTGTGAGAAAGGATCTTAAGTAACAAATAATTAGAGAATGTAATATTTTGCATTAATGTGTGAAGTCACGAGATTGAACAATGAACTTTTGCTGAGATGTTCTGGAAAAGTAGCAGAATTGGTGGTGCCATCTCTAGCCACTGGATGCTGAAACTGACGTCCAAAGTGTGCCCACCTGAAGTACCAATCAAATGGATTGTGCATATTTTTATTAGTGAGGAATTTTGATTCTTCTCTTAGATTCCCTCCTTCCTTGAAGCTGTCCACTTCTGTATTAAGTCTGTTGTCACATTCCTATTCTTTAAGTACCAAAATTAGTGTTCTCATCTTAGTCTGACTGCCCTATTCTGTTATATGGTTCAGTACTAATAAGCCCAACTAATTCTGAATTGTTGATTCTGTCCTATGCGCAGCCCAGGTTCGGCATTGCCCTGATGTTGCTGTCAACTGATGCCAGAAGAAGGTGACCGTCCTGCCTGACGAACTGCTCTTGTCTGCTGTCCCATGAGAAGAGGTATAACTAAATGTGGTTTCTTGTTTTTCTTTAGTTAGTCACTTACACCAACATATTTCTAGTGAGTTGTCCTAGTTAGACGTTTTCCAAATTATTTATGCCTTTTTTTTCTTTTTGCTTTTGTTTGCATGTGTTAGCCCGTTCCCACACAAGCAGGCCAAATTCATGTTAGTGAGAGGAATGGCCCAGTTCTGAAATCTGAAATTGAATGTTGAACTGTATTTTTATGATTCACTGTTGTCACCATCATCTGCTTTGTAGTTTGATAATAGTGTGAATATTGTGTCTATATTATTCTTTTGGAGTGTTTAACAATATTGATGTTTAGTAATTGAAACATTTTCAGACGCTTTGGTCATCCTATGGTTTTCATGTATGCCTATAATTTAGTTTTGCGCACCATACATGTGAAATTGATTTTGGGATTCTAATAAAGCTTTGAAACTTTATTCGGTTTTGAGTTTCATTTAAAGTTAAATTGTTTTTGGTGCTTAGAATTAGTTATGGTATAATGTCATTGATCTGGGATTGAATGATTCTGCCTACTACACTCTTTGCCAAGTTCAAAGATTCAGTCGACCTCCATAGGTGAGATTCGTGATGGTCCCTCACCCGCGCTGGTGGTTGTTGAACTGGAACCTGGGAAGGAAAATCTTTTCCAGGCCCAGCACGCTCTCTCACATATCAGTTAAAAGTTCTTGAAATGTTTAATCTGGTCTCATTTAATAAGTGAACATATGTTCCTAAGTACTTATTTCGGTGCATATAAGACAATTAAGTCTAGAATTGGGGACCCAGGAGTTGATGTTCTCTGGAGTGTGGTATAACTTGAAAAAAGAAGGTACGCTATCAGTAGATAGTTAAAGCCATTTGAAAAAACATAGACTGAGGAGTTCCTCTCTTTTTTACAGAATGTTATTACTCTTTCAGGATGACATACAGTACCACATTCTTGTTTAACTTGTTGGGTGCCTTGGACGAGGTGATCTCGTCCAAGGCACCACTTTCCGGGTGCCTTGGACGAGATCACCTCGTCCTGCACCCAGGAGCCGGGGGGAGTGCTAGGGCTCCCCCCATGGGCCCCCCACCCACACCCCCCGGTCGTGGATGAAAGGGGAATCCCTTTCCCTTCCACCCCGCTCCCCCCACCACCCCCTGTGACGTCAGCGCGCGATCACGCGCTGACAATCGCAGAGGCCTCCTGCGATCGGAAGAGAAATGCAAAGCATTTCTCTTCTGATCACGTGGAGGAGGCCGGAGAGGCTTCAAAGGGAAGGAAATGAATTTCCTTCCCTTTGAAGTCTCTCTGAGCGTTTAAGCAGCCGGATTGCAAGCAATCCAGCTGCTAAAACGCCCACTAGACACCAGGGATTTATTTTTTATTTGGAAATTGGCATAAGAGAGTGAGCCCTTGGACAAGGGTCACTCCCAGGGGGGGCAGGCATTGTTTTTAAGGCCTTTTCTGCCCCCACTGGGGGCAGAAACCTCTAGGCACCAGGGATCATTTTTTTTTTTTTTAGAGGTGGGTCGCTCCCCTAGGGGGGGAATTATATGTAGGCCATTTCTGCCCACCGCTGAACACCTTGGGGGCAGATTGGCCTATTTTTATGAGACCACTAGACACCAGGGAGTTTTTTTGTTCTTCGTGAATTTCACGCAAGGGGAGCGACCCCTTAGGCAAGGGTCGTTCCCCTGGGGGGCAAATTTATTTTAGGCCATTTCTGCCCCCTGGGGGGCAGATCAGCCTATTTTGATTAGGCCAAAACACTAGGCACCAGGGACTTTTGTTGTTGTTGTTGTTTTACAGATGGTGAGCGACCCCTTAGGCAAGGGTCGCTCCCCTTGAGGGGCAAATTGTATTTAGGCCATTTCTGCCACCTTTGGGGGCAGATCAGCCGATTTTAGGTCAATCTGCCCCCTAAGAGGGCAGAAATCACTAGACACCGGGGATCTTTTTTTTTGCGCCAATGTCACGCAAGGGAAGCGACCCCGTAGGCAAGGGTCGCTCCCCAGGGGGTGGGACGGCGGGGTGCAAATTTATTATAGGGCATTTCTGCCTCCCGGGGGCAGATCGACCTATTGTTATTAGGCCGATCTGCCCCCAGGGGGGGGCAGAAACCTCTAGGCGCCAGGGCAACATTTTTTTGTGTGTTTTTTTTGTTTGTTCGTTTTTTTACAGATGGGCAGCAAATCATTAGGCAAGGGTCGCTCCCCTGGGGGCAAATTGTATTTAGACCATTTCTGCCCCCCTTGGGGGCAGATTGGCCAATTTTTGTTAGGCCAATCTGCCCCATGGGGGCAGAAACCACTTAGGCACCAGGGATTGGTGTGTGTGTCTGCGTGTGTTTTCTTTAGGGAGGCAGCCCCTTGGGTAAGGCTCTCTCCCCATGGGAGCACATTACTGTTGGCCATATCTGCCCCCCATTGGGGGCAGATGGGCCTATTTTTGGAAGGCCCATCTGCCCCAAGGGGGGGCAGAAAGCCCACAAGTTTTTTTCAAAAAATAAGAGGGTGGGGGTATGGCCATGCCCCCACCCCAAATAAATGGGCCAAAGTTGTTCTGCCCACTAGTGGGCAGATGGGGCAATTACTCCTGATCCACACCCCGGGGGGCAGAAAGTCTACTAGATGACCAGGGAATTTAAAAAAAACAAAAAAATATTGGTTTGGTGGCTACCAACCAGTTGGGCCTGGTTACGCCCCGCGTCAACTGAAGGCGGTAACAGTCTTTCAGCTCTCCCCCTGTTAGGGTTTGTACACAGCAAAGAGCATGTCCCCTCTCACTGCACTAGTGGGTTCTGTAATAGCTCCCTTTTAAACTTACTATTGAAAGCCTTTCTTGTTATCTCACCTTCCCCCCCCTCCCAGGCTTCTGTGTATGTTGTTTAATGTGCTGTTTTGTTTACACATTGGGCCTTGCTTTTACCAACGCTTCTTTAAAATACTCCTCCCTAGGCCATGTGTTAATCCAACTCATTTGTATAATAACTGAAACTCTGCACACCTTTCAAGAACATGTGCAGCATGTGAGGACCACACCCAGCTCTTCAAACCACACCCAGCTCTGCACACCTTCCAAGAACATGTGCAGCATGTGAGGACCACACCCAGCCCTTCAAACCACACCCAGCCCTGTCTATAAAAGGCATCCCCCGAGCCTCACCCAGTGCTTGTGCTCGTCTACCTCCCGCTTACCTGAGAACAGATCCCTCGGCGCTGGCACTCCTGCTCTTTACAGACTTTCATTGACTTCAATGGGCGCAGCTTCTGGCTCTTCCTTCTTCCGGTTTCCGGTTCCTCCTTGCTTCAGCCTCTCTCCTATGAGTAACCTGCAAAAGAGAAAGAAGACAAGGTTAGACTGATCAGTATCTCTTGCCAGCAACAAGTAAGTGCAAAACCTTTTATTACCTGAAAGAACTTTGACAACAATTTCTGGATTCCTGTATAGACAATTTGAAACGAAATACCTTCCACGAACATTGTGATTCAAACTCTTTGTTACAAGAATATTTTGCAGAACTTTGTGAAGCAAACATTGTTTTTTCTCATGGAACTTTTAAGAATCGAACAGTGGAAACTATTAACAGCAAGGCAAACAGTAAATCAAGGACTTGCACAAATTACATGCTGTATTTTGATGTAAAAGTACAGTATTTGTTTTATAAAAGATTCTGGAAATATGGGAAAAGTGAGTCTGCTATTGGGAATTTAGGCTTTAGTTATATTATGATGAATGTTTGATATTGGTAATTCTGATAACGGTATTTGTTTAATGTTTTAGAAGCTTTACAGTAATAGAAAACACATCCCAGAGCAGTAACACATTCCAAACCTGGAAACTAGAGACCAGGATCCAAGAGGTACTTTTAGAAGAGAATTTCTAATAAATAAAGGGATAGTCAGGAACCCATTTAGGAATAGGTTGCACTTATCTGTTCTTTGTTTATGTTTCATTAGGCACCAGTTTCTACAGAAGTCAGAAAGGGCCGCAGATTTGTGCAGCACTTCAACAGTGGAAACGCAAGAACGGTGTTGTCTCTCTTTTTTATTTTATCCACTTCCCCCCTTCCCTTGAGCTTCTGTTCTTAGTGCACTGTTTTAAAAACTAGTGTGCTGGAACAAGCAGTTTCAGGGTGGGGTCGGATTGTCTTCAACCTCCATCAGAACTGAACAAGAACTCAGGTGAGTTGGGCTTTGACACCCCCGCACTCAAAAACATCTTATCCCACAGCAAGCAAGAAGACATTTGATTATTTTGGGTTTTAGTTTGTCATTTGGGCCATGAGAACTTGGCTTACTCTCAAAATCGTCCCACTTGGAATGGTGAGGGCTGCACTTTATGGACTTTGGGACGCTGCCATGTAGAAAAATCCACAAGACCTAGACACATCTGAAAACTAAACATCTGGGTGATTCCAGGGTGGTGTGTTTCACATGCACCCCGCACCATTTTTGTACCCACAATACCCTGCAAACCTCCAACTTTGCTGGAAATCACACATTTTTCCCACGTTTTTGTGATGGAACCTTCCGGAATCTGCATTAATCCACAAAATTCCTACCACCCAGCATTGTCTCATCTATACCGATAAAAATTCTGCTGCACTTGTCAGCCTAAAAATGTTTTTTTGCAAACTGCCCATTTGGACCCCCTTTGTTTCCCCTCAATATCAACATGTTTTTGGCTCTTCCCTTTCACAAGCACTTGGCCCACCTACACAAATGAGGTATTATTTTTACCGGGAGACTGAGGGGAACATTGGGTGGTATGAAATGTGTCCCAGTGCGGTGATCCCACACAGAAATGTGGGAAAAATGTGATTTTTTAGCTAAATTTGAGGTTTGCTCAGGATTCTGGGTAACAAAACATTGGGGGATCCACGCAAGTCACACCTCACTGGACTCCCTCGGGTGTCCAGTTTTCAGAAATGTCTGGGTTTGGTAGGTTTCCCTAGAAGGCTGCTGAGCCCAGGACCAAAAACGCAGGTGCCCTCCTGCAAAAACAGCTAGCCATTTCCTTTCGTGGGTGCTAGCCCTACCCACACAAGTGAGGTACCATTTTTATCGGGAGACGTTGGGGAACGTTGGGTGGAAGGAAATTTAAGGCTCCTCTCAGATTCCAGAACTTTATGTCACCGAAATGAGAGGAAAAGGTGTTTTTTTGGTCAAATTTTGAGGTTTGCAAAGGATTCTGGGTAACAGAACCTGGTCAGAGCCCCACAAGTCACCCCATCTTGGATTCCCCTAGGTGTCTAGTTTTCGAAAATGCGCTTGTTTGCTAGGTTTCCCCAGGTGCTGACTGAGCAGGAGGCCAAAATACACAGGTAGGCACTTTGTAAAAAACACCTCTGTTTTCTGTGAAAAAATGTGATGTGTCCACGTTGTGTTTTGGGCCATTTCCTTTTGTGGGCACTAGGCCTACCCATACAAGTGAGGTACCATTTTTATCGGGAGACTTGGGGGAACGCTGGGTGGAAGGAAATTTGTGGCTCCTCTCAGATTCCAGAACTTTCTGTCACCAAAATGAGAGGGAAAAGTGTTTTTTTGGTCAAATTTTGAGGTTTGCAAAGGATTCTGGGTAACAGAACCTGGTCAGATCCCCACAAGTCACACCATCTTGGATTCCCCTAGGTGTCTGGTTTTCAAAAATGCACTGGTTTGCTGGGTTTCCCCAGGTGCCGGCTGAGCTAGAGGCCAAAATCCTCAGGTAGGCACTTTGTAAAAAACACCTCTGTTTTCTGTGAAAAAATGTGATGTGTCCACGTTGTGTTTTGGGCCATTTCCTTTCGTGGGCGCTAGGCCTACCCACACAAGTGAGGTACCATTTTTATCGGGAGACTTGGGGGAACGCTGTGTGGAAGGAAATTTGTGGCTCCTCTCAGATTCCAGAACTTTATGTCACTGAAATTAGAGGAAAAGGTGTTTTTTTGGTCACATTTTGAGGTTTGCAAAGGATTCTGGGTAACAGAACCTGGTCAGAGCCCCACAAGTCACCCCATCTTGGATTCCCCTAGGTGTCTACTTTTCAAAAATACGCTGGTTTGCTAGGTTCCCCATGTGCCGGCTGAGCTAGAGGCCAAAATCCACAGGTAGGCACTTTGTAAAAAACACCTCTGTTTTCTATGAAAAAATTTGATGTGTCCACGTTGTGTTTTGGGCCATTTCCTTTCGTTGGCACTAGGCCTACCCACACAAGTGAGATACCCTTTTTATTGGGAGACTTGGGGGAACGCTGGGTGGAAGGAAATTTGTGGCTCCTCTCAGATTCCAGAACTTTCTGTCACCTAAATGAGAGGAAAAAGTGTTTTTTTGGTCAAATTTTGAGGTATGCAAAGGATTCTGGGTAACAGAACCTGGTCAGATCCCCACAAATCACCCCATCTGGATTCCCCTTCGTGTCTAGTTTTCAAAAATGTGCTGGTTTGCAAGGTTTCCCCAGGTGCCGGCTGAACTAGAGGCCAAAATCCACAGGTAGGCACTTTGTAAAAAACACCTCTGTTTCTATGAAAATATGTGATGTGTCCACGTTGTGTTTTGGGCCATTTCCTTTCGTTGGCACTAGGCCTACCCACACAAGTGAGGTACCCTTTTTATTGGGAGACTTGGGGGAACACTGGGTGGAAGGAAATTTGTGGCTCCTCTCAGATTCCAGAACTTTCTGTCACCTAAATGAGAGGAAAAGGTGTTTTTTTGGTCAAATTTTGAGGTTTGCAAAGGATTCTGGGTAACAGAACCTGGTCAGATCCCCACAAATCACCCCATCTGGATTCCCCTTGGTGTCTAGTTTTCAAAAATGCGCTGGTTTGCAAGGTTTCCCCAGGTGACGGCTGAGCTAGAGGCCAAAATCCACAGGTAGGCACTTTGTAAAAAACACCTCTGTTTTCTGTGAAAAAATGTGATGTGTCCACGTTGTGTTGTGGACCATTTCCTTTCGTGGGCGCTAGGCCTACCCACACAAGTGAGGTACCATTTTTATCGGGAGACTTGGGGAAATGCTGGGTGGAAGGAAATTTGTGGCTCCTCTCAGATTCCAGAACTTTCTGTCACCGAAATGAGAGGAAAAAGTGTTTTTTTGGTCAAATTTTAAGGTTTGCAAAGGATTCTGGGTAACAGAACCTGGTCAGATCCCTACAAGTCACCCCATCTTGGATTTCCCTAGGTGTCTAGTTTTCACAAATGCGCTGGTTTGCTAGGTTTACGCAGGTGCCAGCTGAGCTAGAGGCCAAAATCCTCAGGTAGGCACTTTGTAAAAAACACCTCTGTTTTCTGTGAAAAAATGTGATGTGTCCACGTTGTGTTTTGGGCCATTTCCTTTTGTGGGCGCTGGGCCTACCCACAGAAGTGAGGTACCATTTTTATCGGGAGTCTTGGGGGAACGATGGGTGGAAGGAAATCTGTGGCTCCTCTCAGATTCCAGAACTTTATGTCACCGAAATGAGAGAGAAAAGGTGTTTTTTTGGTCAAATTTTGAGGTTTGCAAAGGATTCTGGGTAACATAAGCTGGTCAGAGCCCCACAAGTCACCCCATCTTAGATTCCCCTTGGTGTCTAGTTTTCAAAAATGCGCTGGTTTGCTAGGTTTCCCCAGGTGCCGGCTGAGCTACAGGCCAAAATACACAGGTAGGCACTTTGTAAAAAACACCTCTGTTTTCTGTGAAAAAATGTGATGTGTCCACGTTGTGTTTTGGGCCATTTCCTTTCGTGTGCGCTAGGCCTACCCACACAAGTGAGGTACCATTTTTATCGGGAGACTTGGGGGAACGCTGGGTGGAAGGAAATTTGTGGCTCCTCTGAGATTCCAGAACTTTCTGTCCCCAAAATGAGAGGGAAAAGTGTTTTTTTTGGTCAAATTTTGAGGTTTGCAAAGGATTCTGGGTAACAGAACCTGGTCAGATCCCCACAAGTCACCCCATCTTGGATTCCCCTAGGTGTCTAGTTTTCAAAAATGCACTGGTTTGCTAGGTTTCCCCAGGTGCCGGCTGAGCTAGAGGCCAAAATCCTCAGGTAGGCACTTTGTAAAAAACACCTCTGTTTTCTGTGAAAAAATGTGATGTGTCCACGTTCTGTTTTGGGCCATTTCCTTTCGTGGGCGCTAGGCCTACCCACACAAGTGAGGTACCATTTTTATCGGGAGACTTGGGGGAACACAGAATAGCAAAACAAGTGTTATTGCCCCTTGTCGTTCTTTCTACATTTTTTCCTTCCAAATGTAAGGCAGTGTGTAAAAAAGACGTCTATTTGAGAAATGCCCTGTAATTCACATGCTAGTGTGGGCTCCCCGGAATTCAGAGATGTGCAAATAACCACTGCTTCTCAACACCTTATCTTGTGGCCATTTTGGAAATACAAAGGTTTTCTTGATACCTATTTTTCACTTTTTATATTTCAGCAAAGGAATTGCTGTATACCCGGTATAGAATAAAAACCCATTGCAAGGTGCAGCTCATTCATTGGCTCTGGGTACCTAGAGTTCTTAATGAACCTACAAGCCCTATCCCGCAACTAGAAGCGTCCAGAAGACGTAACGGTATATTGCTTTCAAAAATCTGACTTTGCAGGAAAAAGTTACAGAGTAAAACGTGGAGAAAAATGGCTGTTTTTTTCACCTCAATTTCAATATTTTTTGATTTCAGCTGTTATTTTCTGTAGGAAACACTTGTAGGATCTACACAAATGACCCCTTGCTGAATTCAGAATTTTGTCTACTTTTCAGAAATGTTTAGCTGTCTGGGATCCAGCATTGGTTTCTCACCCATTTTGGTCACTAACTGGAAGGAGGCTGAAAGCACAAAAAATAGTAAAAATGGGGTATGTCCCAGTAAAATGTCAAAATTGTGTTGAAAAATGGGGTTTTCCAATTCAAGTCTGCCTCTTCCTGAAAGCTGGGAAGATGATGATCTTGCCACCTCAAACCCTTTGTTGATGCCATTTTCAGGGAAAAAACCACAAGCTGCCTTCTGCAGCCCTTTTTTCCCATTTTTTTGAAAAAAACAAAATTTTCACTGTATTTTGGCTAATTTCTTGGTCTCCTTCAGGGGAACCCACAAAGTCTGGGTACCTCTAGAATCACTAGGATGCTGAAAAAAAGGACGCAAATTTGGCGTGGGTAGCTTATGTGAACAAAACGTTATGAGGGCCTAGGCGCAAACTGCCCCAAATAGCCAAAAAAAGGCTTGGCACAGGAGGGGGAAAAGGCCTGGCAGCGAAGGGGTTAATCTTGTGCCACCAATCTGTTAATTGTAAGTTTTTAAAATTGTACCTTTCAAGGGTAAGATTTCCTATTGGGATATACATTATTTTCCTTTTAGTAAATTCCTCAGTGTATCATTCCTGCTCTTAGTCCATACGGAACACCCTTCCTGTAACTCTTTATTAGTTTTAGGGGGAATATAAATAGGGGTTAATTCATGTACCTAGAGAATATTCAGCAGTTTAGTCATTCTAACATATGTTTGGGTATACATTTGTAAAATTCGGAATTCTGTTTTCATAAAACAAATTTGGATGCGCACATTTAAAACAAACCCCTGCCATTGTGTTTTAATATTAGCTTGAATAGTTTATTATCTCAAACTTTCTCAAGGGAGAAAAGCATAAGCCATTCTATATACTCCAATGAAGCTGCAATAATATATTTCTCCAACTCAGGCAGGGCCCAGCCACCACTGAATATATTTTGTGACTGATCCTGCTTATCCTATTGGACCACTTTATTCTACAAAAGGTTCTATTCATCCTCTCAAAAAATCTTTTAGTTTGGACACATTGAATTGTTTGAAATAAAAAAAACATTGGGGAGGAAGGTCATCTTATTTATGTCAATTCGTCCAAATATTAAGAATGATTTATGATATTATTTTTGAATTTGAGTCATAATGTTTTTTCAATGAGATATAAGTCAATTTGTTTACTTTTACTGCCCAATTACTGACACTTCTAGATAATAGATATCATTATTCAGAATAATACAGTTAGGAGGCACAGACAAGCTTTCATTTTTGGGCCACATTTCAACAGTTCAGTTTGACAGTGATTTAATAAATAACCTGATACTGCTGAAAATTGTTAAATAATATTTTTTTGAATGTCAACTTTTTTGAGCATCCGGTGCCAGATATAGGATACCATCATCTGCATACAGTTTTATTTTACAAATGCCAGGCAAACAAATCTGTAAAGATTCATCTCTTTCACCTTTTGAGCAAATTTTGGGACCTTTTTGAGCACTGAGCACTTCTTGAGTTGGCAGTAAATTAATGTGTATAATTGCAGAAAGTGTGTGTTAGAAATCTCCCATTCTGCAGGGTTATCCCCAGACCTTTTGCCTTCCTCCTCCTCATTTTCTAACCTTGCTTTTGTAGACTTTAAATCTATGTGCACTTTACCACTGCTAACCAGTGATAAAGTGCTTGTGCTCTCTCCTTAACATGTGGTAGTATTGCCTAATCCACAATTGGCATGTTTAATTTACTTGTTAGTCTATAGTAAAGTGCACTATATGTTCCCAGGGCCTGTCAATTGAATGCTACTAGTGGGACTGCAGCAATGATAGTGCCACCAACTGCAATAATCTTTCAAACATGTCGTAGGACTGCTACTGCAGTTCCTGAGTAAGCAGGTTGTTACTGCCATTTCAAACTGGCAAGTGCACCCACTTACCAGGCCTAAACCTACCTTTTTATTTCATATGGATAACCTCTAAGATAGGCCCTAGTTAGTCCCAAGGACACTGTGCAGTGTATTTAAAACATTATCCTTGCAGTGAGAAACTGCTTAATTCGTCTTTTCCTACTGCAAGGCCTAGTTCTTCCATAGGTTAACATTGGGGTTACCTTGAAGCATCCTTTAAGTGTAACTTTCAATTGAGAAAAGAGGGAAATATATAGTTTGGTGTCTCCCAACTCACAATTTAAAATCTCAGCTTATAGTGAAGTTGGATTTTAAATTGTAAATTCTTCAAATGACACTTTTAGAAAGTTGGCATTTTCATCCCTTAACTATTCTGTACTTCTGCCAGTCTCTGAATACACGTCTGGGGTGGATGACAGCTGGGCTTTGTGCATTTCCTCCAGACAGTCACACACAATGGAAACTTATGAGTGACTTAATGGTCCTTAACTGCCCATTAACTAGCTTGGTGGGGGGGGGCGGAGTTTTGCACAGCCTCATTTACACCTGAATAGGGTTGTAAGTGGGAATAAAGCAGTATCTCTCCCCACCCAAAGGGCTGCATAATCCCTGTATGGTGTCTGGAGCCAGGGAAGGAAGGGCATGGTGATCTTCAAAGACCCTTTTGAAGTCTCCCCCCTTCAAAATCACATTTGGGTATAAGTACTGTGCCCCAAACCCTGCCAAATCAGAACTCTAATGGAACCAAGGAAGCAGGTAAATGCTGCAGCTATTTTCTATTTTCATCTGCTTTGTCCCCAGAGGAAGGGTTTCCCATTTCACAAAACAATACTATAATATGATGTGCACCTTGAATATTGACCTGAGTATGTCGAGGGGACACAATATTGAGGACAAAATACTGAAAACAAATTGACAGGTAAATCAATTTAGATTTTCTATACCTAACCGTCACATATGTGTAACTATGGGGCACATACAGCCTCAAGATATGTAAATGTAGAGTTATTAATACTAAATCTTTATTTTCGTAAATGCACTTAACTTTCCCAATCTTTTCGCTCAATATACTGTTCTCGATATTTTTGGATCACCCCAGTATTACAATATTTTGGGGGTCAAAATTCAGTAGTACAATCTATACTACCATTGATGTGTTATTTACTTTGTGCATATTGCCAATAATTGACTATTGGAGCAGCTTAAGCTTGGAATTACATGCCTGTATAATGGCCATCTTAAAAATGTGTGCAAAAAATTATACTGAGACAATTTGTTATTGTATTACCATTTCAGTGTCCAAATTGGACTTGCATTAGGTGGAGTTGAAACAAAAGTAATAGCCTGTACTTGAACCACAAACTGATCTGTATTGGCTAATGTGCTCTGCCTGTATACTCCTATTCAATGTGCATGTCTTTATCTACACTCCTCACTTCCTCTTGCCTTGAGCAAACTCAAGATCCAACTGACTTTCAAAGGGGTGATTAAGATTTTGGGGGTCATTATGACCCCAGCGGTCGGCGTTATTATGGAGGAAAGTAATGCTAACAGGTTGGAGGTACTTTCCTCCATATTATGACACTGACGGTTTGGCTGAAGCCAAACCGCCAATGTACCACACCGACCGCCACAGCAGTAATGACCGCCGGGCTGGAGACTTCAATCTCCAGCCTGGTGGCCATCACTTGCCAGCCTGCGGGATTATGACCCCGCCTACTGCCATGGTTTTCGTGGCATCCTTACTGCCACGAAAACCATGGCAGTAGACACTACCAGTGACAGGGAATCCCTTCCCTGTCACTGATAGGGGTCTTCCCAGCCCCCCTCCCCTCTCCTGGTTCCCCCCCATGCCCCCTTCCTCTCCAGACACCCCCTTCAAACACGCCCCTATTATCACACATGCACACATGCATGCACACACCCATTCCAACATACCCACATTCATCCACACATGCATACATCCATTCACACATGGGGTGGGGGTTGGGGGTGATTAGGGTTTAGGGGGGTGGGGAGTCAGGGTTTAGGTTTAAGGGGTGGGGTGGGGGCTGGGGTGGAAGCATGCTAGGTCGTGAATGCTGATTTGCTAATGCCTTTACCAGGAATGTGTTTACAACGGTAAAATCGTTGTAAACGCATTCGTGGTAAAGGCATTAGTGGTTAGAACGAGGTCGTTGTTCCGACCTCGTTGTTGAGCCACGGGTGGATTAGGCACCCGTGGTTCCGAGATATAACCACAAGGTGAGGGTGGTAGCTGTCATACTGGATATTCTTTTAGTGGTTAAATGTAAGTGAACTGTTACAAGTTCCTAACATGAGCATAGTTGGGTATCTTGTTGGCTAAACCATTAATAAACATCATCAGTAGCAAAACTAGGCTTACATCTTTTAATATAGAAACAGAAGCACCACTATTCAGTAGCCAATTTCTAAAACAATAAGTGTGAGTGCCCAAGTGTTTTCTTAGGACTCCACCGCCCACTTCCAATTCTAGCATGACCTGCTTCCACCACCAGCACGGCACACTACCACTACTGTTGCAGTCCACTTCAACTAGTAGGTTCTCCCATTTCCACTTCTGATACTGAATACTACCTACTTGGACCCAGGTTAAAGATTTTGAATCACTCACTACGTCTTTGCAAAGGTTAATATGACCCGGTGGGTGATGGTTCAGTTAGCAGCTGGTGCAGTGCCACCGGCCCCATGGTTGAAAGGGACCTCTTCACCCCATTTAACTCCTGAACTAAAGGTCAGTGGCCAAGGGAATTGCATTATGAAGCATGACACTACTGCAAACATTCTGAAAATAAAGATTTGCTGCACATCTACATTAGGAAAGTGGGTAGACATTTTTTTGGGGGTTACGGTTGATAGTCCTTTTTGTAACCTGCCTGGCAAGCTTGAGGCAAAGGCATTTAATGCAGTCACTGAAACGCAGTTGTACAGATACATCTGAGGAAAGCTGCTGTCAGAGAGAAATGGCATCAGTGACGATGCGGGTGACAGGTAACCTAGAATCACACTGCAGATAGGTTTTTGCCTAAGAAAAACGCAGGAAATGTTTCTGCTTTTTTACCTAATAGTTAACCCCTATGTGAAAAGGTGTGTCTGTGTGTGTATACTTATGTGTTTGTGTGTCTGTGTGTGTCTGGACAAGTGATTTGTGCAGTGCGATTTTCCAGTATATGTGTGTGGCTGTGTGATTGTGTCAGTTTGTGCAATTGATTGTTGCTTGTCTGTCTGTGCTTATGTCTATATGTATGGCCCTCGAACAGCAGCACCTCCTTGAAATCATAGCTTTTAGTTGTTACTATTAAGTCTGTCAGTTCTGCATCTCACATAATGTTAGGTGCTTTCATTACAAAAATGAAATGTTGTAAAACCCATATTTGACATGGAACTTTTAAATATGGCAAACTTTCATGGTCCCCTCTGAAATTTGGATCTTATCAAGACAATGGCAATCCCAAACTGCTCTGCGAAGTTTTATAAATGTTGGGAATTCTAGGATTATGCAATAAAAGACCAACCTATGCAGACATTTCTTTTTAATTCCCCATTATTGCCCCAAAAGAGATCTTGCCTCTTTAAGGAAGAACTGTGTTGGATTTCAAGAATTGGTAGCTTATATTATAAACACTTATTTTGCTTCCGTTGAAAATTTAACTGTTCAGTGTTGAGCTTTAATCACAAATGAGTATTGGATAAATTGCACTGAAAGAACTGGCAACTCACTTAGAATTAAAAAAGCATTAATAACATGTACATTCAGCAGGGATCTGAATAGATTATTGGACAAATTGCACTGAAACAACTATTAACTTGTTAGCATTGAGAAAAACATTGATGAAATGTAGACCCATTGGGGATTCGGGCCTCTATGGTTTACCAGGTAAATTTATCAAATCAGAATTAGACTATCAGACAAAAGACCTAATTTCTTTATTTAGACAGCTTATGTTCCTGGCTACATAATTTAAAAAAATGTTTTAACAGTATAATCCAGGTGCTTACTGGTTAATTGGTTTATTAGGTATTAAGACAAAAGCCTATGCTATGGTTCTTTTCGATGAATTGGAAGACCTGGTGGAGAAAAAGCACATAGTTCCTTTTAATCAAACAGGATTCAGGCCCAGGTGTAGATAACAATACTCTTATCATTGCTGGTATTTCAAGCATTTCAAAGTCAGGGGCACAACCTGTATGGATGTTACTTGATTACATGGGAGTCTTTCCTGGGTGGACTATTCTCTCCTGTTGATAAATTGACTGCCAGACACCCAGGTAAGAGGCATTGCCTCCCTCTACTTTGAGACCTGGGTGATTGTAAAGGTCGGGAATGGAAGCTGAGTCTCAATGGAGGACTAAATCAAGGCTTAGCCATGTCTAAAACCTTGGCAGTGGTCTTCAAAAGGTAAGATTATTTCCTTCGAGAAAAGGTCTAAATCAAATGTAATTTCTTCAGTATGCCGCAGACTTATTGATTTTGGATCATGTCCGATTTAGTTTACAGAGATCCTTGAATGAGTTGCACAAACAAAATTCATTGAAAACACTGGCAGGTAACAACTCAAAAACTATAACGTCCCTGTAGCCTTTGGTTTTTTTTAAAATGTAAAGTAATTTTAATTACTATACAGGGGCGGCTCCTCCGCTATGGCGGAGGAGAGTTACCCACTCACCCGCAACAGCAGCTGCAATGCATTCTGTTTTTACTGTAAAAGAGTCGGGACCATGGGTGTGACAGGGACAGAGGGGGAATGCACAGCACTTCTCCTCAGTGCGCATGTTTGTTTGGTCAGCCGTCTTGGGCGGGCCAAACGTACAGGCTCACCAGACTCTCTTCAGCCAAGCAACGCAATGCCAAGTTGGCAAGAGCAGGCAGAGGCTCCCACTCTGCCTTCGAGCACCCTGGCTGGGCGCTCCATCTGGTCCTAATGCTGCTTTCATGCTGCCAGTCGCATGAAAGCAGGTTAGGTTTGGACGCTGGCCATGTTGGGAGCCTGTGGCAATGCAAGTCCGGAGCTGAGCAGATCGGAACGGCACGGCAAAAAAGGTATGTTTTTTTATTATATTTTTTTGGTCAACCACCCCAACCGCGCCACCCTGTCCCTTTTCCTCATGCGAGCCACAACTGTTACTATATGTTAATCCAACCACTGTCGTACTGTGGGGCTTGGCCACAGGGGCCAACAAGTCTTCTAGGCTCCTCTCAGGTCACAGGTAGCAGGTGCAGTTCTCCTCTGTTCTTCTTCAGGTCAAGAAAGTGTTTTGAGTAGTGTACTGTGAGTGTCACATTAATGCCTGACACCAGCCCATGGGTGGGGTTGATTCTTGTCCCCTCTCTAAAAATTAAGTTAAAAGTTCCCGGGGTTTACGCCTACCTGCTTCTGCAGCACATCCTACGTGCCTACTCCAAACAATCCCGAAGTGCCCCTCTATGCCTAAATCCAAGATCGTGAAACCCTTCTTCACTTGTTTCCCATCTGTGTGCCCACTTCAGAAGTGTGGCCAAAGAAATTATCAACCTCTCCTTTGTTGTCACTCTAAACCAGTTCCAGGGGCAGCTCATCTTCCACTGGGATTAGATCCTGTCTGGCTGGGTGGCACAAAAGAAAGGCCCTGCTGAGGTGTCAGCTAACATTTGCCTGTAACAACGCAAGTGTCTCTGAAGTTAATTAAGTTCCTGGGCACAGCCCAGATGGTCATCCTTTTAGAAGCACACAACACCTCTCTATACCCAAGGCCTTTTTCTGATTTCTATAAGCAAGTTGACAACTCATCAAGGTAGTGATTCAGCTGCCATTTGACAGTTTGGCTCATGCAAATGAGCATCCAGTGGCTTTAGGCAGGGAAAAGGTAATGTTCTAAAAGTAACTTTTCCAAAATATGTATTACAAATCTGACTTTACCGGCGAAATGGTTTGTAATAAAGATCTAAAATCAAAAGTCCAGCAATGAGCTTTTTAGCTGCTTCCCTGTCAAAGAAAACATTATTAAATGTAATGATGCATTGCTGTGCATTGCTGTGCCTTCCGATGAAGAAGTCAACCTTGCAACAGTGAAAATAGTTTTTAGAGTCTTTTCACTATAAGAACATGTTAAATATTAAATCAATACATGTTTTATTTTTTAAATACCATGCACACATGTTCTGGGCAGCAAAGCCTACCTAAGGTAACTTATCAATATTTAAAAGGAAGTTTTAGGCCTGTCTAAAGAGGTTATTTTGATTGGTCATATTTTTAGTTTAAAGTTTAAAACTGCACAACCAGGTAAGTGTAGGACTGCAGTCATGTTTACACAGTCACTGAAGTGGGAGGCCAATGCATGCTGCAGCCCAGAGGTGACGATTAAATTACATGCACTTTATCACTGTTAGGCAGGGGTAAAAGGCACAGAGTTCTATAGCCAGAAAAGAATGGGGTTCAGCAAAAGGGCAAAAGGGAAAAGCATCCATGGTGACCATGTAGAAAGGCATAATTTCCAAAAGCAGTGATGTTGACAGGATATCAAAAAAAGGAGTTGGGTTAGACAGGGAGGTAGGTGTTAAAATGTCAGGGAAGAAGATAATTCCTATTTTATGTTATACCTTAATAAAGAGATGATTGTCAACGGATGCCAGCCCACTCAAGGGCAATCAGATAATAATGGTTGAATGTGAAGTGATGGTAGTTAAAGAGAAGAAGAACTGGGGTAATTTCTTGTTAGAAATGGGGTCTCTAGTTGGCAGTGGTTTGCACCTTGTTCAAGTAGGGACCCTCACTCTAGTCAGGGTAAGGGAGTCACACACCTAAGATAACCCCTGCTCACCCTCTTGGTAGCTTGGCACAACCAGTAAGGCTTATTTCAGAGGAAATTTGTAAAATATTTGTATACACACAGGCAGTAACACAGTGAAGACAACACAAAAGTACTCCACACAAGTTTAGAAAAATAGCCAATATTTATCTGAAAAAAACAAGACCAAAACAACAAAAATCCAACATACACAAGCAAAGCTACACATTTTCAAGGGTTAAACTTCATTATAGCGCTTAGAAACACAATAGCTCCAAGTGGGGCTATCATGACGTCATTGACAGAGTCGTTCCCAACAGTCTGATGCCACACGCACGGGAGTGCGGGCCGGTCATAGAGTCGCACGGACCCCCACATCCAGTACCTTTGAAAACAATGAAACAAAGACTTTGCATGGAGTTGGGGAGGTGAGGCATCGGTTCCTTACGGTTGCAGGGGAGGTGATGCAGCATCGGAGGCGAGCCATTGGTTCCTTGCGATTCGGCGAGGTCGATGCAGGGCCGTGCAGCATCGACTTTGCCGTGTTGCGATCACACCGTGGGGCCCCAGGTGCTGCAGCGGAGTCGGAGTTGGGGTGTCCTGAATGTTGGGGACATGGCACTCAGGACTGACGCTGTGGCAGGACTTCAGAGAAGCTGTAGCGGCATCAGGCCTGTGGCGTCAGTTGCAGTCTTTGAACTCAGCGGGCCCATGGTTTTGGTGCAGGCAGTGGGGCGGTGTGAGACAGCTGCGCCAGTTCCAAAGTTGCTCTGGAGTCGATGTACTTGGTTTATTGTCGGTTTCACCAGCTCTCACTTCCAAGGTCCCAGGAACTGGTTCTGGCACCATTTGGCAAGTCAGGACTCTCAGCAAGAAAGGCCCAGTGCTGGAAGATGAAATCTTTTGATGTCCCTAAGACTTCTTCCAGGAGGCAAGCTCAGTTCAAGCCCTTGGAGAACCTTGGAAAGCAGGATGTAGAAAGCAAAGTCCAATCCTTTCACTCCCAGGACAGACGCAGCAAGCAACAGGCCAGCACACCAAAGCAACAGGTAGGATGGCAGACCCTTTTACAGCATACAGTCCTTCTTCCTGACAGAATATCCTCAACCCATAACTGGTCTTAGAGGCCCAATACTTATACTCATGTTTGCCTTTGAAGAAGGCAAACTTCTAAGGAAAGCCTTTGTAGTGCACAACCCCCTGTCTCTCCTGCCCTGGCCACAGAGACACACTCCAGGGGGTTGGAGACTGCTTTGTGTAAGGGCAGGCACAGCCCTATTCAGGTGCAAGTGTCAGTTCCTCCCACCACTCTATCACAGGAAGACCCATAAGGAAATGCAAGGCACATCTCAGCCCCCTTTGCGTGACTGCCTATAGTGAATTCACAAACAGCCCAACTGTCATCCAGAGCCAGACGTGTATTCCACAGAGAGGCAGGGGCATAGATTGGTTAAGCAAGAAAATGCCCACTTTCTAAAAGTGACATTTTCAAACTTACAATCTAAAAACAAACTTCACCAAAAGATGTATTTTTAAATTGTGAGTTCAGAGACCCCAAACTCCAAATCTCTATCTGCTCTCCACAGCAATCTCCATGTTAACCTGTGGTATAGATAGGCCTTACAATAGTGAAACCCAAATTTAACAGTATTTCACTATCAGGACATATAAAACACACCGGTCCATGTCCTACCTTTTAACTACATTGCACCCTTCCCATGGGCTGCCTGGGGCCTACCTTAGAGGTCACTTACATGTAGTAAAAGGGAAGGTTTGGGCCTGACAACTTGGGGCACTTGCCAGGCCAAACTGGCAGTTCTAAAATGCCCACACAGACACTGCAGTGGCAGGTTTGAGATACATTTACAGGGCTGCCCATGTGGGTGGCACAATCAGTGATGCAGGCCCACTAGTAGCATTTGATTTACAGGCCCTGGCCACCTCTAATATGAGCTTACTAGTAAATCAGATATGCCAATCATGGATAAACTAATCACAAATACAATGTAGCCAGACAGCACTGGTCAGCAGTGATAAAGTGCCCAGAGTCCTAAAGCCAATATAAACAGATCAGAAACAATATGAGGAAGGAGGCGAAAGGTTTGGGGATGACCCTGCAAAAAAGCCCAAGTACACCATTTCCCAAACATGTCACAAAGATTTAAAAGGAAAAAAGGTGTCACCAAACGAAATGATGCATAGAAGTCAAAAGGAGTAAGACTGACCTTCAGTGACACCAACAGTTTAGGGAGTTAATTTTCATAGTGGAGCCCCAAGATGCAGAAACTGAAATGCCAGAAAGACAAAAAGAAAACCAATCTAGTGTGAGGCTGGTGAAGCAATGTTCAGCCAGTGGTATCCATTCTTTACAAAGGTCTATTACAATGTGAAGTATTCAATCACAAGAAAAACTGTCAAGAAGAATAAGGAGAAAAGATAAGTGGATTTGGTGGGCAGAGGTAAATATATTGGCCATGTAAATATATTGGCATAGACTGAATTCTGTAGAAGTTTATAAGAATGAATGTTGTGAGGTAATGAGTGGGGAATTTGGAAATACGTCATTCAAGTACTTTTGAAAAGAAAGGGAGTGTTGGAAAGTGGATTATTGGTAAGGGCAGGTAAGTACCTACACTTCGCAATTGGCCACTAACCTCCACTTAGGAGCAGTTAGGTCTCAATAAATTAAACCCAGCTCAACCCTTGGTAGCTTGGCAACAAGCGCCAAGGGTTCACTTAGGAGATCAGTGTGTAAAGCATTTAAAAATCACAAAACAGTAAATAAGTAAAACACAAAACACAATAGGAATCCAACACCAATGTATAACAATAGATCATATTGTTATCTTTAAAATGGCACAACAACTAGTAAAATCGGATAAGGAGAACCAGAGATGTGAATTTTTGAAGAATTCATTTTTTTTAGCGCATAGAAACAAAAAGCGCCAATCTGGTCATCTAGTAGCACCTCGACCGGGGCAAAGTTAAATTTTAAGGCTGACCGCGATGGAGCCCTGTTTGGCTACAGCAAGCGTGAGGCCTCGGTCAAAAGTTTACCTTTGGACTTAGTTTTTTTCTTGAAGATTTTCTTCAGTGGGATGAAGTTGCAAGTCCGAACCGACCTCCCTGGAGCCCTTCCTTGGATGCGCGTCACAGGAGACCTCAATGAAGATTTCTACATTTGGACTTAGATGATTTTTCGAGATGAAAATCCTTCGACCGTGTTAAACCTGAATCTTGATCCAACATCTCTGGAGCCCTCTTTGGATACAATGCGCAGGAGGTCCGGTCAACTTCCTATATTCGGACTTAGTCACTTTTTCTGAGATTTTCTTCAGCGGGACGAACCTATAAATCAGACTGGGTCGTGGTTGAGGCAAGCCAGCTATCGGGTCAGTCCCTCTATGGAGCTTTTTTCAAAACGTTACACAATCTTCTCCAAACTTCTGGATCTTCTTCCAGAAGGTCTTTTAGGAGTCCACTGCTCACCCCAAGATTCTAGAAGCTCTGAGTTGCTCCTTAAGAGTGCAGACTACAACTCCCAGAATTCACCTGGCTCACACTCCAAAATGGCCACTGGACAGTGGTCAGCTGGTCAGTTTCTTCAGGATCTGAGACAGGGGACTCTGGTTAGCAATTTTTTACCTGTAGCAAACAGGGTGTCCCTACTTGAACCAGCTGAAACCAGGCAAAGTCTTTTTTGTGGTGAAGCTAAAGTGTGCAGCTGGTGCAATCCTTCAGAGTGCAGTGTCCAGGTGTAGGCCTGGGGTCCAGCAGGGCAGTTTTTCTTTTTATGAGGTTCTTCCTTGTAGGGATCTGGTAGAGATCTGAGGTGTGAGTGCAGTTCTGCCATATTTATCCTTGCTCCTGGGTGTCCAAGGAAGGCAGGTACTTCCCCCTGTGATCACCACTTGCTGGGAAGTGTGGCAAAAATCAATCCCAGGGAGCAACATTCTTCAAAAATCCGACATGGCTAAAAGTTATTTTTGGAGGTTAAATCTGGCTGA
Source organism: Pleurodeles waltl (assembly GCF_031143425.1). NCBI lineage: Eukaryota > Metazoa > Chordata > Amphibia > Caudata > Salamandridae > Pleurodeles > Pleurodeles waltl. The sequence goes on along the minus strand of NC_090444.1, from coordinate 1,684,384,078 downwards.
GCCCACCCACTGGTGTGGCTAAAAATCCTAAACACACCCCTTTCCTGCCCTCTCCTAATCTATTCAAGAGGACACCTAATTATCTGTAGTTGCACGATGTGAGGGAGGTGCTGAGTTGCTCCAAATGCCCTTCCCTGCCTTTGACGACCAGTTTGGCAGCCACCCCCCTTATTTCTTCCCCATCTGCTGAGGCAGATCTCCTCCCCTGGGCACATCCTTTGTGTTCCACCCAGGCCACTTCACACCTCATCAAGTCAGCCTGGCCTGGCTGCCAGAGACTGACGAATCAGAGAAGGGCACTACAGAGATGAAGTTGGCAACTCTTTACCTGAACTAGTTATATTCAATCCAACAATTGTAAGTTCTGGGAATTATTATAACAATTAACTTGTTACCAAACTCGAGGTATCTGACACTTAAGGGGACTTTGTAAATGAAAATAAAGTCTTCCCCTTTTAGCATATGGAGGCCATTCACTACAGTGAGGGAAAAAGGGAAAACAAATTTGGCTATTTTACCTCACCAGGGCTTATAAAACTATTTTTATAAGGTCCCTGCTTATAGTTACATGGCACACAACCAAGGGGGACATAGGGTACACCTTAGGGGTGACTTGCATGTAACAAGTAAGGTAGTTTAAGACTTTGGGAGTACTTTTAATTCCAGAGTCGAATTTGCATATAACTTTAGTTTAAAAGCACCCAGCAAGGCAGGCCTGCCTTTAAAATAGCACAGGGCACCTCAGCAGTGCACTACCTATGCTGGGGTCCCCACACCTACAGGCCCTATCATATACTAGGGACTTGTAGGAAGGTTGACATTGCCAGTTATAATTAGCCTAATTTTCATATTCATTATACAGAGAGCATAGGCCCTGGAACTGGTTAGCAGTACCCAGGGCACCACCAGAGTCAGAAAGACACCAGCAAAAAGTGAAAAATGGGGGCAAAACGTTAGGGGGCCTCTGCAATCAGCCCTGTTTTCTCACACAGGGAGCTTAGAGATTGATTGGCAGCATGAATAAGAGATGTAGGTCCACAGTAAAAAAAGTGTGCTTAGATGCATGAGGGAATGTTTAAGTCTTATGCCAGACATGTGACAGTGATTTGATAGTTTCTTTCCTGAAAGTGTCAGAAGGAACTTTGTGTATTAATCCTAGGTATTATTTCCATGGGGAATGAGAGGAGGAAATGACAGAGTTGAAGCGAGTGAATGAAAGTACAGGAGTGATGTTAATTGGTGAGATGGAGCCACATCATGGAAAGGGTGGTTCTGATGGTATGTATCCCAATGAAAATTTAAAGTAGGGGTGTGTGAAATTTGAGTAAATTGCGTTTGTGTAATTACGTGGAAGTTTGGCAAAGTTGTTAAAATTATATTCAATTACATAAGATGAAAATTTGTCATTGGGCGCTATAGTTTGACTTGAAATGTGTCATTGAGTCAATTTTTGGTTTGAGGACACATTTAAACAAAATCACTGTGGACAACAGCAACTTGCGCTCTGTCATTCTTGTGCATTCATGGTATATTTATAACATGAAAAACGCGTAATTGTGTGAAATGGCACAATGGTATAATTTTAAGAATTTTGTGAAACAAGCGTAAATCAATATTACCAAACTTACAAATCATGCTGGTGTAATGTACATTTCACTCAAGCTTAACTGAATGTTGATGTCTCTGTGTCTAAGTGAGGAGATGATGATGAGCATGGGTAGGGAAACCTAGGCCCTGATTTATACTTTTTGGTGCAAAACTGCACCAACGCAGTTTTGCACCAAAACGTTTAGCACCAGTTTGCACCATTTCTGACCACAAGCCGGGCACCATATTTATGGAATGGTGCAAGCCGGTGCAAAGGGTAGGCTAGCGTAAAAAAAATGATGTTAGCCGGGTGGGGCTGGCGGTATGGAAGAAAGGGGTTTTGCACCAAAAAATAACGTTAGGGAGGTTAGAGTAAAAAAAATTAATCTAACCAGCCCAGCATCATTTTCTGACGCAAAACCATCCATACCGCATGACTCCTGTCTTAGAAAAGACAGGAGTCATGCCCACCACCCCAATGGCCACCACAGGGGACCAGGGTCCCCCGTGCATGGCCATTGCACCCAGTGCCATGTAGTGGGGCCGACTTCAGGGCCTTCAATGGCACTTTAAAAAAAAGAAAAATACTTAACTGTACTTACCTATACTTACCTGGGATGGGTCCCCCATCCTCTGCCGTCCCTCTGGTGTGGGTGGGGGTGTCCCTGGGGCCTGAGGAGGGCACCTGTGGGCTTATTCCATGGTGTTCCACCATGGAAATAGGCCCACAGTTCCCCTAACGCCTGCCCTGACCCAGGTGTTAAATAATGGTACAAAGCAAGCTTTGCACCATTATTTGACCCCTCCTCCCCCTATTTGTGAATTTAGCATGGGGGGATAAATATGGCGCTAAGGCCATAGAGTCATTTTTTTGCAAGGGAATGCCTACTTTTTATCTCATTGACTCAAAGTAGGTTTCCACGTCCAAAAAATGACTTTAACTCTATAAATTTGGTGCTTGATGGGTCTAGCACCAAAGTATAAATATAGAGTTCGTTTTGCACCGAATTTTCTTAAAACAATTACGCAAGTTTGGCGCAAAACAAGTATGAATTTGCCCCCTAATGTTCTAAGGGTGTGAGCAGGACATGTGGGAAGAGAAAAAATGGTGTTGGAAGTATGATCATTTAGCGAAGACATTATTTTTTTTTAATAGTTTTCCAGATGCCTGATAGTTTGTGCCTTATATTACTTATTTAGGAGTGAGCCCATTTCTGATTATAGAGAATCAACATATGTAGGCCACTAACTAAGGATGAAGGTGGAGATGGCACAATTGAAGCTACGGAAAGAATAATAAGAGGCCAAAGAGGTTGCTGAACTTCCCTATATTGGTAAGGAGGTAATGAGCTTGGCACTGAGACTGTTGTAAATGTGACCTAGAAATGCTATCATGAGATGCTTCCGGTTAGTTAGCGCTGGGTGTTAACTAGTGAGTGAGAGCTGAGAAATCTGCATCTTTAACCAGTAGATATTATGGTTGTGACTGCACTGTACCAAGAGTTACCGATGTGGTTGGGACGTTTTGATGACTAATTGTACTGTGTATAACAGGAAACTCTCTGACACATATCACAAAATCTTTTTTACTGGCGCTCTTTCATGTTCTTGGCTAAGGACAGTGTTAGGCAAAACCACATTTTACCACCGTATTATGAAAGCAGGTTCGGAAAGGTGGTTATTTATGACAATAATGTGCATATTTGTTACGTTGTATTCATTGCTACTGGTAAGGTGCAGTATTGTTTTTTTACTGTTATGTTTTTGTGCCACATTACTGCATTTTTTTGTAGTATGGTTGCCACCAATACCGATTGATCCAGCTCTTGAGTTATTTAAGACCCTAGATAGCTCAAAACTGTGTTAGAGACATGTCTTATAGTAGTACACCAAATGCATACTTTATGCATGTAGGACCAAAGTTCTATATATTTTACAGAACCAACTTTTTGTTAGTTGAGGCTCCCTGGCCCTACCTATGACAAATAATTTCGTTTGAAGTAACAGCTTAAGGTTAACATTGAACGTGGCTTAAGTACTGCGAGCATGGACCGAAATATCTTCCTTGCTTGTGAGGCGTTGTATCGATTGTGTTATCAACCACCAGGCAAGCAAAGAAATGAAGCGGTAATGCGAGGTGTTTTATCATATACTGAAAGGGAAGTAGAATGTCTTTACAGTCCATTCATTGCATTTTATACCTCCTAGATGTAGACTGTTATTTGTAGGTGTACAGAACAAAGCATTATCGATACAGAAACATTTTTATTGCCTCTTAATAGAGACAAACAGCTGCACTTTTGCAAATGGATTCTAAACATTAAAGTCACTCATTGATTGCAGGGCTGGTTTGACAATCTTTCTTCCACTAGAAATATGGTGCCCCAAATGTGTACATCATTTCCGTGACGGAAAACATAAAAGTATAAAAAAAAAGAAAAAAAGGAAACAAATTAGATAGAAATAAATATACTGAATGTTATTGGTAATGATGGAAAGAGAACAGGTCCCTTTGATGCTGTAAGTGCTGGCGAGCGAAAAATAGTTGGGGTAAGACAAATACCGACTGTGGTATTAACAGACGGATGCAAGTGACATGACACTTTAACTACATGTGCAGGAAAACATACAAGTGAAAAACCGAAGTGATACAGCGCACCAAATGCACAGTAGAAGTTGTAGTTTATTCGCTTCTCAAAATTACAATATTACAATTAAAAACAGACTATGTGTAAGTGCTGCACTCCTTCTTAAATAGAGTGATGATCCCTTGTGTGCGATTTGTAGAGCTGCTAGTTTCCCCACAGCATCTCCTTAGAGGCCGCAGGAACACATTTGTGGCCGCTGTAACTGAATTTTTGGTGGGAAAAGATGCTGGTGGTAATATTATTTCTTAGGCAAAAAAATATTTATAAAAACATCACTTGCAAGAACTGTGCATCCCACCAATGTCAAATTCAAATCTAGATGCAAAAAATCATCTGTTTACGTGATACAGTGAATACCACCGAAAAATTAAAACACGGCCAACACAAAACAGTTTAAGTGGTGCAGCTCTAAGTCACCAAACTTACGACGGAATCAGTGGCGTAGCTTGGTCTGTAAGATTGGGAAGGTGTGAGTGTCAGATTTTCCAATAATATGTTGAAATATATTAAACGACAAGCAGGGCCCATGGGGGGGTGAGGGGGTAACTTGAGGGACAAGTAGAAGAACACATTTGTAAGAGTACTTAGGGCCACATGTACGTAGCTTTTTCTTTGTCGCAAACGGCCCTATTTGCAGAATCGGGCCGTTTGCGACAAGAAAAAAGCATTTTAGTAATCAATTTATCGAATCACAAAATAGGTTTTGGAGTCGCAATTAGGAAGGGGCATTCCCTTCCTAATTGCAAGTTGCAGTGCGATGTAGGATTGTTTTGTGACCGTGAATGCGGTCACAAAACAATCGCAGTTAGTCCCAATTTCAAATTGGTGCTAACCCATTCGCAAACAGGATGGGGTCCCCATAGGACCACTTCCCCTTTGTGAATTGTGGCGAAAATACTTTTTTCAGAGCAGGCAGTGGTCTCACTGCCTGCTCTGAAAAAATGAAAAGAAAACTTTTAATTTTTGTTTTTGAAATGCATCCCGTTAAGGAAAATGGGCTGCATTTAAAAAAGAAAAGAAAAAAAAAAAACTGCTTTATTTAAAAGCAGTCACAGACATGGTGGTCTGCTGTCACCAGCAGGCCACCATCCCTGTGAGTGTGTCCATTCCCAATGGGGTCACAAATTGCGACCTACTTCATGAACATTAATGAGGTAGGTAATCTGCAGCCTCGTTGGGAATTGCAAACATTGTGAAGTACACTGTTGTATATGTGGTTTTACAACTTGCAAATGAGTCGCAAATTGTGAGTCGCAAATCTCGGGGTCGTAACATAATATTTGATAAATAACCAACATTTTTGAAGACTTTCAGAACAGAGAAAGGGAGAGAGCATGTCTGCGTTTTTGTCTGAGTATATGGAAAAATACCTTGTGAACTCCTACAGACACCTCACCATACCTCAAATAAAAGCTCCTGTACTCAACTATTTATCAGAAGATATACTTATTAGGGGAGTTTAACAAATCAAACCTCCCCCTGATGCTACGCCCGAACAAAATTATACCATTTTGACAAATTCAGGCTTTTTCTACAATGGAGGAAGACAGGGGACACCAGGCTCTCTATGCCCTAAATTAGGAGTGCCTTGTTGTTTTCTGATCCATGCACAAACATCTGTTTGGTCAGTTATTGCAATTACAAGTTACGTGAAGTATGCCACACCCATTAATTAGCAAGTGTTCGCACCCTCTGGCTAAATTTCAGCAGGTCAATACATAACAGGGAAAAGTGCTGGTAAATAGTGGCACATGTATAGATGGGCCCAAGTTTGCTATGATTTTGCATTAGGGTTGCATCATTTTTGTGGTGCAGCCCGACGCGAAATCCTTTTTGGCAATTACTGGGCCGAGCAAAGCCACTTTGCGTGGCTTTGCTCTCTTTTGTAAGTACAAAGTAACGCAACACAGCAAATAGTGAGATAGGTAGTCGTTACATGGGTGAAGATGGGCATTACCATGCATCCACCCTTGTAGTTTAATAGAAATCCAGATTTACAAAGACTTGTAAAGCTGGGATTCTGCCAGAATGATTCATCTAGCTGACAGAGGTGTAACGTGGAGAAAATCTTTATTTTTCATCATTACTTCCTCTTTCCATGTGTTAAGCATTCTGCAGCACACGTAGAAAGGATGGGAATATGTCTCTAAGGATTGTTTTCATGCAGGAAAGAACTTCATGCAGACACCCAGCGCTATGGTAAAAATGTGCCTGCATTAGCATTAGGCAGCACACAGTGCACCTATGAAAGGAGAGAGATGAAATCCTCCATATCTTCGCGAATATGGAGCATTTCTGCTCTCTCCCTTTCATGCAACGTACTTCACCTCGTTGCGTGAAATATTAGTAAATGTGCCCCTTGTTGTTCAGTCAAATTTTTAGATAAAAAATTGCAATATATTGCATTTATCTACACACTCTCACTGCACTTGGGCACTAATAATCAAAGCCTGAGAATGAAAATGCTAATGATTAAGAACAAAGCCACTGACAGGGCTTAATTTGAGCCAGTGGTTGCAAGTGGGCCCACTTGCACTTATTTTTGGGGACCGGCACTTATTTGTTCCTGATCAGACATTTACAGAGAAAAAGAGAGAGAATAACACACAAAGGGGAAAGAGAGAGGAAGTGAAAGAAAGAAAAACCATGACAAAGGGAGAAAGCAGGAAACTGCACTAGTGAGTCGAAGGGGAGTGGGGTGTCTGGTAGTAAATTAAAGAGGAATGAAGACTACACAGCCTTGTTATTTAGACATTTTATAGCGCTGACTGCGGGCTTCTGAGCAGAGCTTTGGGCACTTCCACTCATTCTTTTACGTATTAAGCACTGGGCACTGACTAATTGGCCAGCGTTGGAAAGTTGGCCCCACTAACACTACTTAAGTAAGGGTAAATTTGGGCTTGTACTGAAGGCCTAGATTACCAGAGGTGGTGAAAGGTAAATTTAGGCACAGTACAACGCAATCACAGATGCAATAAAGATGTGACGGCACAGCCTGTGGATACCAACCTTTTGACTTCTGTTGACCCCCACTTTATCATTACTGAAACCCGTTGACCCTTACTGAATCACTATTGGAATTTGGGGTCTCCCCTACACTGAGTCATTACTGGAAGCTGTGGACCTCAGCCTAATCATTGTCGATGATTTTAACCACAAAACAATACACAAAAAATACAGAAACAAGCATTCATCAAACACATACACAAATGATAGTACATTTTATTTAATTTCCAAACAAATATAAATAAAATACATAAAATAAATAATTTGAATAGAAATAGGGGCTTTGCTAAATTCAACTGAAGGCACACATTGTCCATACTATATTCTGTTTGATGTACCTGCACTGCTCCCACAAATCAATCTGAGAATACTAACTTAATTTTTAGCCTCCAATTTTAAATTCCTTTACATTTACTGTTTTAAAATGTTCAATTGTATATTTAACCTCTTTATTTATGTACACTTTATTAATCAGTTCATATTATTTAATTCTGTAGGCAGTCACGGACCAGCTGAGGAGGCTTTGTAGACCACCAGGTGTCCCCGGGCCAAAGTTTGGGAACCAATGATCTATAGCATCTTCATTTGTGTCTGCACACTGCCCTGGTGAATGACTAGCCTCTACATTACCAGGCCTTTAAGGAATATGAAGCCACTACATTACCAGTTCTTTAAGGATAATGAACCCAAAACACATTGAACTCTCAAATAGTTTATGTTGTTTCATGTTTGAATCATATTTCCTAGAGCTACTCTGCCATTAGTGAATTTCAACTTTTCGCTGCAAGGCTTACTTTGAAATACGTGTTCCTTGAATTGCTCATTAGACCTACATCCTGAGAAAGAGCCCAGGATTTTATTCTATACATCTGGCAGTTTCAGAAAAAAACTCAGTGAAATTTTAGCCTGCAAAAAAGGTTTGGTCTTAAGACGCTTACGTTCTGCTCAATCCAACAAAGCCAAATGAACATTCCCACATGCAATAGCCAGTATGTCTCCATGCCCAGTGCCAGTGAGCTGGTAATTGGTCTTATATGGGTGCATGGAATGTTCCCCATTCATGGTACATCCATTCAATGCACACCCAGTCGCTGTAGCTAGCTCTTGGTGATGTTTCTATCTAAAACCTATACTTGAAGTAAAACTCCATCATGTTGTCTAGGTATCTTCTTAGCTGTACCTTAATATCATGCAGTAAAAAGATGGGTCATTAGTTGAGATGGTGGCAAGCACACCTAAAGTAATAAGTCCCAAAATATTGTTAGGATAAACGCAGATTTTCATTGGCACAGATGAACATCATAAGGTCTTAGAAGCTGAAAAATCACACTTTTCCAAATTTCTGCAGCAGTTACTTTTGATCACTTATAAGGCTCCAAGGCCCTTGGGGATAGCATTTAGCAGCCAAGACTCAATGTAGCATCAACCACCAGCAAGGTCCAGTTCAGGTCCAATTGTAAGGGCAACTGGTCACTCCATGCCCCTGTAGCCTCCCAGGAGACCAGCCAACTGGCCCATGAAGTCCACCTATTGGTCGTGGGTACAAGTGTGAGCAGGTAAAGCCCTTTAGGTCTCCACAGAGGTAACAGTTAGCAAGTCCAGTCTTATTTCGTTCTTCTGTATTTATTCACCCATTTTCTTCTTGCCTGTGTCATTGACATTTTAGATCAACCCTCATGACAGCCATCCCAGTGATTAAGGGAATTTTAATATCTCACCATGGAGTGCCACAAGTGTTTGATGAGCTGGGGGTGACTCCTGGACACTCACTAACCAATGGTCAAGAAGTTGCCAAGGGCAAACCTTTTCCATTTTGCAGAACATCCTGTTTTCCTTACTGCAAACTATCTCACAGTGCGCTTATATTAGGGAAATCCAACCAGGCAGAACCCTTCTGCACCAGGAGGAGGCTGGTGGCCCAGCCATAGATGTGTCTAGGGAAATTAGGAACACCCTTTTCCTTAACCGCACCAAAGTGATTCTAGGATCATCTCCACCTCCCATTGGGGTGTAGCCAGGCTGGCTACAGTACCGTTGACCTTGGGTTCAAGGAACTGGTTTTTCCCAGGCCTCACTTTACAATTAACTATGAATGAGCAGGCTTCTTCCTGGTCCCTTCCACAGTAATGGAGTTCCTGGGCCCTCCACAACTTCCTTTCCTGAGAAAGGATGAGTCACATACCTAGGTCTTCCTGCCAAAAGGCTCAAGACACATTATCTACTCTAGGAGCAGTTTACACATCTCATGAAGTGGAAAGCACTGACCTTGCCATGGAGTTTTGTGTGTGAACATATTCGATATGTTCCTTGACCTCACCTCTATGAGGAGGACAGATTAGGGTTCAGTTTCAACCTGATGAATGCCTAGTGATCTCACGTGGCTTTAAAGAGAGGCTGTAACCTGTCAGCAAATAATCGCCACCTTCTAATTTTAAAGTTATCTGACCAATCATGAAGAAATAAATAATTCCTATAATTGATCAAGATAATTTTAATAGCATCTCCACTGATCCATCTCCACTGATCCTCCTACATATATAATATCAAGAGCTCGAATATCCATTTTGGTAGAGTCCATCCCAAATAAATTAGGATGGGAGGTCCGATGATAAAGCATGGCACAATTTCTGGGCGAAGACCCCAATAAACCTTTCAAAAGGATCATGATATATGACAACCTATTATGTTTGCCTCATCATTTGACACTAATTTGAAGAATTATTTAAACAACTCCAAATTATTTGCATTGTGCAAATACTGTTGAGGAACAAATGCATTTCGAACAAGCGTCTTACAAAATCATCCAATTTCTCGTACTCTGGGTGTTTCAGATTATTCCCTGTAAAATGAATGATAAATACTAATAATATTGTTTTCTTAATATTATTTAATAAAATGCTGTTAGAATGATAAGGCACATTGTTAATGTTTCAGTACACAAAATTATATTGTTGAATTGTTGACTAATCAAAATGACATCTGATGTTTTTTAAATTTACCATAAATGAAAATATACCAAATAAATACCTTTTTCATATACACCAATCTCAAACCAATAATTGTTGAACCCCAAAATATGTAGGAGGATATTTAGCTGCAATACTATTAATCAGTAGTTTAAATCAACAAGCACTTGGACAGTGATGAAGAAGTTATATTTTTTGTTGCAATACACCTGAGCAGCTGCTGCTGGTGGTACTAATTATTCTACACAACGCAGTAAACTATAAAACTTGTTACTGTTACTAAATGTTCTTTCCATTATATATTTGTGTAGGTGATCAGGTTTATGCTTTTCATCTACTGATGATGGCATTGGTCAACTATAAAAGTTTTGCAGAAAATAAATTACATTCTGCTTTTTGGAATATTGGAATATTTAAATCTTTAAATCCAGTTTTCTTTGTTTAGGTTATCTTAAAGAGGGCAGCAAATACACCAGAAATGGTGTACAAATTGTTTTTTGTCTAGCAACTCTTTATTACATAGGTATAGGCCCTTCCATCACTTGTGAGGACAATGATAAAGGGTACATTTCTGAAAAACATTATTTGCAAATAGATGCAGATACAATGGGGGTTAAATTAGGAGAAAATATATTAAAAATAATTCTTTAAGTGATGAAATAATATAAATCAGCCACTAAAAAGTGTTTTTAAAATTATTTATAAATTACTTGTCACCACTAATTTAACTTTGTTTATGCAATATACGGTTTACATTCACCTGAATTGATAGATTTTTATACTTTATAATTATTACTTAAGTGTAATTGCATAAATGCTACTTCTAATATTATACTAAGATTTATTTAAATAGCAGTTGTGTTGACAATTTTGTTTTGTTTTTATTATATTTTTAAATACATGTTTTCAAATTACCTAAATGTAAATAATTTAGTAGCATGTTTTTAGATTTTAGAATATTACTATTAGGTGTCCATATTTAAATTCCATCATCATTTAAAAAAAAACACTAGAATAAAAATTGTGAAACATATGATTTTTACTATATTATAAACAAAACATACCCCAAATATAATAATAATTTAAGCATTTTTAACACTTAATAATAAAAAATTCTCTATTTTTATAAATCCAAACTAAACCTATTAGGATACTTATACTAAACATTCCACTTTATAAAAATGTCACTCCTACATACCTATATATCACACCTATACCTAAATCTAAAATCACACACAAACAGCAATCTAAATATCTAAAACTGCAACAACCCTAATAAATTACATATAACAATTAACACATGCTATGACATTAGACCCATCTCTCATCAACTCATGTCTAACATCTTAACAAAGTTATTATGAAAAACACTATTCCAGCTATTGAAAAAGTAGAATCTATTCTAAAAGGGCACTCGCTTTCTCATCCCAAACAAAAACCCTGTGGATGTAAAAACAAAATAATAGGTGCATTTCAATTTGTTGGTCAATTATATGACGGACTTCTTGGCATCCTCAAGTAGGGTAGTGGAGCTGTTCCTGTGGATCTTGCTCATTTTGTTGCTCATTGACTCCTTCAAATAACTACTCAACCTTTTGAAGTCATTAGCCACTGCCTCTATCCAATTGTATGACACTTCTCTTATTGATTGATGGTTTCATTAGCTATCATTCATGTTTGCTATAAAAACTAAATTACCTGCATCCTGCTAATAATTATAACAAGATTTAAAATCAAATACTTAACATTTGTAACACTCATGCTTCCCGTTTTCAAAAACATAGATTAGCAGACTGAAATCCTTTTGTTTTTTTCAACTAATTGAGAACATTTTGTTTAGCAAATATTTTTCCACCGTGCAATGGGGTGAAGAAGTACATTGAATAAAGCAGACACATGCTTGTAGCAGAGCATGCATGATATGATAGCCTCATCAGGCCATTCATAATAGTCACTAATTATTATAAAGAATGTTACATTTCAGGTTCTAAAAGCATTTAAAACAATGATGGACTGCTAATTTAAATATATTCTTCTTATTTGTTAAACATTTCGAACATGTTTGTATACATGGACTATTGTGAAAATAGCAAAAAATTTAAGTGAATAATCCATGCATGTTTTACAGTTGTCTTCACCTATGCTGAGCTGATAAATGGATTAATCTAAAATCTAAAATCATAGTTTCATAGTTTTTCTTTTTACTAATTTATCCGTATACCTTATCTTCATGCTTGCAGAGTTCTAGCCCCGTACTGGGGCTGTCTTGGACATAAATGGTCACATCAAGACTGAAAAGTCTCCATTCCATTGCCTCCCACTATGACTTTCTGTGGCCCTTTATCACATTCTGCCATGCTTTTTGGTATTAGCTGCTTTCTTCCTTTGTCAAAGTTTTACCATCATTCTCTTCCCACTTCTCTTCTTTTTTTGTTTTTCTCTCTCTTGCTCTTGGCCAATGCCACATGAGGAAAAATAAGTGTTGTTCCCCACAAATGGGTGCCATTAGGCCCCCACCTGCAGCCATCAGCTGAAATTAGGCACTGTTTTAATTGGTGAGACAGCTGAGTATTGTGTCTGTCAAAAGTTTAATATTTAGCACAGTTCTGGCAGTGTTGTGTTTTTTGTGAATCGGAAGTTGTGATCTGACCACTTTGTTTGTTTGTTTCGAAGAAGTAGAGGCATATTGGGCCACTAGTTTAAAGTTCAGTTGCTATATACTATCCAAGATCCTAGTTCTCTAATGCTGTTGCCTTATTTAAATGGGAGTCTTTATGTTATCTCCATGATGCAGGCATTGGGCCATTTACTAAGATTTGAACTCAGCTCAGCTACCAAAGTTGCTGTACTTCAAACGAAGAGAGCAGAAAAGCGCCAGATCAACTAAGATGTAGAGCTGTTTCTCTTTCCCCCTGCTATTGCTTACTTTTGCTGCCTTGCACCACACACATACCCTTTCACCATAGTGCAAAGATGTGCATGTAACAACTGTCCTAAATTTGGTACTGGAAAGATGCACCTCCTCTGTAAAATATTATTTTACAACATTTTTCTCAGTCTGTACGTGTGCTGTATTTTACATTTTGATAAAAAAAACATCTTATCCCCTACGTTATGCCTGCATTGAGGAGCATCAACTTTTTGTGATACGCCATTCATACTTTTCTTTTTATCAGAGGGGGCTTTTAAAAAAAATCAATGTGGTTGAATAGGAAAGTCCCTTGTACATTCCTTCAACTCAAAGAAGTGCAAAACAGTACATAGCGCTGCTTGGTATTATTGTAGTGATTCTTTCCGAAGCAAAACAAATTTCTGCACTGGAAAGTCAATTCTAAAACAAAATTTTGCCCAGTTTACAACACTTTTGTTACAAAAACCCAGTTCATATTGTTAACAAATTGGGGCCACAGTGTTTTAACCTTGCATGCAGGTGCTGGTTATGTGGCAATGTGGCAATGTGCTGAAATCTGCCCCAGCAGATCATTCCTCTATGTTTGTTAACATCAGGTACCCATGTTATATAATAAACTATGGGGCATATTTATACTCCGTTTGCGCCGAATTTGCGTTGTTTTTTTCGACGCAAATTCGACGCAAAACTAACTCCATTTTTATACTTTGGCGTTAGACGCGTCTAGCGCCAAAGTTCATGGAGTTAGCGTCATTTTTTGGCGTGAACACCTTCCTTGCGTTAATGAGATGCAAGGTAGGCGTTCCCGTCTTAAAAAATGACTGCGATGCATATGCGTCGTATTTATACTCCCGGCAAAAATGACGCCCGGGAGTGGGCGGGACTAAAAAACCTGCATTTGCGCCGGATTTTAGCGCCTGGGTCAGGGCAGGCGTTAAGGGACCTGTGGGCTCAGAATGAGCCCAGAGGTGCCCTCCCAAGCCCCAGGGACACCCCCTGCCACCCTTGCCCACCCCAGGAGGACACCCAAGGATGGAGGGACCCATCCTAGGGAAGAAAAGGTAAGTTGTGGTAAGTATTTTTTTTAATTTTATTTTTGGCATAGGGGGGCCTGATTTGTGCCCCCCCTACATGCCACTATGCCCAATGACCATGCCCAGGGGACAGAAGTCCCCTGGGCATGGCCATTGGGCAAGGGGGCATGACTCCTGTCTTTGCTAAGACAGGAGTCATGTTAATGGCGTCTGGGCGCCCCAAAAAAATGGCGCAATTCGGGTTAAGACGATTTTTTTGCCTCAGCCTGACTTACCCCATTTTTGGACGCCCAAACGCCATTTTTCCCTACGCCGGCGCTGCCTGGTGTACGTGGTTTTTTTTCACTCACACCAGGCAGCGCCGGTCGGCTAACGCCATTCATTAAATACGGCGCCCGCATGGCGCTTCAGAATGGCGTTAGCCGGCGCTAATTTTTTTGGCACAAAACTGCGTTAGCGCAGTTTTGCGTCAAAAAGTATAAATATGGCCCTATATGACTATGGACAACATTGATTTACCAACCCTGTTGCCTGCACATTTCCAATGGCAAACATGTGAATTGTTGCAAAACCCTACCCTACTGTAATTGAAGGTGAAGCCTCTCAGCAGGCATTTTTGATGTAGTCGGGGAACACCACCTAGGATGTACAACAGAGCCAAGCATGCCTTAACCATGCATGCCTTTACTAGGCAGTCTTTAGCATGCATACACCATTGCTATGCTTGTCTTTCCATGCATACCTTTGCCACAACCATACATAAGAGTACATTTAAGGTACCATCAACTTGCATGCCTTTGCCACGCATACCTTTACTGCGTAAACCTTTGCCACACTTTCTCTAATAGGTAAAAATTACAATTGAGTGTATAATAATAATAAACTATATTTGCCAAAATGCATTAAAATATGCAGAAAAATATGTGCAGGAATAGAGAAAAAGCACTGCGTATATGTGTGCATCACAGCACAATGCAAAACAATTCTGAACTTCACAACAGTACACAATTAAAAAAAAAAACAATTTCTACACAAGGTCCCCAACCAAAAGGGTGGATAAAGTCTCCAGAGAAGGTAAAATATATAGAAAAATACTGACAATGTAATTATAGTTTTAGTAATGTATTTCTGTACTCAAAGCCACGGATTATAGCAATTATTTTACTGAAAATTGTAGTTAAACCTTACTAAATCCATGAAAACAGGCATCCAATGTTTTGTGATCAGTATACTGCCTTCGGAAGTGACACATGCATGGGAGGAAGCAGGAATACTATAGAGACACTATTCTAAACAATGCTATCTAGCTGTCATAGTAAGTATCAATATAAACACAAGTACACATTTTAGGAGAAATACACATTAAAGCTAAATAAAGTTAATAACAGCTTTTTTCTATTTTTTGAATTTATTAGCTATGGAATCTACCACACGTAGGAACAATGTGTAGAATGTTTTCATAACTGCATGTGAAAATAATTTTAGATGTGCTGAACTCTGCCTGGGGAACTACATATCCCAGGCTGCTCTTGGCTCCTGGAGGCAGCCATCTTTCCTGCCCAGCTGCTCATACTTGCTCCAACGATGAGAGCCACAGTGCGGGACGCGCACAGGACACGCATGGGGCGCGCCCATGCAAAGCCCAGGCCACAGGCGGGCCCGTCCATGCCCGTCAGAGCCTGAAGGAGGCTGGGCTGGGCCACCCCTCTAACATTTTCTTTTCTTTTAGGCTCCAGCTGTAGCTATTGAATTTTGGCAAAGGGCTATTGATCCAACAGGCCTTGCTGGGGCCTGTCTGTTTATTATTCTCAACAAATTGATATCGCATAAGGGTAAAAGAAAGGCGGCAAACAGCGGGTCAGGGACAGTGCAGAACAAAAAACGTAAAAACCGGAAGCGTGCAGCAGCTAATTGTGTGATGACAAGGATTGATAATTTTCTAGTCGAATGTGAAGAAATACTGAGCTCCCCTCCTGATAATGCCCCTCAAAAGGCTCAGGGTGTATGTTCTTCCATAAATTTGGGGGTTAAATGTATGTGTTTAAAGTACAAGACCTGCAGGGGTGTGCATATGAAGGGAAGGGGGGTGCAGGTCATGGTACTCACACTACACCAACGCGGGCAAATTAATCACCACTTGATGACAGTAATGTCCTGCTTCACAGTAATAATTTTAGTCCTCTAAGAGACATCCTAGACATACATGATGACCCAGTTGCTAATATTATAGCAGGCAAGACCCCCAATATGGCTGAGTTACAACATCTCTCTCATATACAAGATTTAAAGGCTGAGGTGGCTGATCTCAAATCTGTGGTATATACATTAATCTCTATGGTTAAGCAGATGACTCCATTGGCCATGATGACCCCCTTGGTTAGTGTCCATGGCCTTGTGCCCAGTTCCTGTGGTCCAGTATTTGTGTTGTCTAATTCTACCTTGCCAGCCCTAACAAGAGTTTAATCCCCATGCCTGACTCTGCTACTGCTAGTATGGTTCCTTGTGTGAAGAAAAGGCCAGCAGGTGGGAGGTTAGGGGATGTTTGCCGGGTTTCCAAATGTACATAGTGACATAGGCATAGTTAAGGAGCTAAGAAACTACTTCCAATCCTTGGGGCCTGTAGATAATGGTATCTCTAATTGCGCGAGAGGTTCTGTTTTTGATAGGCCCAAATTTAAAAACACTGTTTTGATGGCTAACATACCCAAGCTACACTCTGCTGCATCTAGAGATAGTGGAGAAGCCACCAAAAACAAGGCAATATTGGATACGTTATGTGAGAGGTTGTCGATCTGTGATCCATGAGGACATAATTAGGGCAGTCAGAAGACCAGATTCTGATACACAACATGATGTGATCAAGTTGATACTTAGGGACATGACCGAAGGTCTGGTGGCCCTAGATGCAAGAACATGTCCACCAAGGAACTCCTGTATCCAGTTTAAATACCTCAGGCTCCCTGTCCACCAGAACACTCATTCAGGGGGTAGCTTATCAGGTCTAAATGACAATGATTGACTCAGTATTTCTTCTGAGATTGCCCCAGTGCATTCATCAGTGGTTCCCACTTTGCATAATGTAGTTGGTCCTGGCATTAGTACTCTCTCTGCTCCTGCCCCTGAGTTTTGTTAGTCCCCCTTGCCAGACACTGCTAAATCAGTCAGCTAATTGCCCAGCCAATGGTGCCACAACCACATCTATGTTGCACCCGGCATCTCATAATGATGGGGTACGTTTTGTCTCCTGGAATGTGGCAGGTTTAAGTTCTACTATCTCCTCGCCAGCTTTTGACCAATTTATTGAGAATTACGATATCTGTCTTTTACAGGAAACATGGGCAGTGTACCCATTCTTTCGGTCTGGGCTTCTGAATTTCCATATTCCAGCACTTACTAGCAAGAGGGGTAGACACTCTGGTGGTCTAACCACATGGGTTCGAACAACATTAAACTGTTGTACATTACAGTTACCCATTGACTCTATTGACATATTAGGTATTCAGTTATCATGTTGGGCCATAGTCCGGAGTAATTATTATTATTAATATCTATGCAAGACGGATCAGGAGGGCTTGTCCTCCAGCACGCCCCACCTGCTGGAAGCGCTTCTTAGGCAGTGCCCCCGATATTCTAAAATCATTGTAGCAGGCGACTTCAATGTCACTTTCAAGCCTTTAGATTGGGATGATCTCGGCTCCACGTATGAGGAAGATTGGATGTGGGGTGTTCCATCCCTAGACATCCCTCCAATAAATTGGTGGTCCCAAGCAGCTGTGCAGTTAAAAGTGCTGATCATTCAAATTTGGGCTTAGAGCACTTAATGGCAGAACTAAAACAGATGCTAAGGGCTCTGATACGAATAATAAAACTAATCATACAAGCAGAATCAATTATTGCCTAGTTGATTTCAGATTATGGCCTTTGGTTGATGAGATGGCAGTTGTTGAGCGGATAGAGAGAAACCACAATCCACTCATTGTCCAGATGCTTTCCGTATGTGACCAAGGGCCAGATGCAGCAAACATTTGCGAGTCGCAAATGGCACGATTCGCTATTTGCGACCTTGCAAAATCCGAAATGAGTTGCAAAAATCCCATTTCTGAAGTGCAAATAGCGATGCAAGCCTTTACCGACTCGCAAAATTTGCGACCTGATTTTGCGACCCGCTAAGAGGAAGTCGCAAATTGCGAGTCGCAAACCATATGCAAAAGCCAGTCACAAATTGCTACTGGTCGCAAAAAGCCAATTTTGCACATCTAGATTACCACTGATTCAGAGCAGGTGGTAACCAGAGCCAAAGTATAAAAGGAGACCCAGAAGGCATCTGGGTTACTCAAAATGGCTGAACTGTACGTGATAGCATGGAGGAGGAGAGTCCAGGCCGCCCAGCAGAAGAGGAGGAGGCAGAGACAGGAGAGGATATACTGAACAGGCGGACACTATTTCAACAAACTGAGGAGGAGATTTATGAGAAATACAGACTGAGCAGTGCTGCAAATTTAGAATTAATTGAACTATTTAATCCGCAGACAGACAATGTGCGGCTGCGCCATCCCTACACATGTGCAAGTGGTATGCTCACTGCACCTCTTGGCCTCGGGTATCTCTCAGGGGGTGATTGCTGTGGCAGTTGGGGTATCCCAAAGTTCACTCTCACAATTCTTCAGATCATTCCTAGATGCCATACTCACACACATGTCCAGATATATATACCTACCAGGAATGAGGCATAAATTAACAGCACCAAGTTGGAATGCTACAGAATTGCCAACTTCCCCCATGTAATAGGGTGTGTGGACTGGACCCACATACAAATCTGCCCTCCTGCAAATCTGGAATATGTGTTCCGCAATAGGAAATGTACTCACTCTCTCAACATCCAGGTGGTATGTGATGCACATAATGTCATTACTGACATTGTAGCTACATTTCCAGGGAGTACACATGACTCATACATATTCAGGCACAGTGGGATACACCAGCGCCTAGAACGTGGGGAGTTTGGAGACGGATATCTATTAGGTATTGCTGAATGCACCCTGAAGCCTTACATACAGGTCACTGTGGAAACCATTCATGCCCTGCTAAAATTGCTTATTTTTGTCAAACAGGTGACAGTGCATATGCTCTGAGACCATGGATACTTACTCCGTACCTAACACCTGGCAATGAGAACGAGATGCGCTATAACAGTGCCCATCGGCGGACAAGAACTGTCATTGAGAGGATATTTGGCTTGTTAAAGGCAAGATTCAGGTGCCTCCACAAAAGTGGAGGTGCACTCCAGTATGCCTCAGAAACAGCATGCAAGATTGTCGACGCCTGTGCAATCCTACATAACATTGCCACCAGACGTGACCTACATCTCACCCCTGAAGACACAGACACGGAGGATGAGGAGCAGGAGCTACCACACCGACAGCCTGGGGATAGAAGCATCGCAAATCAAGGCAGACAGAGACGGAACCACATTGCAACCCAATACTTTGGCAGGTACGTGGCAACTGTCACCACACTCACTTATGTCAGACACACATAGCCCAGTTGTGCAGTGAAACAAACAAAACCTTTTTATCACTAAACTATACGGGAAAAGAATAGTGCTGTCTATCACAGTCTGTAATTGTCCAAATGTAATGAAGACACATTCATGTGCCTCATGTACAGTGTTGTCTGGTGGCTCACACCCTCCTCCTCGAGCGGCCAGCATGGCTCATCCCTTGTGGATTCCCTGACCCCTGCCGTGCACTACCACTCCGTAGCACACAGGACTCACTAGTAGACATGCTACTGATGGTTGACCCCTCCTCGCTGTCCTGAAGGGTCTCCCCTGTGCCCCTTGCAGCCTGCCTACTTTCCATAAGGTCCACCGCATGGCTGATGCGGCCAAGTCCTCACACCACGTCGCCATCAAAGTGCCCAAGTTCCACCTGTAGGCTGACTGTCCGTCTTGAGAGGCCTGTAGTATTGGTGGCAAGATGCCCAATTGATGCAGCCAGGTGGTCAAAACGTGCCGCTGTGTGGCGCTCCCTGCGCCTTGCATGTCCTCGGTCTGCCACTAGTTTAGTCACCAGTTGGCAGATGGCCTGTGTCAAATCCCCCAAATGTTCATTCATCCAGGTGAACTGACTGTTCACATCTGCCAGCCCATTGGTCATGCTGCTCTGCATCCTGTTGAGGGTTCTTGTGATTGTCCTTAATTGTCTATTTTGCAGGCGCTGACCATGGATGAGGGATGCCTCCAAGCCCGTGAAGACTGCTTCCCCTACCTCCTCCTGGGGCACCGACTGAACTCTGCACCGGCGTCTGCGCATTTGTCCAGCTGCTGGCTCTGATTGCCTCTCTGTGGGGCTGGGCCCTGGGGTTGTGTCAGCTGCCCCCATGTCCTGTGGTTGTTCCTCTATGGACCCTGGTGGTGTCCTGCTGGGCCAGCAATTTCATCAGCAGCCTCCTGCAGTGTCTCTGGCCCATACTCTCCTCCCTGCCTGGTGTCGCTGCTGGGGGTGTCTTGTGGGAGACCTGTGGGACATAGGGGATACACTGTCAGTCTCTCACACCTGTTTTATGCCTCATAATAAACATTTGCCTATATTCTGACTACTGTACTACATTGTCCATAATTCCCTATTCTAGAGGTTGCTAGACTGGAATGGAGCTAGTCTGGTGGTGCCTGCTGCTGTGTACTGGGAGAGTGTGTATACTACATTTGTGGGTGTCAAAGCATATGTCATGGTACTCACTTTTGGATGTCCCTGGCGCTGAACTGCCCAGTTCTCCCATGCCAATGACGGCCTCTGGCTCCAGGATCTGCTCAACCATGCTTTCCATGGCTGTGGGTGGTGGGACGGTGGATGGGCCTCCTCCGGTGCCCCTCATCTCCCTCAGGCACTCTGCTACCCTCTCCTTCATCCTGGAGCGCAGGTCATACCACTGTTTCCTAATTTCCTCAAGGGTGCGGTGGCTCACCCCTATGGCATTTATCTTATCCTGGATCTGCTGCCATATCATTTTCTTTTGAGTGACTGGGACACTCATAGTTGCCTTCCCAAAAAGTTCATCGTGGTGCAGGCAGCATTGTTCAGTCAGCACCTCCAGCTCTTTGTCTGAAAAGTTCACTTTCCTTTTCCTGCCAGCACTGCCTGTCTCCTTCATTGTAGCAGCAGCTCCTCTCTCCTGGGTGTGGCACAGCAGTTTGGAAAGGGTGTGGTCCTCCCTCCTCCCAGGTGTATTTGATGACTTCCTGGTTCTGATGTCATCACCAAGAGCCAGGAAGTGGGTTTTCAAACTGTTGTGCAGCACCTGCAGGCAATTTGCAAGTCAGTCGCAATTTGAGACACCCTTCTCGCAATTTGCAACCCCGCTTTTAGCGAGGTCGCAAATTGTGACCTCGCTAAAAGCGAAGGTCACAAATTGCGGTGCCACACCTATGCGACTCGCAAATTGGTGTTGCAAATATTTCTTGAATCTGATTTTGCGAGTCGGAAATAGCGATTCACTTGGAGTCGCTATTTCCGATTAGCAAATTTTTACCTACCTACATCTGGCCCCTATTGTCTGTGCCTTACACTCCCATTATACCACTAACGGACATTAGTATGACAAACGACAAAAGACATTTCAAATGCCATCAAGTAGTAGCCCAGTCTGATATTCTAAGTTCTGTTAATGCTATCTTGAGGTCTTGGCTGATACAACTCGAGGCAAACTCTACAACTAATGTACAATTGGTTGCATATCATGTTCTTTGCTTTGAAAGTATTGCGGTACATTTAATAGTAGGTGGTAACCCTGGTGGCAAAAGTCTCAAAGGGAAACATAATAAGGACATAAAGGGAAACATAAAGGGAAAAATAATAGGGACTGCCGGGCCTTAAACAAACAACTGATCAAATCTATCAAAATTAAGGATATAGCTTTTATCCACATAGCCAGAAAATCTTACAAGGCTGCCATCTGTAAAGCAACGCATATGCAGGATGAGAAATGGTGGGCTGCATTAAATGATGCTGCATCTGATAAGGATTGTGTAAGATTTCGGTCCTCGGTTGTGTGAGACCCTGATAATGGTGTGTTACGCGTAGAGACTAATGTTGCTCCATCAGAGTGGGTTAATCATTTCAATCAACTATACACTATGGATTGCTCTAGTGCGGTGTATGATCAGAAATGGACTGTTCCGAACTGGGCTGTTCCTGTCACCACTGATCAACCACTCAATTTTTCACCTCCACACTTGTTCACCCTTTCTGATGTTGTGCATTCATTAGGCACCCGTAAAGCGGGGTAGGACAGCTGGCCAAGATGGTGACCTGGCAGACTTATTTTTGACTGACATAGATGCCTGGTCTAGATGCATCCTTATTCTATCTAATGCAATAGGAGCAGGGGCTCCAATCCCTGACTGGTGAACGGGTGCTGTTGTTTAACCCATCCATAAAAAGGGTGATAGATCTCTGCCCTGTAATTATAGACCTATCAGTTTATTAGACTGTGTGCAAAAATATTCTGCCACTGCCTTCCGGGGAAGATCCAGGAATGGATATCTGACCATGACATTCTCAGCCCTCTGCAAACTGGGTTTCGTACAAAAATCTCCACTATTGACCAAGTCTTTAGATTCCTGCTCTCATACTGGAAAACTGTCTTAATTGGCAAAGGAAATCTTTATGTGACTTTCGTGGATCTAAAATCTGTGTTTGATTTAGTACATTGCACTAAGCTATGGGTGTAGGAGGCTGGCCTGGCTTATAGTGGGTACCTTGTGGTACTTACACCTTGTGCCAGGTCCAGTTATCCCTTATAAGTAGATTAGAAGTGTGTTCTAGCAGCTTAGGCTGATAGAGGTAGCTGTAGCAGAGCATCTTAGGCTGAACTAGGAGACATGCAAAGCTCCAACTATACCACTTATGTCACTTAGCACTGTTTCCTAAGAAACACAATACTCAGAGTTACTGTAGGAAGTTGGCTCTGTATGCACTATTTCAAAGTAAGGAATAGTATGCACAGAGTCCAAGGGTTCCCCTTAGAGGTAAGATAGTGGCAAAAAGAGATAATACTAATGCTCTATGTTGTGGTAGTGTGGTCGAGCAGTAGGCTTATCAAAGGAGTAGTGTTAAGCATTTGTTGTACATACACACAGGCAATAAATGAGGAACACACACTCAGAGACAAATCCAGCCAATAGGTTTTGTTATAGAAAAATATATTTTCTTAGTTTATTTTAAGAACCACAGGTTCAAATTCTACAGGTAAGTACTTTAGGAACTTTGAATCATTACATTAGCATGTATACTTTTTACATAAAACACAATAAGCTGTTTTAAAGGTGGACACAGTGCAATTTTCACAGTTCCTGGGGGAGGTAAAGTAATGTTAGTTTTAACAGGTAAGTAAGTCACTTACAGGTTTCACTTTTGGGTCCAAGGTAGCCCACCGTTGGGGGTTCAGAGCAACCCCAAAGTTATCACACCAGCAGCTCAGGGCTGGTCAGGTGCAAAGGTCAAAGAGGTGCCCAAACCACATAGGCTTCAATGGAGAGAAGGGGGTGCCCCGGTTCCGGTCTGCCAGCAGGTAAGTACCCGCGTCTTCGGAGGGCAGACCAGGGGGGTTTTGTAGGGCACCGGGGGGGACACAAGTCAGCACAAAAAGTACACCCTCAGCTGCTCGGGGGCGGCCGGGTGCAGTGTGCAAACATGCGTCGGGTTTCCAATGGTTTTCAATGGGAGATCAAGGGATCTCTTCAGCGTTGCAGGCAGGCAAGGGGGGGGCTCCTCGGGGTAGCCACCACCTGGGCAAGGGAGAGGACCTCCTGGGGGTCACTCCTGCACAGGAGTTCCGTTCCTTTAGTTGCTGGGGGCTGCGGGTGCAGGGTCTTTTCCAGCTGTCGGGAAATGGAGTTCAGGCAGTCGCGGTCAGGGGGAGCCTCGGGATTCCCTCTGCAGGCGTCGCTGTGGAGGCTCAGGGGGGACAACTTTGGTTACTCACGGACTCGCAGTCGCCAGAGGGTCCTCCCTGAGGTGTTGGTTCTCCACCAGTCGAGTCGGGGTCGCCGGGTGCAGTGTTGCAAGTCTCACGCTTCTTGCGGGGAGTTGCAGGGGTCTTTAAATCTGCTCTTTGAAACAAAGTTGCAGTTCTTTTGGAGCAGTGCCGCTGTCCTCGGGAGTTTCTTGTCTTTCTTGAAGCAGGGCAGTCCTCAGAGGATTCAGAGGTCGCTGGTCCCTTGGAAAGCGTTGCTGGAGCAGGTTTCTTTGGAAGGCATGAGACAGGCCGGTAAGTCTGGGGCCAAAGCAGTTGGTGTCTTCTGTTCTTCCTCTGCAGGGGTTTTTCAGCTCAGCAGTCTTCTTCTTCTTGTAGTTTCAGGAATCTAAATTCTTAGGTTCAGGGAAGCCCTTAAATACTAAATTTAAGGGCGTGTTTAGGTCTGGGGGGTTAGTAGCCAATGGCTACTAGCCCTGAGGGTGGCTACACCCTCTTTGTGTCTCCTCCCAAGGGGAGGGGGTCACATCCCTAATCCTATTGGGGAATCCTCCATCTGCAAGATGGAGGATTTCTAAAAGTTAGAGTCACTTCAGCTCAGGACACCTTAGGGGCTGTCCTGACTGGCCAGTGACTCCTCCTTGTTATTCTCATTATTTTCTCCGGCCTTGCCGCCAAAAGTGGGGGCCGTGGCCGGAGGGGGCGGGCAACTCCACTAGCTGGAGTGTCCTGCGGTGCTGGCACAAAGGGGTGAGCCTTTGAGGCTCACCGCCAGGTGTGACAGCTCCTGCCTGGGGGAGGTGTTAGCATCTCCACCCAGTGCATGCTTTGTTACTGGCCTCAGAGTGACAAAGGCACTCTCCCCATGGGGCCAGCAACATGTCTCGGTTGTGGCAGGCTGCTGGAACCAGTCAGCCTACACAGATAGTCGGTTAAGGTTTCAGGGGGTACCTCTAAGGTGCCCTCTGGGGTGTATTATACAATAAAATGTACACTGGCATCAGTGTGCATTTATTGTGCTGAGAAGTTTGATACCAAACTTCCCAGTTTTCAGTGTAGCCATTATGGTGCTGTGGAGTTCGTGTAAAACAGACTCCCAGACCATATACTCTTATGGCTACCCTGCACTTACAATGTCTAAGGTTTTGTTTAGACACTGTAGGGGCACAGTGCTCATGCACTTGTGCCCTCAGCTATGGTATAGTGCACCCTGCCTTAGGGCTGTAAGGCCTGCTAGAGGGGTGACTTATCTATACCTGCATAGGCAGTGAGAGGCTGGCATGGCACCCTGAGGGGAGTGCCATGTCGACTTACTCGTTTTGTTCTCACCAGCACACACAAGCTGGCAAGCAGGGTGTCTGTGCTGAGTGAGGGGTCTCCAGGGTGGCATAAGATATGCTGCAGCCCTTAGAGACCTTCCTTGGCATCAGGGCCCTTGGTACCAGGGGTACCATTTACAAGGGACTTATCTGGATGCCAGGGTGTGCCAATTGTGGATACAAAAGTACAGGTTAGGGAAAGAACACTGGTGATGGGGCCTGGTTAGCAGGCCTCAGCACACTTTCAATTCAAAACATAGCATCAGCAAAGGCAAAAAGTCAGGGGGTAACCATGCCAAGGAGGCATTTCCTTACAGTTACTAAAAATAAAGGTACTTTATTTTAGTGTCAATATGCCAAAAGTATCTCAGAGGATATACTCCCTTGGGAGGTAAGTAAAATACACAAAATATACACACAAACCAAAATCAGGTAAGTAAAACAGTTAGAAAAGTAGTGCAAACACTGTAGAACACAATAGAATGCAACAGGAGACAATAGGCCTAGGGGCAACACAAACCATATACTCCAAAAGTGGAATGCGAACCACGAATGGACCCCAGGACTAGTGTAGTGTGTAGAGGGTCGCTGGGAGTGTAAGAAAACACTAAGGGTGTCCAAGATACCCCATCCAAGACCCTGAAAAGTAGGAGTAAAGTTACCCTACTACCCCAGAAAGACAGTAAAGTCGAGAAGGGGATTCTGCAAAGGCAACAACTGACTGCAAAGAACTGAAGATGGATTCCTGGACCTGAGGACCTGTAAAGGAAGGGGACCAAGTCCAAGAGTCATGCAAGTGTCCAGTGGGGCCCACTAAACCCCGGATGAAGGTGCAAAAGGGCTGCCTCCGGGTGGAAGAAGCCGCAGATTCTACAACAACGGAAGGTGCTACGAACTTCTACTTTGGTCAGGAGATGTCCCATGGCGTGCTGGAGGACGCTGAGTTATTTCCATGTAGAAAGACCACAAACAAGCCTTGCTAGCTGCAAGAGTCACTGTTGAAGATTTTGGGTGCTGCCAGGGCCCAGGAGGGACCAGAAGGTTGCCCCTTGGAGGAGGAGACAAAGGGGGCACTCAGCAACACGCAGAGATCATGCAGAAGCAAGCAGCACCCGCGGAAGCACCTGAACAGGCATTCAGAAGATCTGAGCATGACGGTCGACTCAGCACAACAAAAGGGAGTCCCACGAAGTCGAAGTCCAACTCAGAGAGTTGGGCAATGCAGGACGGAGTGCTGGGGACCTGGGCTAGGCTGTGCATGAAGGAAGTCTTGCAAAAGTGCACAGAAGCCCTAGCAGCTGCAGTTCACGCAGTAAACAGGATTACTGTCTGGCGTGGGGAGGCAAGGACTTACCTCCACCAACTTTGGACAGAAGGGCCACTGGACTGTCAGGGACACTTGGATCCAGCTCCTGTGTTCCAGGGACCACGCTCGTCAGGATGAGAGGGGACCCAGAGGACCGGTGATGCAGAAGTTTGGTGCCTGCGTTGGCAGGGGGAAGATTCCGTCGACCCACGGGAGGTTTCTTCTTGGCTTCCAGTGCAGGGTGAAGACAGATAACCCTCAGAGCATGCACCACCAGGAAACAGTCGGGAAAGCCGGCAGGATGAGGCGCTACAATGTTGCTGGTAGTCTTCTTGCTACTTTGTTGCATTTTTGCAGGCGTCTTGGGGCAGTCAGCGGTTGATCCTTGGCAGAAGTCGAAGAGGGAAGTGCAGAGGAACTCTGGTGAGCTCTTGCATTCATCATCTGTTGAGATACCCACAGGAGAGACCCTAAATAGCCCTCAGAGGAGGATTGGCTACAGAGAAAGGTAAGCACCTATCACGAGGGGTCTCTGACGTCACCTGCTGAGGTGCCAAGATGGCAGAGGTCTGGGACACACTGGAGGAGCTCTGGGCACCTCCCCTTGGAGGTGCTGCTCAGGGGAGTGGTCACTTCCCTTTCCTTTGTCCAGTTTCGCGCCAGAGCAGGGCTGGGAGGATCCCTGAACCGGTGTAGACTAGCTTATGCAAGGAGGGCACCATCTGTGCCCTTCAAAGCATTTCCAGAGGCCTGGAGAGGCTACTCCTCTCAGGCCCTTCACACCTATTGCCAAAGGGAGAGGGTGTAACACCCTCTCTCAGAGGAAATCCTTTGTTCTGCCTTCCTGGGAATGGGCTGCCCAGGCCCCAGGGGGCAGAAACCTGTCTGAGGGTTGGCAGCAGCGGTAGCTGCAGAGAAAATCCCGGAAAGTTAGTTTGGCAGTACCGAGCTCTATGATGGAGCCCCGGGGATGCATGGAATTGTCCCCCCAACCCCATGATCCTGGACATGTTACATGGCCATGTTCGGATTTGCCATGGTGACGCTTCATATAGGTATTGACCTATATGTAGTGGACGTGTGTAATGGTGTCCCCTCACTCACAAAGCCCGGGGAAATTGCCCTGAACAATGTGGGGGCACCTTGGCTACTGCCAGGGTGCCCTCACACTAAGTAACTTTGCACCTAACCTTCACTAAGTGAAGGTTAGACATATAGGTGACTTATGAGTTACTTAAGTGTGTGTAAAATGGCTGTGAAATAACGTGGACGTTATTTCACTCTTAAGCGGCAGTGGCAGTCCTGTGTAAGAATTGTCTGAGCTTCCTATGGGTGGCAAAAGAAATGCTGCAGCCCATAGGGATCTCCTGGAACCCCAATACTCTGGGCACCTAGGTAACATATACTAGGGAATTATAAGGGTGTCCCAGTGTGCCAATCATCATTGGTAAAATTAGTCACTAGCCTGCAGAGAGAGCATAAACACTGAGGTTCTGATTAGCAGAACCTCAATGATACAGTTAGGCACCACACAGGGAACACATACAGGGCACACTTTATGAGCACTGGGGTCCTGGCTAGCAGGATCCCAGTGACACAGGCAAAAACCAACATATATACAAGAAAAATGGGGATAACATGCCAGGCAAGATGGTACTTTCCTACAGTGGGAAGTCCTTTTTGACTTGACAATGCCTCCCCACCTCCTTTCCTTACTTATACATCTCCATGAGGATACTTATGCATGCGTCAGCTGAGGGGATCAGGGGCAGCTTACTGACAAAATCCCAGTACAAAGGGGAGTATGACAGGGATGCATCCTTGCTCCAGCTTTATTTTCATTGTATATAAATGACATTGTCCCCTTTTTAGCTATGGTGGAGGCAGATGCACCATTAATAGGTGCACGAAAAGTTCCCTTATTATTGTTTGCAAACAACACTCTCTTAATCTCCAAGACCCCCAGTGATTTACAGAAACTCTTAAATCGACTGGATGAGTTCTGTCTCTCGCAGGGACTGGAGATCAATACCTCCAAAATGAAACTGATAATGTTCAACCCCCAAAAATCATACAAGGAGGCACGCCACTTGAAAAGGTGAAATCTTTTGGTTACCTTGGCTTAACAATATCTGAAAATTTGTCTTGGAAACACCATATCACCAAGGTGATGCTGAAGCAAAAACAGTACACTGGGGTTTTAGTCAAGGACTTTAGCACCTCATATGCCAAACCGATCTGCCCACATTTCAGATCTACGAGACTAAGGCTGTTAGTTCCACGTTATATGGTGTGGAGCTGTGGGGCTATGTCAAAGCTAAATAAATATCTACAGTCAAAAATACCTTTTTAAGGAAACTTGTTTCTCTACCATCAAGTACCCCCTGTTTCCTCTTTTCAAGGACCTGGGCATCAAGGGAATAGGCTCTAAAGCTCGTTTACGTCCTCTCCTGTTTTGGAGACAGCTCTGAACTACTCCGTAGCTTGCCTCATACACTGAAGCCCTCCAAGCCATAACAGAAGCTGATCGCTCTCTTAGTATCCCCTAGCTTAGATAGGTCGAGGCTTCACTGTATTCGCTTTGATGGTGCGAGCTCTGGGATTGCCCAACTACTGCCGCCTTTCCCTCAAAGCTTGATTTTAAAAATAAGTATTGGAAGATGGTATATTCTGAAGAACTGCATGTAGCAATCCATTCTAAGCTCTCTCATATTTTTATTGATCTGAATGATGCACATAGCTAAGAGGTATTTTGGGATATAATCATGACCCCCAAGGACAGGAAGCTGTACTTCCAATTCCGTGTAGGAACCCTACCATTAAGATCATTCACTAGCAGTTGGTCATGTCTCAGAAGTATGGTCTGTCCAGCTTGTAAGGCCCCTATTGAAAATGTGCCCCATGTATTTTCTGTCTGCCCCACCTATGTAATCCCTCGCAGGAAGTGACTTGCACCTGCCTGCTGGCTGCTGAGTGTCCATAGGTCTGCCACAGCTCTATGAATTCTTAAATCAGATACTGACCATGTTTTAGTTACTGCTGTCGCTAAATTTCTTGGAGCTACGTGGACCAATAGAGCAAAGATGTCATCTTCTTCATGTGGAGTTGCCTTGTATGGATCATTTTACAAAATTGTAGATTTCCTTCCCAGTAACGGACATGGATCAGCACATTTCATGGATGAATTCTTAATTAGTGTGTGTATCTCTAATACCAATGTGTGTTGGGCCAAAGAAGCTGTGCAGTGACTGTGTTGGATCTGTGGTCCAAAACTGCGAATTTGCAGTCAACTCTGTAGATCATCTAGGGAAGTGCTTCTCCTCTCAGTACTGTATTTGGTGTTGATCACTGAACAACCTAATGCATTTTGCACGGATTTATAACTTTTTAAAATCTCTTATGTACATCTTTTTATGTATATGGTGCCAGAATATTCTGTGCACAGTTTTATGTTTACGTTCTGGGCCCAGTAGTATTTATTATCAAATGTATTTTATCTTATTTTTTAATGTATATGAAATATGATGGTTTTCTTCATGTATGTTTTGTGCTTTTATGGTACTAGTTACCGAAATAACGCTTACTTGAATGAATGCATGAGTGATATTAGAAGTTACTTTGGAAATAACAAAACAAAAGATTGCAAAGCGTTGCAGATAATTTTCTCTTTTTCTTTTCACAAACAAAATGTATTCAAAGAAAGCATACAGTAACTGCATGAACCAAATATTTCTCCAACTTCAATAAGTGTACCTTGGGAAAAGTGCTGGACAGTACCTGGGGAGCAAAATTATTATTCTATCTCTGCCAAGTACTTACCTCAGAGGAGGTGCTGAACAGTGACAAGGAAGGACATTTAGGTGGTCATGATGACATTAGCGGTGACTGTTAAAGTGGCGGTAATATCGCCAATAGGCTAGCAGTAATTACTGCTAAATTAAGACCATGGCACCATCCGGCAGGGGGTTAACACCACGCACCACGGCGGCAGCCATCAACAGCCAGAGGGAAGCCAAGGTACCACCCACCACATTATGACACAGCAAACCGCTGCGATTTCCAGGCGGTAGCAACGCCATCAAAAGTCTGGGGGAAACACATCACAGAAGACCAAGGACTCACCAACAGAGACACAGAGAAGCTAAACGCCACCATGGAACCAGAACTTCAAGTCTTCCCGATGCTCTTCTACGCCATGCTCCCCTTGGAACACCAACGTCGATGAACACGACGACGGTGAGTACAGCCACCTAGCACAGAAGGGAGGGAGGGGAGAAAAGGAGAGTGACACATACACTCACAATACACACCATTCACACAGACACACTATACACACAACTAGCTGCAGACTGTAAACACACAGCATAATAATAGAAGTACTAGAGGTCGGAAGTACTGAAAAGATATTTGCAAGGCAAAAGCCACCATATGAACCAATTTTAGAACAAATAGACACAAACAATTGTCCAGAAAGGGCCAATGCTCAGTCCAAGGTCCATAAGGCCCACATGGCCACAGGGCACAGTCCAAGCCCCAACTTGATCCTGACTACGCACAAAACTGTGCAGGGGCAACATCACAAGATTGGACAGGCATCTGAGGGGGAAGAGGGGCAGGGGGGCACCTCAGCTGAAGTAGGGAACTTTCCCACTGATCCTGGAGGGGGCTCCATGCCCATTTCCCAATGCTGGGGAGTGCAAGGTCACAGTCACTGAGGTGGGGAACGTGCCCACTGATCCTGGAGGGGGCTTCATGGCCGTTTCCCAATGCTGGGGAGTGCAAGGTCACAGTCTCTGAGGTGGGGAACTTGCACACTTATCCTAGAGGGGGCTCCTTGTACAACAGTCCCTGGAGGGTGGCCTACATGCCCTCTGCTTGAGGCGAGGGCTGCTGTGTCACAGCTGTAGGTGAGGGCTGTATTGTCTCATCTGGGGGAGGTTTTACCTGGGCAGTCTCTGCTGGAGGTGAGGGCTGCTGTGTCCCCGCTGGAGGTGAGGGCTTCTTGCCTGTCATTGGTGGTTGAGTGGGAACCTTTTTTTGCATTGGTGGTTGAGTGGGAACCTTTTCTTGCATTGGTGGTTGAGTGGGAACCTTCACCCTACTGGCTGGAGGAGTGTGATCCTTCACTTTGCTGTATGGTGGAGTGGGATCCTTCCCTTTCCTGCATGGTGGAGTGGGATCCTTCCCTTTCCTGGATGGTGGAGTCACTGTCTTGCCTCCATGACTAGGAGATGCCT
Source organism: Pleurodeles waltl (assembly GCF_031143425.1). Lineage (NCBI taxonomy): Eukaryota > Metazoa > Chordata > Amphibia > Caudata > Salamandridae > Pleurodeles > Pleurodeles waltl. The sequence continues at coordinate 1,684,352,089 of NC_090444.1, read as the reverse complement.
CCACTGTCCCCATGGACTTTTTGGCTGAGGTGTTGGGCTGGGTCATTGGGACCCTGCTCTTACGGGCAGGACAGGGGGAGGGGGAGGGAAGAGGTCAAGACGTGCAAGGAAAAGCTTCTTAGGGGCGTTGGGTCGGAAAGTGGAAGGAGGGATGGGAGTGGAGGTTGAGGGAGTGCTTTTTGGAGGAGTAGGTCTGCTGGACTTGGGTGCAGGTGCATGGGCAAAGTGCTAATGTGATCACTGTTGGGTGTCTGAGTGCCTGTGTTTGTGTCCTTTAGGAGGGGGGCAGGCAGGGTGAAAGAGGACACAGGTGACGCGTGGATGGATGTTGTGGAGGTGTCTGCTAGTGAGGTGTGTGTGCTGCTTCGTGTGGTGATACTGGTGGTGGCTGTTGAAGCAGTGCAGGCAGGTGTGAGTGTGGATGTGACTATGAGGGAGGTGGAGGAGGAGGAGGGGGAGACAGGGGAGGCAGTGGACGTGGATATGTGTGCAACTATCTGGTGTTTGTGTGAGCACTTGTGGACTGAAGTGTGGTGCTTTTGTTTGACTGTGCCACTCTTGTGTGATGTCTTGTGTGCATGCTCATTTGTATGTGTGCATTGGATGGGTTGGGCTTGAGGAGACTTGGACTGAGAAGTGGTAGTTGGAGGGGGACGGTAGAAACAGGGACTATGGCTGCCATCAGAGAGGAGGTAAACGCCTGAATTAATCTCTATTGGGCTGCCAATCCACCGTGGTAGCCTTCCAGGAATGCATTGCATTGCTGCATCTGGGATGCCAGCCCCTGGATGGCATTCACAGTGGTTGGCTGCCCTACAGAGATGGATCTCAGGAGGTCAATAGCCTCCTCACTCAGGGCAGCAGGGCTCACTGGGGCAGTGCCTGAGGTGCCTAGGGCGGAGGAGATGCCCACCCTCCTGGGTGAGCAGGCACGGTCAACTCTGTGAGGGGCTACTGGGAGGGTGGTGCTGGTACGGGGGTGGCGGCTGTACCTACTGCTTGGGTGGTCACAGAGGTGTCCACTACCACCAGGGAGCTTCCATCGGAGGAGGTATCTGAGTCTGTGTTGTCACCTCCTGTCTCCGCTGTGTTGCTCCCCTCACCCTCCATCCCACTGGTTCCCTCGCGTTGGTTGACTCTGCCTCCTGTGTCCCGTGGGATGCAGCTCCCTCTGTCGCCGGTGCCCCTGCTCCTCTGCCAGATAATGCTAATACACACATGAACAGGATGACAGAAGGAGAAAGAGGGGGAGGGATAGAAAGGGAGCACTGTGTCAATTACAGCACCAACACCACAGTTGGCATACACAGTACCGTCACACACAGGCATCAGGAATGAGCACTATGCATTGCACTGGCATTCGATTGGCTAGATGCCACAGCAAGATGAGGGCCAACCACTGCCAACTGCACCCCTCCTGGAACCCACAAAGCCCTGACTGAGATGGAATGCAACCAAGCTAGGTTACCTGCATTTGCTATACACCCATTACCGTTGAGCTGGATCACGCTGCAAACTCTGACCTGGCATTAAGACATTAAGAGGCACCCACTAACTCACACCCACCAGCCAGATCCCATGCAACCTACCAATTATTATAGTAACAACCACTATACTCACCCCCTTGTGGCTGCTGTGATGCCCTCAAGCGTCCATCCAGCTCTGGGTATGCCACCGCCAGTATGCGGGCCATCAGGGGGGGTCAGGTTCTGACAAGCACCCCTTCCTCGTTGGGAGTCCATCCCAGCTGGGCCTCTGCGGTCTTCCGTGCCCAGCGCCTCAGGTCCTCCCACCATTTCCTGCAGCGGGTGCTCCACCTGCTGTGGACCCCAAGGGTCTGCACCTCAATCGCGATGGCATGCCACAATCCCTTATTTTGATAGGCGCTGACCTGCAAAGGGAATGCAGACAGGAGGACACCATTACACATACAATCCAGCCTGTCACACATATGGCCCACAAATCCCATTTCCAACTCCATTGGCACACACATCCCCTGCGCCAACCATGTACACTACCAACAGACATCTCCCCCAAATGACACGATACCTGCACACACATCTCAATGCAACCTTCTCACATGCATCGTGCCCAAGGTGTACTCACCTGTTGGTGTGGAGGCCCATACAGCTGTCCATACTTGGATAGGACCCCATCCATCAAGTGCTCCAACTCCTCCGAAGTGAAGACAGGGGCCCTTTCCCCGGTCACACGGACCATTATAGGTTTCACACACAGGTCACAGCAGCACACGCAGTGTAGGTGTTCTCCTGTGGAAAGTCAGGAATCAAGTGAGGTTATAGACAGAAAATGGCGGTCACATCCGCGGCAGTGTACACCGTCATCGCCGCCGCTGATCCCCATTGGCCACTGTACTCCATAGAGACCCATATTAGCTAATGAAGAATTGCACAGCCATGCAAGACTGCCTTCCGCCACTATGACCAATGTCCGTGGAGTTACCTTACTTCCTCCTGTGCCTAGATACAGGACAGGCGGTTCTTCAAATTTTGATGGCCTACCATTGCGGATGAATAGGAGGAGAAGCCAAAACCCGTGTACATACCTCTTGTGGACTTGGCTACACTGGAGGACAGGCACATTATACTCACCTATAGACTGAATTGGGCCATAATCACAGAGCTGTGTGCACAATTCGAGCCTGACCTGATATCAGCTGTCCATCATCCCAGTGGGATCCCCCCTCTTGTGCAGGTTCTATCAGTGCTCCATTTCCTGGAAACTGGTTCTTTCCAAGTGACAGTGGGCTTGGCAGCAGGAATGTCACAGCCAATGTTCCTAATCATGCTGGGAAGGATATTGTCTGCCTTGGTGAAACACATGTGCAGCTACATTTCTTTCCCCCAGGTGGAAGATTTGGCCACTGTGGAGGCCGGATTCTATGCAGTATGACATATACCCAATATTATTGGGCCATTTACGGTACACATATTGAGTTTGTCCCCTCTGGCAGAATGAACAGGTGTTCAGGAATCTGAAGAGTTTCCACTCACTGAATGTGCAAATGGTGTGCCTGGCGGACCAGTACATCTCCCACATCACTGCAAAGTATCTGGGGTCAGTGCATGACGCCTTTGTTCAGAGGTATAACAGCATCACAAATCTGAAGGCCCAACTACAGAGGCACAATGTGTGGCTAATATGTGAGCTAGAGTCCCCACCCACTGTATGTCAGTGTATCCCTTCAAGTGTTATACCCATAGGATTCTATTTGGAATATGTGAGGAATGCCAGGACAGGGCCTGAGAACCGTTATAAAGATGCACCTGGGCGAACCAGGAGGATAATCAAGAGGACCTTCGGCCTCCTGAAGGCCAGGAACAGATGCCTGCATCTGACAGGTGGACCCCTGTGCCACTCACCCGAAAAGGTCTACCAGACAGTAGTGTCGTGCTGCATTTGCACAGCCTGGCCTTCAAACGACATGTGCCTTTTCTGCAGAAGGAGGGGGCTGGAGATGCCTCTGCGGCAGCAGTGGACCCTGAGGACAGTGAGGATGAGGAGGCAGAGAATGAGGATGTGGACAACAGAACATCAGTTATACTTCAATACTTCCAATGACACACAGGTGAGACAGTGCAACTGACCATTACTTTGACTATTGATGTTTTCTGTGTGGCTGTAGCATGAAGCCATTCATGTCCTTTGCATCGCAACGTACTGTCACCTATGGCTTGTCCTTCTACGGATGTTGGTGATATGACAACAGTGTCCTGATGTGTTTACTGCAGACAGCTACAGGTAATTATTTGCATGCTATCACAGTGTTCAGATAATTTGCACTAGATGTGACTGTTCCCATAAATGCACAATTTCAACACATAAAACAGTGTCACTCAAATGGTGTTCAAGGGTGTTTATTGTAGTGCAATGGAATGGGGTGATGGTAGGGGAAAGTACAGGGTATCGTTCCAGTCTGTTTGTAGCACAAATCCAGTATCCAAGGGGCCATAGGAAGGGGTGTAAAGGCAGTTCAAAGTGGACAAGGTGACAGGGTGAGACACAAGGGGGACATTTAGGAGGTTCTCATTTCCTGATGGTGGTCTTGGTCTTGGCAAGTGTCTCTGGCTTCTGTCTGGGTTGCAGGGAACGTTTGCGGGGTGGTTCACCTTCTGCAGGGGAAGGGGTGCTGGTGGCTTGTGGGTAGGGCTGTCCATGCAGGGCTTGGCACTGGGGAGAGTCATATGTGTAGGTGCAGTGTGTGGGATGGCGTGGAGTGATGGGAGTGAGGGTATGAGATGGCATGCAGTTATGGGGGTGATAAGTAGTAAATGTTGACTCACCAACGTCCAGTCCTCCGGCAATTCCAGTGAGCCCCTCAAGATGCAGTATAGCCAAGACTTGCTCCTCCCATGCTGTGAGCTGTGGGGGATGAGGTGGGGGGTCCACCGCCAGTACTCTGTATGGCGAGCTGGTGCCTTGCTGCGCTGGAACATACCTTCCCTGTAGGTCGTTCCACCTCTTCCTGATGTCATCCCTTGTTCTTGGACGCTCTCCCACGGCATTCACCCTGTCCACGATTCTCCTCTCCATCTTCCTGGCAATGGGTTTTTGCTGTACCTGTGCTCCAAACAGCTGTGGCTCTACCCTGACTATTTCCTCCACCATGACCCGCAACTCCTCATCTGTGAAATCGGGGTACCTTTGTGGGGACAGGGGTGTTGTGTGGTGTGTGTAAGTATGAGGGTGTTGGGTACTGTGGTTGGGTGTGCAACGTGGGGTGCGTGAGGGATGTATGGGTATATGTGTCTACTTGTTGCAGTGGTCTTGGTGTCAGTCTGGTGGCAATTATTTGTATTTGTTAAGGGTTGTGGGTAATGTGGGTGTATGTTTCATAGTGCTGTAGGTAGGTGGGTTTGGTGTGTGTATGAGTGTCAGATGTGTGTAATTGGTATTGGCCAATGTTGTGTAGTTTAGTATTTGGGTGGCCATTTTAAGCGCTGATGTGTACCGCCAATGGTTTACTGCCATTTAATGTCTGCTGTGGTGGTTTGTGGGTCATGATGTGGTGGGCGTTGTTCTGTTGGTGTAACAGTATGGGTGCTGATACCGACACTTTAGCACTGACCTTTGGACTGGAAGATTTGTGTATGTGGCAGTATTCTGTCGAATTGGTGTGTGTGTCTCATAATATGCAACATGGATATTCAGCACCGCTGTGGTATGTTGGTGGCTGTCAATGCGGCAGTTAGGAGGATTTACCGCCAATGCCATGATGAGGGCCTTACTCTTCTAACTCTGCCAAGTATTTACCTCTGGGAAGGTGTTGGACAGTGGCTTGAGAGGATAGATTTACTATTCTAATGCTGCCAAGCATTTACCTCAGGGGAAGAGATGGCCAGTGGCTGGGAGGGGAGAGATTTACTATTCTCACTCTGCCAAGTATGTACCTCAAAGGAAGGTGCTTGACAATGGCTGGGGAGCAGAATTACTATTCTAATTCAACTGAGTACTTACCTCAGGGAAGGTGCTTGACAGTGGATTTAGGCCCTCATTATAACATTGACAGTATATACTGCCTACTGCTGAGGCGACAGCCGGCAAAAGACTGTCGCCGCAGCTATCAGCCGTCTGCTGGATTATGAGCATAACCAGATTTCCGCCAGAAGGATGGTGAGAATCCGGCTGTGGTCATGCCAGCGGACGGCAGTAAGGTGGCGCTGCTGCCAGCAGCAGCGCCATACCAGTAGACCGCCGCAGACCATATCATGACCCATGATACAGCCTGGTGGTGTTCTGCTGGGGGATGCTGCTGCTGGCAGTAGCACCCATTCCGTCTCCTGCCGGAGGACCCCTTCACAAAAGCTAAGTCAGATGCTCCGATAGGGGAGGGGGGGTAGGGGCGTTGTGTTTGTGGGGGGGAGTATGTGTGTAAGTGCATGCATGTATGTGGGTGTGTGATGCGTGTTGTCTGTGTGTGTGTGTATGGTTGTGTGAGTGCATGTATGTTATGTTGTGTGCATGCATGTGTGCATGTATGTATGTCAGTGTGTGTGGCTGTGTGTGTGAATGGATGTATGCATGCGTGGATCAATGTGAGTATGAGCATGTGCATGCATGTATACGTTGGTGAGTGAAGGTGCGTGTATGTCAAGGGGGTCTGGAGAGGGAGGGGGGTTGGGGCAAACCTGGGGAGGGGAGAGGGGCAGGGAAGACCCCTATCAGTGACAAGGAAGTAATTCCCTGTCACTGATGGTGCCTCCCGCCATGGTTTTCGTGGCTGTAAGGTTGCCACAAAAACCATGGCGGTAGGCAGGGTCATAATCCTGCAGGTAGGCTAGTGATGACCGCCTGGCTGGAGACTGAAGTCTCCAGCCCGGCGGTCGTTACCACCATGGCGGATGGTGTGGAACATTGGCAGTTTGGCTTGAGCCAAATTGCCAATGTCGTAATATTGGGAAAAGTACCACCAGCCTTTTGGCAGTACTTTTCTCCATTTTACCGTCCGCTGGGGTCATAATGACCCCCTTAGTATGTTAAGTCCACCAAGTACTTACCTTAGGGAAAGTGATGGACAGTGCAGTGGGACAAAATTACTATTCTAACTCCACCAAGCACTTACCTCAGACAAGACGCTTGACAGTGGCTGGGTGGCAGATTTACAATTCCAAAATCATCAAGTACTTAACTCAGGAAAGGTTTCAGGAAAGTGACTGGAGGAGGTAGATTTACAATTCTAGATCTGGCAAATACTTACCTCAGGGTAGGTGCTGGACAGCGGCTGGGGTGCAAAAGTACTTACCTAGCTCTGCCAAATACTTACCTCATAGAAGGTGCTTGACAGTGGTGTGGGGTAGATTTACTATTCTAACTTTGCCAATACATACCTCCAGGAAGGGGCTTGACAGTGGCTGATAGGCAAAATTACAATTCTAACTCTGCAAAGTACTTACCTCAGGAAGTTGCTGGACAGTGGCTAGAGGGCAAAATTACTATTGGAACTCTACCAAGTACTTACCTCACGGAAGGTGCTTGACAGTGGCTGCTGGGTATATTTACTATTCTAACTTTGCCAAGTACTTACCTCAGGGAAGGTGCTTGTCAATGGCTGGGCGGCAGATTTACTATTCTAACTCCACCAAGTACTTACCTCAGGGAAGGTGCTGGACAATGGCTGTGGGGCAAAATTGCTATTCTAACTCATTCACGTTCATAGCTCAGAGAAGGTGCTTGACAGTGGCTGGGGTGCAGATTTACTATTCTAACTCCACCAAATACTTAACTCAGGGAAGGTGACAGACAATGACTGGATGGTAGATTTACTATTCTAACTTCGTCAAGCACTTACCTCTGGTAAGGTTCCTGATAGTGGCTCGGAGGAAAAATTACATTTCTAAATTCTGGGAACTTATCTCAGGAAGGTGATATAGAGTGTCTGGGGCAAAACTACTATGGTAACTCTGCCAATTACTTACTTCAAGGTAGTTGCTTGACAGTGGCTGAGAAGCAGATTTATGATTCTAACTCTGCCAAATAAGTACCACAGGGAAGTTGCTTGACAATGGCTGGGGGAGATTTAAAATTCTAACTTTACCAAGTACTTACCTCAGGGAAGGTGCTTGACAGTGTCTAGGAGGCAAAATTACTATTCTAAATCCGCTCAGTATTTCCCTCAAGAACGTGCTGGACATTGACTGGGGGTAAGTTTCAAGTTAAAGTTTATTTTTATTAGCAAGGTTAATTAAAACCATTGCAATTCAAACATACATTCTATATAAATACCTAAACATACTCATTAAGTAAACTAAAAACGCATAAAAATATGTTTTGCTTATTAGAAACTAGATCATGTCTTAGTGTTAAATTGAACGTGACTAAAACCTGCTCCACTAACTTTAACCCTGTTCTTGATCCTAAGTTCAGGATTTCCTTATTCCCGTGCTAAGTCACATTGCGTCCTAATTGTTAAAAGTAAGCTCAGGCAGTTTCCTAAAGTAAGTGACACAGGGCTATACCTATGACTAATTCTAACTAGAGTTAACTGTTTGGGAACCCTTTTATCATTGGCCGATAAACCATGTACTCTTGACTTACTGAACTTTATTCTCCATTTCTTTTTGGGCCTGTTCCATGAATTTGGTCCCTCGACAAGAAAACGGAATTGAAAGTCCGCTAAGCCAGCTGATTAACGCTGGCCTGCATGAACGTATGTTTAATGCCATGAAGTTATTTTTCAGTAATAATGTCCTAAGGTCTAGCAAAGCCAGGCACAAACAAAGAACATGTTCTAATGACTCTTGTCTATACCCACACAAGCGGCAAGACTGTGTCAGTGCTTGCTGTCTCCATAAAGGGACAATGTCTCTTGTTTCCACCATCCCAAATCGAAAAAGCATAAACTGGTGTTTCAACGACTGATTGAAGGATGCTGCTAAACATTCCTGAGCCCGTAAAGATTTGTATGATGTTATCACAGTCCGGGCATGTTGTCTTCTTGCCAGTTTTTGTTTGTCAGAAATTAGAGACTTCATCCTGGTGATGGTGTTTGCCTTCCGTTAAAACCCCGCTTTGCCCTGGCGCCGCTCCCAGGCTTCTCGCAGACCTAGCTCTTTAATACTTTTGTTTAAATGATGGCCCCCAGGTGCCTTTGTCATTGTGACACTGTTGCTTCTCGATTTCGATCCAACATAGGTTGTTGATAGTGCCGACCTCTGCTGCACGCATTCTACAGCATAATTTAGTAAAGACACATTTACTCTGATATTCATAGTTTTTCAGACCCAATTCTAAGCGTACCTGGGCTGGAGATGCTGATCGTGGTATCCGAAAAAACGATTCATAGGCCTTCGTCTGGAATTGGTTGAAAAAAACTGCTTCCTTACCCAGCATGATTTCGGCTCCATATGTAACTGTAGGGATTAGCCGTGCTGCCATGACAGAAAGCAGGTGAGTGTATGGCGGACGACTCAGTTTTTGTTTTAATACTTTAAAGCCTTAGGTCCGTGAGTGGGCTTTAGCTTGAGCAACAGCAAGCTGTGGTTTAAAAGTCAAAAGGCGATCCATGGTGAAACACAAATAATTGTATGTAGGGGCAACCTCCACCCAGGTTCCATTTAAGAACCATGAAAAAGATTTAAACCTCTTATCAACCAGGTGGACAACCTTAGTTTTGCTTAAATTCAGTTCCAGACTTTGAATTGCAATGTAAGTGTAAAATGCATCAATGCTGTGCTGTAGTCCGACTGGTGTTTAGCTAAGTAAAACTATGTCGTCTGCAAACTGTACCCATACAATTCCTTTCTTGGTCAGTACTGGCGGGTGGCTATTTATGGGTGCGAGAGCCTCAGCTATGTCTGCTAGGTATAAATCGAACAGCATGAAAGCCAGTATGCACCCTTGTTTTAATCTCTTTGCTGTTGAGATTCTATTGGTAAGATAGGCACCCTCCCTGATTTTTACTTGTGCCCAAGTACCTGTATACAAGTCCATCATTGTGTTCAGAAGGCTGTAGGGTAAGCCCCAACCTTTCAGTTTCTCCCATAAGTGGCTTCTTGACACACAATCGAAAGCAACCTTTAGGTCAATAAAACATGCAAATAACCTTTTGTTCTTAAGCCTGGCATTATTTCCCAACAGGGCCAGAGCTACCAGGTTGGTTGAGGCTCCCATACCAGCTCTGAAGCCTGTCTGGCATTTTGGGATTAGGGGGGTCATTCTGACTTTGGCGGGTGGTGGACGCCGCCCGCCAAAGTAACCCCGTCGAAAGACCGCTCCGCGGTCAAAAGACCGAGAGGGTCATTTCGACTTTCCCGCTGGGCTGGCGGGCGACCACCAAAAGGGCGCCCGCCGGCCCAGCGGGAAAGACCCTGCAACAATGAAGCCGGCTCCGAATGGAGCCGGCGGAGTTGCAGGGGTGCGACGGGTGCAGTTGCACCCTTCGCGATTTTCACTGTCTGCAAAGCAGACAGTGTAAACCTTTATGGGGCCCTGTTAGGGGGCCCCACGACACCCATTCCCGCCATCCTGTTTCTGGCGGTGTAAACCGCCAGAAACAGGCTGGCGGGAAGGGGGTCGGAATCCCCATGGCTGCGCTGCAAGCAGCGCCGCCATGGAGGATTCTCCGGGCCAGGGGAAATCCGGCGGGAATGTCACAGCCAATGTTCCTAATCATGCTGGGAAGGATATTGTCTGCCTTGGTGAAACACATGTGCAGCTACATTTCTTTCCCCCAGGTGGAAGATTTGGCCACTGTGGAGGCCGGATTCTATGCAGTATGACATATACCCAATATTATTGGGCCATTTACGGTACACATATTGAGTTTGTCCCCTCTGGCAGAATGAACAGGTGTTCAGGAATCTGAAGAGTTTCCACTCACTGAATGTGCAAATGGTGTGCCTGGCGGACCAGTACATCTCCCACATCACTGCAAAGTATCTGGGGTCAGTGCATGACGCCTTTGTTCAGAGGTATAACAGCATCACAAATCTGAAGGCCCAACTACAGAGGCACAATGTGTGGCTAATATGTGAGCTAGAGTCCCCACCCACTGTATGTCAGTGTATCCCTTCAAGTGTTATACCCATAGGATTCTATTTGGAATATGTGAGGAATGCCAGGACAGGGCCTGAGAACCGTTATAAAGATGCACCTGGGCGAACCAGGAGGATAATCAAGAGGACCTTCGGCCTCCTGAAGGCCAGGAACAGATGCCTGCATCTGACAGGTGGACCCCTGTGCCACTCACCCGAAAAGGTCTACCAGACAGTAGTGTCGTGCTGCATTTGCACAGCCTGGCCTTCAAACGACATGTGCCTTTTCTGCAGAAGGAGGGGGCTGGAGATGCCTCTGCGGCAGCAGTGGACCCTGAGGACAGTGAGGATGAGGAGGCAGAGAATGAGGATGTGGACAACAGAACATCAGTTATACTTCAATACTTCCAATGACACACAGGTGAGACAGTGCAACTGACCATTACTTTGACTATTGATGTTTTCTGTGTGGCTGTAGCATGAAGCCATTCATGTCCTTTGCATCGCAACGTACTGTCACCTATGGCTTGTCCTTCTACGGATGTTGGTGATATGACAACAGTGTCCTGATGTGTTTACTGCAGACAGCTACAGGTAATTATTTGCATGCTATCACAGTGTTCAGATAATTTGCACTAGATGTGACTGTTCCCATAAATGCACAATTTCAACACATAAAACAGTGTCACTCAAATGGTGTTCAAGGGTGTTTATTGTAGTGCAATGGAATGGGGTGATGGTAGGGGAAAGTACAGGGTATCGTTCCAGTCTGTTTGTAGCACAAATCCAGTATCCAAGGGGCCATAGGAAGGGGTGTAAAGGCAGTTCAAAGTGGACAAGGTGACAGGGTGAGACACAAGGGGGACATTTAGGAGGTTCTCATTTCCTGATGGTGGTCTTGGTCTTGGCAAGTGTCTCTGGCTTCTGTCTGGGTTGCAGGGAACGTTTGCGGGGTGGTTCACCTTCTGCAGGGGGAGGGGTGCTGGTGGCTTGTGGGTAGGGCTGTCCATGCAGGGCTTGGCACTGGGGAGAGTCATATGTGTAGGTGCAGTGTGTGGGATGGCGTGGAGTGATGGGAGTGAGGGTATGAGATGGCATGCAGTTATGGGGGTGATAAGTAGTAAATGTTGACTCACCAACGTCCAGTCCTCCGGCAATTCCAGTGAGCCCCTCAAGATGCAGTATAGCCAAGACTTGCTCCTCCCATGCTGTGAGCTGTGGGGGATGAGGTGGGGGGTCCACCGCCAGTACTCTGTATGGCGAGCTGGTGCCTTGCTGCGCTGGAACATACCTTCCCTGTAGGTCGTTCCACCTCTTCCTGATGTCATCCCTTGTTCTTGGACGCTCTCTCACGGCATTCACCCTGTCCACGATTCTCCTCTCCATCTTCCTGGCAATGGGTTTTTGCTGTACCTGTGCTCCAAACAGCTGTGGCTCTACCCTGACTATTTCCTCCACCATGACCCGCAACTCCTCATCTGTGAAATCGGGGTACCTTTGTGGGGACAGGGGTGTTGTGTGGTGTGTGTAAGTATGAGGGTGTTGGGTACTGTGGTTGGGTGTGCAACGTGGGGTGCGTGAGGGATGTATGGGTATATGTGTCTACTTGTTGCAGTGGTCTTGGTGTCAGTCTGGTGGCAATTATTTGTATTTGTTAAGGGTTGTGGGTAATGTGGGTGTATGTTTCATAGTGCTGTAGGTAGGTGGGTTTGGTGTGTGTATGAGTGTCAGATGTGTGTAATTGGTATTGGCCAATGTTGTGTAGTTTAGTATTTGGGTGGCCATTTTAAGCGCTGATGTGTACCGCCAATGGTTTACTGCCATTTAATGTCTGCTGTGGTGGTTTGTGGGTCATGATGTGGTGGGCGTTGTTCTGTTGGTGTAACAGTATGGGTGCTGATACCGACACTTTAGCACTGACCTTTGGACTGGAAGATTTGTGTATGTGGCAGTATTCTGTCGAATTGGTGTGTGTGTCTCATAATATGCAACATGGATATTCAGCACCGCTGTGGTATGTTGGTGGCTGTCAATGCGGCAGTTAGGAGGATTTACCGCCAATGCCATGATGAGGGCCTTACTCTTCTAACTCTGCCAAGTATTTACCTCTGGGAAGGTGTTGGACAGTGGCTTGAGAGGATAGATTTACTATTCTAATGCTGCCAAGCATTTACCTCAGGGGAAGAGATGGCCAGTGGCTGGGAGGGGAGAGATTTACTATTCTCACTCTGCCAAGTATGTACCTCAAAGGAAGGTGCTTGACAATGGCTGGGGAGCAGAATTACTATTCTAATTCAACTGAGTACTTACCTCAGGGAAGGTGCTTGACAGTGGATTTAGGCCCTCATTATAACATTGACAGTATATACTGCCTACTGCTGAGGCGACAGCCGGCAAAAGACTGTCGCCGCAGCTATCAGCCGTCTGCTGGATTATGAGCATAACCAGATTTCCGCCAGAAGGATGGTGAGAATCCGGCTGTGGTCATGCCAGCGGACGGCAGTAAGGTGGCGCTGCTGCCAGCAGCAGCGCCATACCAGTAGACCGCCGCAGACCATATCATGACCCATGATACAGCCTGGTGGTGTTCTGCTGGGGGATGCTGCTGCTGGCAGTAGCACCCATTCCGTCTCCTGCCGGAGGACCCCTTCACAAAAGCTAAGTCAGATGCTCCGATAGGGGAGGGGGGGTAGGGGCGTTGTGTTTGTGGGGGGGAGTATGTGTGTAAGTGCATGCATGTATGTGGGTGTGTGATGCGTGTTGTCTGTGTGTGTGTGTATGGTTGTGTGAGTGCATGTATGTTATGTTGTGTGCATGCATGTGTGCATGTATGTATGTCAGTGTGTGTGGCTGTGTGTGTGAATGGATGTATGCATGCGTGGATCAATGTGAGTATGAGCATGTGCATGCATGTATACGTTGGTGAGTGAAGGTGCGTGTATGTCAAGGGGGTCTGGAGAGGGAGGGGGGTTGGGGCAAACCTGGGGAGGGGAGAGGGGCAGGGAAGACCCCTATCAGTGACAAGGAAGTAATTCCCTGTCACTGATGGTGCCTCCCGCCATGGTTTTCGTGGCTGTAAGGTTGCCACAAAAACCATGGCGGTAGGCAGGGTCATAATCCTGCAGGTAGGCTAGTGATGACCGCCTGGCTGGAGACTGAAGTCTCCAGCCCGGCGGTCGTTACCACCATGGCGGATGGTGTGGAACATTGGCAGTTTGGCTTGAGCCAAATTGCCAATGTCGTAATATTGGGAAAAGTACCACCAGCCTTTTGGCAGTACTTTTCTCCATTTTACCGTCCGCTGGGGTCATAATGACCCCCTTAGTATGTTAAGTCCACCAAGTACTTACCTTAGGGAAAGTGATGGACAGTGCAGTGGGACAAAATTACTATTCTAACTCCACCAAGCACTTACCTCAGACAAGACGCTTGACAGTGGCTGGGTGGCAGATTTACAATTCCAAAATCATCAAGTACTTAACTCAGGAAAGGTTTCAGGAAAGTGACTGGAGGAGGTAGATTTACAATTCTAGATCTGGCAAATACTTACCTCAGGGTAGGTGCTGGACAGCGGCTGGGGTGCAAAAGTACTTACCTAGCTCTGCCAAATACTTACCTCATAGAAGGTGCTTGACAGTGGTGTGGGGTAGATTTACTATTCTAACTTTGCCAATACATACCTCCAGGAAGGGGCTTGACAGTGGCTGATAGGCAAAATTACAATTCTAACTCTGCAAAGTACTTACCTCAGGAAGTTGCTGGACAGTGGCTAGAGGGCAAAATTACTATTGGAACTCTACCAAGTACTTACCTCACGGAAGGTGCTTGACAGTGGCTGCTGGGTATATTTACTATTCTAACTTTGCCAAGTACTTACCTCAGGGAAGGTGCTTGTCAATGGCTGGGCGGCAGATTTACTATTCTAACTCCACCAAGTACTTACCTCAGGGAAGGTGCTGGACAATGGCTGTGGGGCAAAATTGCTATTCTAACTCATTCACGTTCATAGCTCAGAGAAGGTGCTTGACAGTGGCTGGGGTGCAGATTTACTATTCTAACTCCACCAAATACTTAACTCAGGGAAGGTGACAGACAATGACTGGATGGTAGATTTACTATTCTAACTTCGTCAAGCACTTACCTCTGGTAAGGTTCCTGATAGTGGCTCGGAGGAAAAATTACATTTCTAAATTCTGGGAACTTATCTCAGGAAGGTGATATAGAGTGTCTGGGGCAAAACTACTATGGTAACTCTGCCAATTACTTACTTCAAGGTAGTTGCTTGACAGTGGCTGAGAAGCAGATTTATGATTCTAACTCTGCCAAATAAGTACCACAGGGAAGTTGCTTGACAATGGCTGGGGGAGATTTAAAATTCTAACTTTACCAAGTACTTACCTCAGGGAAGGTGCTTGACAGTGTCTAGGAGGCAAAATTACTATTCTAAATCCGCTCAGTATTTCCCTCAAGAACGTGCTGGACATTGACTGGGGGTAAGTTTCAAGTTAAAGTTTATTTTTATTAGCAAGGTTAATTAAAACCATTGCAATTCAAACATACATTCTATATAAATACCTAAACATACTCATTAAGTAAACTAAAAACGCATAAAAATATGTTTTGCTTATTAGAAACTAGATCATGTCTTAGTGTTAAATTGAACGTGACTAAAACCTGCTCCACTAACTTTAACCCTGTTCTTGATCCTAAGTTCAGGATTTCCTTATTCCCGTGCTAAGTCACATTGCGTCCTAATTGTTAAAAGTAAGCTCAGGCAGTTTCCTAAAGTAAGTGACACAGGGCTATACCTATGACTAATTCTAACTAGAGTTAACTGTTTGGGAACCCTTTTATCATTGGCCGATAAACCATGTACTCTTGACTTACTGAACTTTATTCTCCATTTCTTTTTGGGCCTGTTCCATGAATTTGGTCCCTCGACAAGAAAACGGAATTGAAAGTCTGCTAAGCCAGCTGATTAACGCTGGCCTGCATGAACGTATGTTTAATGCCATGAAGTTATTTTTCAGTAATAATGTCCTAAGGTCTAGCAAAGCCAGGCACAAACAAAGAACATGTTCTAATGACTCTTGTCTATACCCACACAAGCGGCAAGACTGTGTCAGTGCTTGCTGTCTCCATAAAGGGACAATGTCTCTTGTTTCCACCATCCCAAATCGAAAAAGCATAAACTGGTGTTTCAACGACTGATTGAAGGATGCTGCTAAACATTCCTGAGCCCGTAAAGATTTGTATGATGTTATCACAGTCCGGGCATGTTGTCTTCTTGCCAGTTTTTGTTTGTCAGAAATTAGAGACTTCATCCTGGTGATGGTGTTTGCCTTCCGTTAAAACCCCGCTTTGCCCTGGCGCCGCTCCCAGGCTTCTCGCAGACCTAGCTCTTTAATACTTTTGTTTAAATGATGGCCCCCAGGTGCCTTTGTCATTGTGACACTGTTGCTTCTCGATTTCGATCCAACATAGGTTGTTGATAGTGCCGACCTCTGCTGCACGCATTCTACAGCATAATTTAGTAAAGACACATTTACTCTGATATTCATAGTTTTTCAGACCCAATTCTAAGCGTACCTGGGCTGGAGATGCTGATCGTGGTATCCGAAAAAACGATTCATAGGCCTTCGTCTGGAATTGGTTGAAAAAAACTGCTTCCTTACCCAGCATGATTTCGGCTCCATATGTAACTGTAGGGATTAGCCGTGCTGCCATGACAGAAAGCAGGTGAGTGTATGGCGGACGACTCAGTTTTTGTTTTAATACTTTAAAGCCTTAGGTCCGTGAGTGGGCTTTAGCTTGAGCAACAGCAAGCTGTGGTTTAAAAGTCAAAAGGCGATCCATGGTGAAACACAAATAATTGTATGTAGGGGCAACCTCCACCCAGGTTCCATTTAAGAACCATGAAAAAGATTTAAACCTCTTATCAACCAGGTGGACAACCTTAGTTTTGCTTAAATTCAGTTCCAGACTTTGAATTGCAATGTAAGTGTAAAATGCATCAATGCTGTGCTGTAGTCCGACTGGTGTTTAGCTAAGTAAAACTATGTCGTCTGCAAACTGTACCCATACAATTCCTTTCTTGGTCAGTACTGGCGGGTGGCTATTTATGGGTGCGAGAGCCTCAGCTATGTCTGCTAGGTATAAATCGAACAGCATGAAAGCCAGTATGCACCCTTGTTTTAATCTCTTTGCTGTTGAGATTCTATTGGTAAGATAGGCACCCTCCCTGATTTTTACTTGTGCCCAAGTACCTGTATACAAGTCCATCATTGTGTTCAGAAGGCTGTAGGGTAAGCCCCAACCTTTCAGTTTCTCCCATAAGTGGCTTCTTGACACACAATCGAAAGCAACCTTTAGGTCAATAAAACATGCAAATAACCTTTTGTTCTTAAGCCTGGCATTATTTCCCAACAGGGCCAGAGCTACCAGGTTGGTTGAGGCTCCCATACCAGCTCTGAAGCCTGTCTGGCATTTTGGGATTAGGGGGGTCATTCTGACTTTGGCGGGTGGTGGACGCCGCCCGCCAAAGTAACCCCGTCGAAAGACCGCTCCGCGGTCAAAAGACCGAGAGGGTCATTTCGACTTTCCCGCTGGGCTGGCGGGCGACCACCAAAAGGGCGCCCGCCGGCCCAGCGGGAAAGACCCTGCAACAATGAAGCCGGCTCCGAATGGAGCCGGCGGAGTTGCAGGGGTGCGACGGGTGCAGTTGCACCCTTCGCGATTTTCACTGTCTGCAAAGCAGACAGTGAAAACCTTTATGGGGCCCTGTTAGGGGGCCCCACGACACCCATTCCCGCCATCCTGTTTCTGGCGGTGTAAACCGCCAGAAACAGGCTGGCGGGAAGGGGGTCGGAATCCCCATGGCTGCGCTGCAAGCAGCGCCGCCATGGAGGATTCTCCGGGCCAGGGGAAATCCGGCGGGAAACCGCCGGATCTCCTTTTCTGACCGCGGCTTTACCGCCGCGGTCAGAATGGCCCTGGAAGCACCGCCAGCCTGTTGGCGGTGCTTCCGTGTCCCTCCAACCTGGCGGTCCATGACTGCCAGGGTTGGAATGAGGGCCTAGATGTCTTTCATAAATCCATTCCGCTAGTTGTTGCAATAGTCAGGCTGCATAGAGTTTTGCTTCCACATCTATCAGGGCTATTAGCTTGTAATTCGAGGGGGCTGCAGGATTCCCAGTTTTATATATTGGATGAATAATACTGCCCTTCCATGCATCTGGTAGCCCCATAGTGTCTTGAAGGTCGTTAAAGAGCAGCGCCAGATAGTGAGCCCAAAATGAAGGATCTCCTCTGAAAAGGGCATTTGTAATTCCGTTCTGGCCGGCTGCCCCTTCCAGTTTTAGTTTCTTAATAAGTCCTGTCAGTTTTTCGATATCTATATTTATTAAAATGTGTTTTTGTTCGTTATCAGATAGACAAGTCAATTTCCATTTTCACTCTAAAGACGAGGTTTGTCTTACTTAGGTTACCTCCCTGTGTGGCCTCCTCCTTCACATGGTGCTCTGGGAGTGAGTACATTGTTAGTACATGGGTTTCCCATGTGGCTGCGTCAATACCTGCATTCATTTGTCGATTTTTTTCCCTGATTTAGCCGATTTATCAATTCCCAGAACTTTTTGCTATTTTTCTGTTTGTTGGACATAAGAAGCTTAGTCCACAAATCCTCATGGTATCTCTGTTTTGCCGTCCAGCAATTTTTCATGTATTTGGCTCCTAAATCAGAAAGCCTGGTCTCCTGCCAGGAACAGGATGGCGGTAGGGGGTGCCGCGGGGCCCCTGGGGGCCCCGGCAGTGCCCATGCCAATGGCATGGGCACTGCAGGGGCCCCCGTAAGAGGGCCCCAAAAAGAATTTCAGTGTCTGCCTAGCAGACACTGAAATTCGCGACGGGTGCTACTGCACCCGTCGCACTCCAGCAACTCCGCCGGCTCCATTCGGAGCCGGCTTCATCGTTGCTGGGTCTTTCCCGCTGTGCTGGTGGGCGGCCTTTTGGCGGTCGCCCGCCAGCACAGCGGGAAAGCCAGAATGGCCGCCGCGGTCTTGTGACCGCAGTGCGGTCATTTGGCGGTAACCGCATGGCGGGCGGCGACCGCCGCCCGCCGCGGTTAGAATCACCGCCTTGGTTTTTCTGATTACGCAATATTTTGTTGTACCATGGCTTATCTGCTCTGCCACTCTTAACTTTGTTATTTTCCTCCATACCTGAGATTGGGAGGCATTGTTGGATGGTGAATTTGTTCATTAAAGAGTCACACAGGTGCTTCCAATCCGTCACCCGTTCTCCTAGAGGGTGCTCTTCTTTTTCCTGTTTCATAATGTTTCTTTGAGCTCTTCAGTTGTGCCTGCACAGCAATACACTTCTTCCATCACTTTCATCAGACCCGGCCCCTCCCATTTCAATTTTTTTATATCATAAGTCACAGGGGCAGAAATCATGGTATTAACGGGGGGAGCCAAATCCATTCATTCCAGACCTTAATGAGTTGTGGGAAGTGATCTCTCTCTGTGCGTTGTTGGATCCTATATGTTATGATCAGTGGCAGTGCGGTTTCGTTTAATAATGTAAAATCAATATTAGATTTTTTGGTACCACTTGAGAAGGTTACTTGTGCGGATGAAGTGTCCTCAGGGAGTGACATCAAGCACCGTAAACCTAGATTTCCAGGCCTTATATTCAGATGTGTTCCATTGGGTGGTTTTGTGTTGCCTTTTTTCAAATCTTGGTTAAAATCGCCAGACATGATGAAGATAGCATCCTTATGTTGCTTCTGCAGCATTTTTAAAATACTGATCAGTGTGTCTATATTTTTACTGTTTTGGGTTTTCTTTGGGTGAATATATACATTGATCAGTAGTAAAATTCTGTTATTGCCTAATGAAACCCGATGTTCCAGCTTTATTGGTAGCAGCCAATCGATTCCCAAGTCAATCTGTTTGATCAGCCAGTTGATTTTCGTAGAGCAGTATGTTATGAGGCCACCTTTGGGGTATCCATATCTTTGAGGTTGTTTTGCGGAGACATCCATTCCAGTGTATCCAGAGATTTGTATCGGCTCCTTACACCATGTTTCCTGAACCATGATGATTTCAAACTGCTGTAAAAAACTCAGAGCTGCCTCATCATTGACCAGGTTTTTTAGACCATGAGCATTCCAGGAGTATATGTGGATGTTTTCTGGCTGGGGGGTATAATTACTATGATAGCTCTGCCAAGTACTTACCTCAAGGAAAGTGCCTGACAGTGGCTGGGAGGCAGAATTCCTATTCTAACTCTGGCTAGTACCTTCCTCAGGGAAGATGCTTGAACTATATCTGGAGGGGCAAAATTACTATTGTAACTCCACCATGTACTTGACTCAGAGAAGGTGTTGGACAGTGACTGTGGGGCAGATTTATTATTCTAACTCCGCCAAGTACTTACCTCAGTGAAAGTGCTGGACAGTGGCTGGGGGCAAAATTAAAAAATGTATTCCTCCAAGTACTTACATCAGGGAAGGTGCTTGACAGTGGCTGGCAGATATTTTGCTATTCTAACATCACCAAGTACTTACCTCAGGGAAGGTGCTGGACAGTGGCTTGGGATCAGATTTACTTTTCTATGCCCACCAAGTATTCAGCTCACAGAAGGTGCTTGACTGTGCCTGGGGAATCAGATTTATCATTCTAACTCAGCTAGGTACTTACCTCAGGGAAGGTTGGTGACAACGGCTGGGGGGCAAAATTGCTATTTCAACTTCGTCAAGTAATTACGTAAGTGAAGGTGCTGGCCATTGGCTGGGGGCAAAATGACTATTTTAACTCTTCCAAGTACTTACCTCAGAGAAGATGCTTAAAAGTGCCTTGGGGGCAGATTTACTATTCTAACTCTGTCAAATAGACTGGGGGCAAATTTTGTCTATTAGCTCTGCTAAGTACTTAAGTCAGAGAAGGTGCTTGACAGCGGCTGGGGTCAGATAAACTATTCTAGCTCTGCCAAGTAATTACCTCCAGGAGGGAGCATGACAGTGGCTGAGGCATAAAATAACTATTTTAACTCTACCAAGTACTAACTAGAGGAAGGTGCTAGATAGTGGCTGAGAGATAGAATTACTATCAAAACTCCAAGTACTTACCTCAGGGAAGGTGCTTGACAGTGGCTATGAGGCAGATTTACTAATCTAACTCCACTAAGTACTTACCTCAGGGAAGGTGATGGGCTGTGGCTGGGTAGTGAAATTACTATTCTAACTCCACCAAGTACTTATCTCAGAGAAGATGCTTGACAGTGACTGGGGTGCAGATTTACTATTCTAACTCCACCAAGTACTTACGTCAGGAAGGGTCTTGACAGTGGCTGGGAAGCTACATTACTATTATAAGTCTGCCAAGTACTTACCTCAGGAAGGTGGTGGACAGTGACTTGGGGCAAAATTATTATTGTAACTCCAACAAGTATTTACCTCAAGGAAGGTGCTTGACAGTGGCTGGGAGGCAGATGTAGGGGCTCATTAAGAGTTTGACAGTCTGGGGACCTCTAAATTGGTGGTGGAGGATGGCCAAATTATGACACTGGCGGTGATGCAAACAGAATACAGCCAAAGCACCGCCAGTGTGGTCCGACTGCCACGGATGATTGAAGGCACCAGCAGGCCAGCGGAGATCAAGGTGGTCATTAAGAGTTTGGCGGTACGTGGAACGCCACAGTGGAGGTGGCAGTCTCACCACTGCAGTCCTGGTGATGACGACCGCCATATTATGAGCTTGGCGGTCTGGCCAACGATAAACAGCCACACTGCTGCCTGTCTCAACAGTCCTGCCAGTGCGGGTGGACAGTCGTGACCAGCGGTTGCCTTCTTCAGGCCCACCGGATTACGAGGCTGCACATGCCAGGGTTTGCACGGCAGTTGCCCCGCCACTAAAATCCTGGTGGTAACGCACCCCAGGACAGGAAAAACAAATTTCTGTCACATGCAACCACACCTCCACAACTACACACACCCATACCAACACACACTCATACGCACACACCCCAAACAGACACATCTCACTAACACTCCCCCCCATGCCAGTCATCCCACATACCTGTTAGGAAATCCACAGCAGACCACGTCATGGAGGACGTCAGGAGACATGTGAGGTAGTGGGCAGATGAAGACAGTGACGGCCACCGCACACAAGACCGTCACCGCCGGCCCCGTTCGTCATGGGCCCCAGTCCATCATAGGCAGCAATAGTACTCAATGGGTGGTTGCACGGCAGTGTGAAATGCCAATGGTTCATGGCCTTGCAGAGACCACTGTGCTGATTTGTGAAATGTAATATGGTGGGTGGAATGTTGTCAGCGTGGCAGTGTGGGTGGTGGGACCTCCTCTCTCCCGCCATTGTTTAGCCTTAAGGTGTTGGATTTGTGGCTGTTTTTTGGCAGTTTTGCGTTTGTGACTCGTAATACGTCTGTCTCATTTTCACCGCCATAGCAGTCTTTCACCGGCTGCCACCGCAGTGGTCTTACTAAAAGACGGCCAAACTCATAATGACCAGTCAAGTTTCCATTGAACTTATTATGATGTTGAACACTGTCAACATTTCCACAACCGTTGGACCACCACAGAAACTCAGGCATAAACGAACTGGATAAAAGGAGACACTCACCTCCAGGAAGCCATACATGTCCAGAGCTGCCATGGAACCACAACTAGACATCATCCTGCTGCTCCTGCTCCCTGAACAACAACGCAATCTTCACCGCCGACGATGGCAGCAACCGTAAGTATACACACTCAACTGTTACAGTTGTATATTGTGACAATTTTGTACAGTTACATAACATACTATAGGGAGAGGCCTGCAAGGGCAACACTAACATGCAACAGTACACTGACATGCACACTCACATACAACAACAGACACCCACACATACACAGCACACACACTGCTGCCAGCAAACACACATACAGCACACATCAAGAACACACAATTATGCATGACAAAACAGCACAGGCTCAGTCTCACACAATCCCACATAACATACCAACACGTCACAACAACTTCACAACAACTGCACACCATCTATTATTGAACCACTACTAATGACCTCTAAATGTATTGTGCTAGGTGACTTTAACTTTCACCTAGAGGATAAACTGGATAGTGCTTCTTGTATCTTTCTGGACATGATGACAAACTTTGCTGGGACCTTAAGGTTCTGCCAGCAACTCACTGGGCTGGGCATTCCCGGGACGGTATTTTTTCATGCCATGACAGTTTCACTCTTATGGAGAACTTAGCTCTCAACTGGTCTGTTCATCATCTGCTATCCTTCAAAGTGGCAGGGAGGGGGGAACTCACTCAAATCTCTCCTGCCGCCAAGATGGTCAGACAGTGGGGTAGAATTGGAGAGCAGATGTTTGTGAAGGTGCTGGAGAGTGGCTGGGGTCAGGAAAAGGGGCAGTATAGATCCTTGGTTGAAAGGTATGAGCATGGAATAAGAGCAGCAGTAGACTTGACGGTCCCCATGAGGAAGGCTAGACCTATGGGTAGTGGGAAAGGCTTAACTCCATAGTATACCAAGGAGCATATTAATCCCTGGGGGACAAAAGCACTGCACACACCCTCACATACTGCCCAAACAATACAGAAAGCACAAGCACCACACACACACAGATACTCACACACAACCAATGTCAGTCAGGAACAACTGAACCTTAGGAAATAAAAAGTTGGACAAAGCTATAACCAGAAAACCAACAACTGGTTGTTCTGAATACCTTTTTTTTTTAGAACAATTAGAAAAGTCCAAGGCCATTGGCCAGTCCAATATCAAAACAAACGGGTGTGCCAAAGGCACAATGTGGTTCTCCAACCTGACTCCTGATGATCAGAGGGCATTGATGGGGGGTTGGGCTTAGGTTTGGGAGGAGGTTTTGGGCTTTGTCTTGGAAGGATGGTGGTTTAGGCTTGGGGTAGGGTTGGGTCCTCTTGGGAGGGGTTGACTTCTTGGTGGAGGGAGGGGCATGGGTACAGCCAGGGGGCACAGGGGAGGGATGTGTTAGACTTGGCATCCTTGGCATGGTCTGTCCTAGCTTTTTGCCTCTGCTTCCCATGTTGTTTTTGTGTGTTGGACTCTGGTTTTGCTGTTTTGTTTGCTCTGGACACTTTACCACTGCTGACCAGTGCTAAAGTGTAAGTGTTCCCTGTGTAAATTATGTATGTAATTGGCTTTCCATGATTGGCATATTTGATTTACTAGAAAGTCTCTAGTAAAGTGCAGGAGCGGTGCCTAGGGCCTGTACATCAAATGCTACCAGTGGACCTGCAGCACTGATTGTGCCACCCACGAGTAGCTCTGTAAACATGGCTCAGACTTGCCACTGCAGTGTCTTTGTGTGCAGTTTTGAACTGCAAATTCGACCTGGCAAGTGTACCCACTTGCCAGGCCTAAAACTTCCCTTTTTCTACATGTAAGGCACCCCTAAGGTAGGCCTTAGGTAGCCCAATGGGCAGGGTGTAGTATGTATTAAAAGTGGGACATGTACTAATGTGTTTTACATGTCCTAACAGAGAGATACTGCAAAATTCGTTTTTCACTGTGCACAGCCTATCTCTCTCATAGGTTAACATGGGGGTTACCTTTAAATATTATTAAAGTGCAGATTCTCTTTGGGAGCTGATAGAAATGTGGAGTTTGGGGTCTCTGAACTCAAACACACAGGAACATCAAAGACTTCTCTCTGCCAGCACCTGGACTCTCTGCTGAGACTCCTGTCCTGCCAAGTGGTGCTCTAACCTGTCTCTTGGCCCTTGAAAGGTGAAGCTGGTGGACAAGGACAGAAATCAACACACAGACTGCCGCGTGGGGAAACTTTTGAAGCACCATCTGCAAGTTGGCTGATAAACAACGTGCTGCCGGCTTCGTGACTAAAATTGATGCTCCACCTGCATTGCGGCTGAGAGATCGATGCATTGACGCAGGAGAAACAGCATGCAACACAAGCTAGCGGTTGCTGATAATGACACAAGCCCCACGCAGCACAGTTTCCTGACACCGTGCAACCAGATTTCGAACGCAACATCGCTGGGAGTGAAAAATCAACACAAAGTCTGCCTGGACCCGAGGTGCCCATCTGGGGATTGACATATCGATCTCTTGCGGGAGAGAAAATGACACATGCTGTCCCGACCAGAGAAGCAATGACTCACGGTTGAATTTGTGAGTGAGAAATCGACGTATCTCTGGCCTTTTTTGACGCACGCTCGTCCTGTGGCTTTATTTTTTACACTAACCAGGTTCTTTCTGTAACAACAGCATTCTCACTGTTTTCTAAGGATTAAGGCCCTCATTATGACCCTGGCAGTGTGAAGACTGCCAGGGCCGCAGTGGCGGTCTCACTGCTGACGGGCCGGTGGTGAAGACCACTGCATTACGAGTGTGGCGGTTTGGCCTCTGCCAAACTGCTACATCTCCGCTGGTACCGCCAGGGTGGTAGGGCAGCTGGGCCAGAGGACAGCACCTCCGGGCCTGCTGTCCACTGAAGATCGCCACCGGTCTCATGAGTCAGCTTCCACCAGGGTTTCTTCAGCAGTAGCTCCTTCACGAGACTCTGGCGGAAAGGCTGCCAGTGACAGGAAATGTCTTTCCTGTTGTCAGCAGACAACTCCCCCAACTGCAATTACAATACCTCAGGTCCCCACTTCCATGACAGCACCCCCTCCCTCCTACTGTAATAGCACCCCCTTCCCCCGCCCTACCCACATACATGCACACACCCACACGCCCCCTACATACATGCATTCACCAACACTTACATACACGCATTCACCAACACTTATATACATTCATTCACCGACAGGCATACATACACTTATTCACCAACACACATACATACATTTATTCACCAACACGCATACACACTCATTCACTCGCACCAACATACATGCATTCACACTTACATTCACACATGCACTCACTTCAACAATCACACACGTATTCACACTTACATTCACACATGCATACACACGCAGACATACACCTACTCACACATGCACACACAACAACCCCTAACCTCCCTCCCCCCTGCCTTGTCGGACGATCAACTTACCTTCCACCTCCGGCAGTGCCCCACCATTAGGCGGGTGGAGCCCTATTGGCGTGGCAGTGACAGCAGTGGAACCGCCTCTGTGTCGCCGACCGCCAGAACAACTCCTGAAGGATTTCTGCCCAAATTGTGGATGAAATCCTTCAGTGGCTGTCTTCTGGCACCCGTGTCTTCAGCGGTCTGTGTAAAAGACCGCCGAAGTCGTAATGAGGGACTAAGACTCCTTCTCTTTAAAATTCATATCTTGACTTGTGTATGTTGGATTTTTGTTGTTCTGGTCTAGTTTGATTTAGATCAATAGTACCTATTTTTCTAAACTGGTGTGGTTTCCATTTTGTAGTGTTTTTACTTTATGACTATGTGTGTTGGTACAAATACATTGCTTCCGAAGTTAATCCTGCCTGCTTGTGTCAAGCTACCAATGGGGTGAGCAGGGGTTAACTAAAAGTAATTCTCCTTTACCCTAACTAGAGTAAGGGTCCTTGCTTGGACAGGGGTTAATCTGACTGCCAACCAAATGGAAACCGATGGAAGAGTGTAAACATGCAACTACTCTAATTCACAGAACCAAATGTTAGAAGATGAAAGAGTCTGAACACATGTCACCTACACATGTGCCAAGGGTAATGTAGGAAAGGATGATATATACCATGTGGACAAAGTCATCTAAGTCATTGTCTTCCTGAAAACAAATTATATCACTCATATAAGGGCCTAATAAGCTCAGAGCATTTACTTACACACAACCACAGGTAGTATATCTACTATTTCAAGACAATGGACACCTGCCATCTGCATGAAGGTGACATACTGTGCAATGTATCATGCAATAGTTCCATCAATAGCCAAATGACTGAGTGGCAACATCACTAAACACACATCAGACATGACACACCTTACAATTGTTTGGGAATAATCTACCATGACAGGTACACCTACCATGATGCAAGCCAAGTGCCTGACTACACATACCATACCACTCACATGTGTATGTCATCTACCACACCTCCACCACAATGGTGTCAGTGCAAGCATTAGGTTTCCATACAACAAAGACTCAGACCATATCCAAAATAGCAACAAAAAGAATATTAACAACTCTTTTCAATGTTGATTCATGATGGAACCTTTCAATGTAGACAGGATGTTGGCAAAAACAGTTAAGCTTGTAACTGTCAAGAATATGGCCTATTTATCATGCCTATAACACTATGGCTAAGGAAGTAGCTGTGTAGCCACATCCCACCTACAGAACATGAACATGGTACTAACATTCATAGCCCTGATAACAATGTATGGGATTCAATAGGAGTCTAGCAATACCTCCATGGTTACCAACATGCAGAATGTCCACTCAGATGACACATTCCGCAGGCTTATGTACATCCCCACTTACCAAGGGGTTTAATCTTGTAACATGTCTGAATGAGTCATGCAAGTATGGCATGTGAAATGTCAGATGGACATCACAGCCTCACGTGAAGCTGTCACCAATCAGAAACCTTTTGAAAAGTTGGAATGACTTTAAATCGTCCCACTCTATGTTGCACATAGACATGGATCAAGGGACACTGGAAGGGACAGAGGACAAATAAAAGGACAACTTACCAACATGACATTGGGAGTATTGACCCGTAGGTGGAAAGGAACAACCACCAGGGTATAAAAAGCTGTATAGTGCTACACATATTTGACATAGTCAGACGTGCATCAACATATGCATCTGTACACAGGGGACACCATAGGAGTGGAATATGTCCCTATACAAATTAGATTGTGCACACCTGTGTACCAATGTTGGGGACTGTCCATCAATGTGTTCCCTGGAGATCCTTGACCCTTTGCACTTCCTAAATTGTCACAGCTTTGAAATCTTCACATCATACACTAACCTATTAAAGGGAACAAAATGTGTCAAGTATATACTTACCCCCTTGTGGCTACTGTGCGGCCCTCAAACTCCCATCCAACTCTGGGTAGGCCACTGCCAATATGCGGGCTATAAGGGGGAGGGTGAAGGTCCAATGGGCAAACCGTCCTCATTGGGAGGACATCCCCAGCTAGGTCTCATTGGTCTTCCGGGCCTACCGTCTCCCACCACTTCCTACAGTGGGTGCTCTGCCAGCTGTGGACCCCCAGGGTCCACACTTTCTTGACAATGGCATGCCAAATCCCCTTTTTCCGATGGACATTGACCTGCATGGATGACACAGAGAAGAAGAGAAAGTCATGTCCACATTCACAATACAATGACAAGCAGGGTGAAAATACAAGTTAGTGTAACTAACCATCAACATCCCTTTAATGAGCATTGAACATCTGCAGCCAGGCCATGTGTGATGATGAGACAGGCATACAACATGCATATCCAGCACCAGCTGTCTCTTGAAACACGTGTCCAGACCATAAGCATATCTCTATACATGGTATATCTCTCCAATTCATTTTCACAACACATTTACTGATCATGTATTACAGTCTGAAGTTGGGTTGGGGTACATACATCACACACACTCTACTATGTCTCAGGACTTAAAATCTGTCAATACACATATGCACATGCATATTTACGCACACATTTTACCACAATCCTTCATTCCACCCCATTCCCTGGACATCATCAGACACTTAAACCTTAAAACATTGCACTTGCATTGCAATAACCTGTTTCTCTGGTGCACCATGGAGCTGTTCATACAGGGGTAGGACCTCCCCCAGAAACCTTTCAGGCTCCTGAGGGCAGAAGGGAGGGGCCCTGTCACCTGTAGGACGTAGCATGATTGCTCCCACAGGCAGAACACAGCGGCTCAGGTTGTGGCAGTCTTGCTATCAGCAGTGTTAGGAGTCAAGTGAGAGATGAAGTATGAGATGGCGGTCACGTCCGCCACGTAAAAGAGCGTCACCACCGGTGAACATCACCATTGACCCAAGACCACAAAAGACAGCAATATGTTCCAATTGCACTGTCCACCGTGATTGTCTCCACCCACCGACATACAACTTCTGCTGGTGAATTTAGGTCACTTCCTAATGTCCAGCACAGTAGATCAGGCAGCTGCCATTTTTAAGGCTCATATATGAACAGAAAACTATATTAAAGTTGTGTCACAAGCTGTGAAACATATCTACACCATTGTGTTCACTGCTGGCTTTGAGCAAACATTTTGCAATGTGCATGAATTATGTACAGGATGTCAAACTGAAGTACTGTATGAATTGTAACTGTAGTAGCATAGTCATTGGATCAATTACAATCTAACCTATGGTATATGTGTCCCATATATGTGCTACGTGCTACCAATGTTATTGTCACATTGACTGTCAGCGACATGCTTTCCCATTTCTGAAATATGATAGAGGTAAGGGGATGTGAATGCAGTAATAAGCCGTTATTTGACTAGGTATGTTCAGTGTACAAAGTTTCAAACATTTCATGTGGCATTTTAAAGCATATGTGACATAGCTATGATCATACCTATGATGTACAGAATGAGTGTTACACATACATTCTGGTTTTTTCCCACATAGTCACCCTGGCATGCGAAGAGTGAGAGAACCTTCAGTGCACCATCCACTAGCATACCTGCAGACCATGGAGATGTGCTAGGTAAGGATGAGAATGATGAGTATGATGCCGGCGACATCAGGGCAGATCTCATCAATCAATACTTCGTCTGACTTTAGGTATGTGATGTTATGTGATTAAAGTTACTCACTGGGGTACTGATGGGGATAGGAATGCTTGATAAGGGTCTTAGTATAATCATTAGACAGATCATGAGTCACTTCATAATACACAACTCTGATGTGCATGCAGAATGTGACATGGAGTAGTGTGCAGGTTTTTGATCACCATAGTCTTAATTTTCTCACAATGCACAGTCTGTCACCCTTGTATATGGGAATTGGCTGTATGATATTTTAGTTTCAATGCGGCCTATGGCTTATGTTTGTCATTAATACTTGCAGATTACTTCACAAGCTCATCCTCATTTGGAATATCTGACAGTGTCACAGGCAGGTAGAATTTGCTGACTGACAGGTGAAGTGAACATGGATTGTACCAGGTACTGTCAGGCCTGAGGTTTGTGGTGTGTGAGTTCCATGTCCAGACTGTCATGGCAGTGGGATGGTAGGGTCCTATTCCACTCAATATACCTGTATACACTGAATGTTTGTTCACTGGTGCCACGTGTGTGTTCATTTGTCTCCCAAATGTCATCCTGTGCTATCCATACCCTCAATCATTAGAATGGTTTGCATTGGTAATAAGTAACTTGTATGTAGCAGTCACTGTGTTTCCTCACTGCAGGCCACTGTGGATGTGTATCAAGACCGACATAGGTGAGTGGCATACCTACTGATACCTGACCATAGTAAGTGGAAGGTTCCATGACTGGGGGCATTTGTACCGACCTCTGTCTGTTTCATGGGGTATAGTCAATTGGGACAATATGAGATAAGGCTTTAGCTGATGATACATTGAAACAATATTTTTGACTGGTATACTGTAAGACTGACAAGTCCATAACTTCAGTAGTCTCTGGGGTGATAGTGTATCACACCTATGCTGATACACTGAAGTGAGCTGCAATACTTAACTGTGTGATCATTAGCATTCTCCAAAACTGTAGGTGGGAAATGTCCAATGATAGTGATCAGAGTTATGTCTATTATTATTAGTAAATGCAATTCTACCCAGATTAGACAGTACTTGTGAGATGGAACATTACAAAACTCTTATATTTGAGAGAAATTTCTTTGTGCAGGAGCTGTCATAGATGACAGTAAAATACGGTTGATAAGTGACTCTCATTCATGATCTGTGGATAAGTGGTATTTATTGCGGAGCGCACAGCTAAGTTAGTGAATTAGAGCAAATATAACAGGAAGGAAACTGTGAAGGGTTCTATCATGATGGTTGAAATCATCAGGGTAGCTGCTACCACAAATTAGGAACCACAAGTTCAGTGTTCTTGTACTATCGGCAAATGGGGATAGGTTTCAGAAAAGTCAACACAGTGTATCTGTGCCACACAAGGAGTACCCATCAGTAGAGGTTCACTTCGAGGCAGGGGTTTTGGTTTTGGCATCTGCTCTTCCTGGATGTTTTGGGGGATGTCCACGTTTGCAGTGTGGGTGGGGTCTTCAGCAGCAGAGGGTGTCTGAGGCATGCCCTTCCCCCTGGCAGGGCCTCCATTCCACTAGCAGCCATAGATGTAGAAGGGGCTAATTTCTCATTGCTAGTGGATGAGGCCAGCTGGTGTGTACTAAACCTACTCAGTGTGATATTCATGTCTCTCAGCACCCCTGCAATGGTAGACAAGTGTGCATTTTGGACCTGCCACTGCTGCATGATTTCCTGGTTGTTGTCCCTCTGCAGCTGCTTTAGCTCCCCCTACATGGCAGGTACCTGGCCCATCAAGACTTGGGAGATGGTGTCCTGGCCAGTTGTATCCCTAAGGGCCTCCATCCTCTGGCGCACGCCATCCCTCCCATGTACCCTACCCACACAAACCTGTGCCCCTAGGACAGTTTGCCCACTCCTCTGGTGCCATCATTGTCTGGGTTAACAACAGGAGACTCAGGTACCTGTACTGGGGGGCACAAGATGGTAGACATTGTCCTTGGATCACAGGTTTGAGGGTGAATGGTTGCCTGTGCTGTTGAAGCAACAGGGCTGGGATGAGTCAATGTGGGCAGGGTGAGGCTCACAGTTGTTGACTGACCAGGTGTCCCAGATGGGCCAGCTTCATCCTCAATCTCCACACATCCAGGGGTGTATTTCTCACTGAGTGCTTCATCCAGAGGAGCAGTGGCAGTCTTGGCTGTCCTTTCCATGGTGACATTGTGTTGGTTACTTACTTGTATGAGAAGTGGGACACACAGTTGCAGTAAGTGATGCAACAAGTGATATCAAAGTTTGACCTTAAGACATGCTAGGTGACATGCACACAAGGCCTTTACTTGATCCCCTGACATGACAATGACACCTACTTCCACATCTGGGTTAGGCCCATATGTGACATAGAGAAGTCCAATTGCATGCACCTTTCTACAGGATGTTGCAGTATCTTGGAGGTTAGATGGCTGTTCATTGATTCATATCTTGCCTGATCGATAACTTGACATTTTGAAGTGATCTCCAAGTTAGGTGTATAACATCATTGCGTCAACTGACAGCTGCACAAAGTGCTATGGTAACAGAGCTGGCCAAAAGTATAGGTGTAACCACTACTCCTGGACATCTGTATGGGTGTACTCCAGGTACATCCAGCTTCCTATATTGGTGCCCCCGCACATGAGTAAATGACATTGTCTGGATTTTGACTTCAAGGGCTGTTTAATAGGGAACACAGCTGTAGCTGTTTGTTGCCTTTTATAATACTGGGAGATGGCCATAGCATTGCTGTCATTGCCATGGGCTTTAGAATAGTGGAGGAGTCAGGTGGGTTGAATTGATTATTAGTTTCACGTGTCAGGCTATTTAACTAGTAGGACAATGTTTTGGTTTCCTTAATGGTTAGACAGTGCATACAGGTGAGTTTAGTTGACATGTGGCAGAAAAGAGTATTTGTACATTTGGACACAGGGATGGTGAGTGGGTTGGCTGTTAAGGTGGCCAAAGTTAATCACTGAGCATGTAGGACATTGCAGTATGGTGACAGTTGTCATATTGTGACTTACCCAACTCCAATCCCCCAGGTATTACTGTCAAGCCCTCAGGATGCTGGATGTCCAAGATCTTCTCCTCCCATGATGTGAATTGTGGGGGAGGAGGTGGGGGGCAACCACCAGTCTTGAGGACCGCCAGCTGGTGCCTGTCGGCCATGGAACGTACCCTCCCCCTGAGGTCGTTCCACCTCTTCCTGATGTCCTCCATTGTGCGTGGGTAGCTGCCTACAGAATTGTCCCTGTCGACTATTCTTTGCCACAGCTCCATTTTCATGGCTACAGATGTTTGCTGGACTTGTGCTTCAAATGGTTGTTTCTCATCCTGATGATTTCTTCCACCATGACCCTCAATTCATCATCTGTGAAACGGGGATGTTTTTGTGGGAACATGGTAGTGGTGGACGAGATGGTGAGGATTAATAAAATAAGTATGTGAATCAGTGGTGATGAGGTGTGGGTGCTGTGGGATGAGTGCTATGTGAAGTCTGTAGGGGGCCTATTCTATGGTTGTTAGATACTTTTTGTGCAGCCTCTATCTTGCGGTATATGGCGTTCTGGTTAAAAAGGATTGTGGGGTGTGAATGGGTGTGTTTTATAGTGCAGTGTGTAGGTGTGTCAGGTGTGTGGATGTGTGTCAGGTGTGGGGTTTTCAAACTATCTACTGTGGTGTGGTGTATTACTGTGGTGCAGCTGACCACCGCAGTTCACACCGCCATTGGTGTTCAGCCATGGAAGAACCGCTAACTTGATTTGTGGGTAGTAATGGGATCTGAGGTTTTTTGGTGGGCTGGCTGTGCTGGGGTGGGACCGCCTCTATCTCACACTCCAGACTAATGGTGATTTCAGACTTTTGGCTGTGTTTTGGCGGGCCTGGCTGTGTAACTTGTAATACGAGGATCTGTAAGGCCGCCAACATGGGGTCTTTTGTCCGCCGCCACCGCAGCAGTCTTACTGTTGGACTGGCAAACTCAAAATGAGGCCCTTAGTATTCTAAATCCACCAAGTAATTACCTAAGGAAAGGTGGGGGACATTGTCTTGTGGGTAACATTACTATTTTACTTTCTCTGAGTACTTAACTCAGGAAGATGCTGGACAGTGGTGAGGGGCAAAATTACTATTGTAAATCCACCAAATAATTATCTCAAGGAAGGTGCTTGACAGTGGCTGAGAGGCAGATTTACACCCTCAGTATGAGTTTAGCGATTCCACCACGGGACCACCAAACTTGTCGGGAGGATGTCACCGCCATGGCGGTGGCATACCCCGCCAAGCGTATTATAATGTTCCTGCCAGGATAGCCGGAGTAACATTGCAATACTCGTTCCTGACGGTCAGTCCGGCAGGAACAGTGTACAGAGATAGCACTCAGCTCCTTTAAAGGTACAGAGTGCTGTCTTGCAGCACAGAGGGGGCTGACCAGCACCCTCAGAATGTGCACTGTCTGCAAAGCGGAGAGTGGAAATTCTGAAGGTGCTGGACAGGAGGGCAACTTTACCAACTCAAATGGGTGATGGACGGAGTGTTGAACAGTGCAAACACTCTTCCCCCAGTCACAGATCTGGGTTTAATCCATCGTTCTTTTGCTCACCATGCCACCCCACTTTGAACACAGCCATATGCAAATCAGTCTTGACCCTGTTCCTCAAAGGAACAGTCCAGCCCGAACTGCCAAGCCAGATCCTCCCTAGACTGGAAACAAACATCCTGGGACCAGTTTCAGGGTATCACACTTCATCAGCCAGGCTAGCTTGAATCCAGTGGCACAGTGAGCAAGGGACCCACATCTGGGCATACCCTTCCCCCTTAGGACAACTTCATCAACTCAAAAGGATGATGGACAGAGTGTTGAACAATGCAAACACTCTCCTCCAGTCACAGATCTGGGTTTAATCCATCGTTCTTTTGCTCACCATGCCACCCCAGTTTGAACCCAGCCATATGCAAATCAGTCTTGACCCTGTTCCTCATAGGAACAGTCCAGCCCGAACTGCCAAGCCAGGTTGTTAGCCCTTTGAAGCCTGCTGCCAGGGCAGTGCACGTTCCTGGGGTTTTTGGCACCTCCACCCAGGAAGGGCTTTGTTCCACAAATCAGAGAGATGGATCTCTCCCCCAAGGTTTATAGATTGGGTGTCTAGATATGGAAGGCTGGATAGAACCAGTCAGATACCATGCCAGGGTAGTTAGCTTTTGAATGGGGTACCTGTAAGGTGACCCCGGGTACATTTAGGGATAACTCCAATACTGGAACCAGTTCCGATTGATCATTCTGAGTTGTTTGATACCAAACAACCCAGGGTTCAGAGTGGCCATTTTGTAGATGAGTAATCTATATTGATCAGTGTCCAGCACATGTATTAAAATGGCTGCTCTGTTTACTCACTATGTCCTAGGTTTGACAGGTATACAGTGGGGGCATATTGCTCATGCAGCTATGCCCTCACATATACATTGGTGCACCCTGCCTTAGGGCGCCCCGAGGGGTGTCTTATGCATAGTGTATGTAGTATATGGTGGAAAGGGCAGGGATTTCACAAATCATGTTTGAGAGAAAACAGTTTTCTCATGATTTTCCCGTAAAGGTTATGGAGAGTGCTTTGGGAACAAAAATGAGAGCATATGTTCTGTAAATTCACATTATCTTTCTCACGCATATTAGAATGAAGTCTCACATTCTCAGTAAAACATGCACTTCCAATAGAAACAGCCTGCCAGTTGATTTTCCTTGTGTTCTTCTCCAGCCTCCCAGAGTGTTCTAAAGAACAACTAGAGCACTAACAGTCTTAGTTATAACAAAAGTGTGGCACAGTTGAGGCCATCTTGATTGAACCAAACTGGTAAAACCTAAAACATTTAATTTAGGAAGGAACAAAATGAGGAGGTCCATGTTGTCATAGAAATTATGGTTAGTGCTGTAGAAAGTAAGCATATAATGGGGGTCATTCTGACCCCGGCGGGCGGCGGTTGCCGCCCGCCTGGAGGGAACCGCCATTTGGCCGCCCCGTGGTCAAAAGACCGCTGGGGCCATTCCAACTTTCCCGCTGGGCCAGCGGGCGCTACCTAAGGTAGCGCCAGCCGGCCCAGCGGGAAAGGGGCCTGCAACACTGAAGCCGGCTCCAAATGGAGCCGGTGGTGTTGCAGGTGTGTGACGGGTGCAGTTGCACCCGTCGCGTGGGCCCCTGCACTGCCCATGCCATTGGCATGGGCAGTGCAGGGGCCCCCAGGGGCCCCAGGACACCCGTTCCCGCCATCCTGTTCCTGGCGGTAAAAACCGCCAGAAACAGGGTGGCGGGAACACCATGGCGGATTTGGGCAACCAGGGGAAATCCGGCGGGAAACCGTCGGACCCGGTTTTCTGACCGCGGCTTTACCGCCGCGGTCAGAATAGCCCAGGAAGCACCGCCAGCCTGTTGGCGGTGCTTCCGTCACCCGCGGCCCTGGCGGTCTATGACCGCCAGGGTCGGAATGAGGGCCTATATCTTTTAATTGAGTTCTCAAATATCTTCCTCTTCTATTTCTTGAAAACATTCTGACATGTCACCTGAAACATGCACTTTCAACACCAGCAGCAGACTGTCAGTTAACTCCCTTATGCCAAAAGTGTGGCACATCCAACTGCCTTCTTGATGGAATTGAATTGGAACACTGAAAGCATTTTCTACTAAGGTACTGCAGTAAATGAGGAGATATGGGAGTTTCATAACAAAGAACTCTCCCAAGAAGGCCACCAGAGTAAAAATAGCCCAAATGTAGAACAAATATCACCTAAATGTAGCCGAAGTATAGCCCAATGACAGAAGTGTGCAAAACACGGAGGGCCTGATTTAGATATTGGCAGATGGGTTACTCCATCACAACGATGATGGTTATCCTATCAATTGAAATCTAAATCCCGTAGGAAATAAACATTTTGGCGGATGTAATATCAGTGACCATTGCGACGGACTATCCCATCCGCCAATATCTAAATCATGCCCTTCATTTTATTTGTTGCAGTTTTATATAGTGCAGACTTGCGCCGAAAGTACTGGATTGCTTTACATGAGCATCAGTTACATTACACAAGGACATATTCCTTTTCGGCTTTAGGAAATTATGTGATTTACCCAGAATCATAGTATGTAGAGCTGGTGCCAAAACGCGAACCTGGTTCCCCAGTTGCAAAGTCTGCAGCTCTTGCCGTAATGGCACATTCTCTCCCGAAGTGCAACATATAATCAAGTGATCAATTGGATAAAAAAAATCAACATAGCAAAGTATTTAAAAGTGCTTTGTCGCTTTTTCATAACACAGAAAATATGTCCTCATTTCGGTTTTTTAGAGCACTAACCATAATTTCTTTGGGAATAAGACCCTCATATTTTTACATTTTCTTAAGGTAATGCTTTAGGTATTACAGTTTTGATTATATCACAATGACGTCAGGTATGCTACACTTTTGTGATCAATATAGAATGTTAGCAAACAAAATGTTCATTAGAATACTCTGGGGAGGCAGATGTCAGGGGCACAGACTCGGATAATTGAGGGCAGGGTGGAGGGTGCAGAGGCAACAAGTTGACCACGTTGGGCAGGCGGGAAGGGCAGTGGCAGCACAACAGACTATGGAGGGCTTGAGAAAGGGGGGCAGGGGGGAACATACCAACCATGCACAACAGACAAAAGAGGCAGTGGCAATACAACAGATGATTGAGGGCAGAAGGGAGAGGCAGTGGCAGTACAACCATGCATGCCAATGGACCTGATTCTGGCAAGAAAATCCCTATGTTTTTAAACCCAAAAGAGCTGCCTGAAAGCTCCTTTTTTTCCAATGTAAGATAATGGGGAAAATCAATTCCTCAGGTTATTTTTCAAAATTTCCCTCTTTCCAAGTTCAAAATGTTGGCAAGTATAGTACACTGGATCACTGAGGGCAGGAGGACTGGGGTAGGGACATGCACTCAGATAACAAAGGGCAGGAGGGAGATGGGCAGGGGCACCAAACTGACCTTATAGGGCAGGCACAACTGACTTTACAGGACAGGCATCAGGGTTTGCAGCAGCATAATACATCACACAGGGCAAGCCGGGTGGCAGTGCAGCACGATAGATCATGGAAAGCAATAGGGAGGGGACAGGGCCATGAACATGGACAACAGAGTGCAGGGAGCAAAGAGGGGTAGAAAGCTGACCACATAGGGCAGGTGGGAGGGGCAGTGACAGCACAGAAGCCCATGCATGTCAAGCAGAAGGGTTTGTGGAGGCACAACGGTCATGGTGGGCAAGAGGGAGGGTGCAGGGACATGCACAAAGGACCATGGAGGACAAAGGGGATGGGTATGGGCTGGACACAGGCAAGAGAGGGCAGGGGAAGGGTCTTCACAAAAGACTATGTTGGGTAGGAAGGAGGAGCCGTTAAAGCACAAAAAAGCATAGAGGTCAGAAGGGAGTTGCAGCAAAATGGACTACAGAGGACAGGAAGGAGGGAGAGAGAGTTTGGGGCATGGAAGTCAGAGAGGCAGGGTAGAGGTGGCAAGGACATGTGGCAGCCATCTGACCATGCTAGGCAGGTGGGAAGAGCAGCCCAACAAAATAATCAGAGTAGGCAGAATGTAACTATGACTCCCACACTTGCCATGCACTGCTAATTACCCCTGATATTACATCACTCACGACATCTTCTATGACATCATTGATAACGTCAATGTAACATCCGCAGTAAAATTATTGATGAGAACATTTTGCACGGCGAGGGTGCGAGTTATAGTTACCTTAGGGCACAAGTTATAGTTACATGAAATAATACTTAATCTTCTGTGAATGTGACCTGTTTCTTCTCTGAACATCCTATTCAATAGCACCATATTGTCTCTTTGTTTTAGTGTGTGTGTTTGTTCAAGAAGCCCATGTGTGGGCCTGTACTTTTAGTTTTATTTGAAGCAATGGATTGCATCAGAAAGAAGAAGGATCTCATTCTCCATGCATTTTATGACCACAAGTGAGTCTTCCGGAGATTCCTAGATAAAGCAGATATCCTCCAGACATTTCAGTACTTATAGCATCATTAGACTTTTACTTTTTGAGTATCCTAATAATAAATGTACACTTAGGGGGTCATTCCAACCCTGGCGGTCGGTGTTAAACCTGCGGCCAAACCGCAAACAGGCTGGCGGGAAAAAAAATGGAATTCCGACCCTGGCGGAAACTGCCAACAGAGACCGCCACATTACCACACTGCCCGCCACGGCGGCACAAACAAACAGCGCGGCGGTCACCGCCAACAGACAGGCGGGAGACAATGTACCGCCGACTGTATCACAAGCTACCAATCCGCCACCTTTTCC
Organism: Pleurodeles waltl; assembly: GCF_031143425.1. Taxonomy (NCBI): domain Eukaryota; kingdom Metazoa; phylum Chordata; class Amphibia; order Caudata; family Salamandridae; genus Pleurodeles; species Pleurodeles waltl. The sequence goes on along the minus strand of NC_090444.1, from coordinate 1,684,313,512 downwards.
GGGGCGGTAGCCCCGCCGATAAAAACACGGCGGAAACAGCCATTTCAAAGGGAAAACGCTCACCTCCATATACCCCACGAGGAATCAGGACAGCATGGAACCCGAACTCCACATACTCCCAGCGATAGTGTTCCTACTCCTCTACCAGGAGCACGAACGCCGGCGCAGAAGACAACGGTGAGTACTGCGCCTACGACACAGGGGAGGGGGAGAAGAACATATTACGGGTACACAAATATGCGACACACCCACCCTCACCCTCACCCACTACAACACACACATCAATGCGTAGCAACACATCAGAGTGACACCCCCCAAACCCCCCGGAATAATGCAAATACAAAAGGAAATTATTCTAAACATTGGAATATATTGTATAACTGGCTTAAAAATATATCTACACATCAAAAACTCTTATATACATAAATGTACAAGTCCGAGCATTGTAGCAGGCATTGTCCGTGGACCACTGGGCCCAAATCACATGGGCAAGGCCCACACAAGATACCTGACTCCAACGGAGAGAACACTGCAGGGGCATCAGATAGCAAAACTACAGGCACCTCAGGGGGAAGGGAAGGGGGGGCACCTCAGCCAGATGAGTGCACGATGCCAGATCCACGAGGGGTCTCCATGGCCACTGTTCAATCCTGGGGAGTGCAAAGCCACAGTCTCACAAGTCCAGACAGTGGGTGGGCTGGCCACTGTTACATCCTGGGGAATGCAAAGCCACAGTCTCTCAAGTCTCTACGGTGGGTGGGTTGCCCACTGGACCATCCTGTGGAGTGCAAAGCCACAGTCTCACAAGTCTCTACAGTGGGTGGTTTGCCCACTGGACCATCCTGGGGAGCGCAAAGCCACAGTCTCACAAGTGGATAACAGTCTCCACTGGTTCTGAAGGGGGCTTTGTGCCCAGAGTGCTTCGTGCAGCCCTGCCCGACACAGATGCGGGCCAGCCCCTGCCGCTCATGGGGCAGCGGTGCTTGAGTCGGCGGTGCCCAGTGCAGCGGTGTTTGAGATGAAGGGCCCAGTTCAGCGGTGCTTGAGACGGCGGTGCCCAGTTCAGCGGTGCTTGAGATGAAGGGCACAGTTCAGCGGTGCTTGAGACGGCGGTACCCAGTTCAGCGGTGCTTGAGATGAAGGGCCCAGTGCAGCGGTGCTTGAGATGAAGGGCCCAGTGCAGCGGTGCTTGAGATGAAGGGCCCAGTTCAGCGGTGCTTGAGACGGCAGTGCCCAGTTCAGCGGTGCTTGAGATGAAGGGCACAGTTCAGCGGTGCTTGAGACGGCGGTGCCCAGTGCAGCGGTGCTTGAGATGAAGGGCCCAGTGCAGCGGAGCTTGAGATGAAGGGCCCAGTTCAGCGGTGCTTGAGACGGCGGTGCCCAGTTCAGCGGTGCTTGAGATGAAGGGCACAGTTCAGCAGTGCTTGAAACGGCGGTGCCCAGTTCAGCGGTGCTTGAGATGAAGAGCCCAGTGCAGCGGTGCTTGAGATGAAGGGCCCAGTGCAGCGGTGCTTGAGATGAAGGGCCCAGTTCAGCGGTGCTTGAGACGGTGGTGCCCAGTTCAGCGGTGCTTGAGATGAAGGGCCCAGTGCAGCAGTGCTTGAGATGAAGGGCCCAGTTCAGCGGTGCTTGAGATGAAGGGCCCAGTGCAGCGGTGCTTGAGATGAAGGGCCCAGTGCAGCGGTGCTTGAGATGAAGGGCCCAGTTCAGCGGTGCTTGAGACGGCGGTGCCCAGTTCAGCGGTGCTTGAGACGGCGGTGCCCAGTGCAGCGGATCTGGCCATGGCGTGGAGGTCATTTGCCACCTGTCCTGTGGCTGGCGGAGCCTTCCTGCCCATCTGTCCTGTGGCTGGCGGGGCCCTCCTGGGCTGCAGTGCCGGGCCTGTTGGTGGCCTCCTGCCCACCTGTGATGGGGCTGGCGGGACCCTCCTGCCCACCTGGGATGGGGCTGGCGGGCCCTCCTGGCCAGCTGGGCTGATGGCGGTGTTGTCGGGCGTGCTGCACTTCCCAGCCTTCCCTGATCGCCTGTGTCCCTTCTCCACCTTGGGCGGTGTGCCAGCTGTCTCCACACTTCCTGCCGGAGCCATGGTAGGGGTTTTAGTCCCTGGTGTTTTCACCCTCTCGCGCCGGCCACTGCCTATCTTTGGATGTTTCTCCGGGGGTGGGCTGCCCGTGCCTTGGCTCCGTACTGAACTTGCTGCCCTGGAGAGTGGGGGACTCCACAGTCCATGGCAGACTGTCATGACAGGGCCCGGTTTTGTCATGGCTGAGGTGCTGACTGTAGTCCTATGACATGGACGGGGTGGGGGAGTTGGTGGAAGGAGGTTAAGTTTGGACAGGAAAAGCTTCTTAGGAGCAGTGGGACGGGTAGGTGTAGTGGGTATGGGAGTGGAGGAAGAGGTTGAGGTTGTAGGAGTTTGAAGTCTGGTGTCTTTGGGTGCAGGTGCTTGGGCTGGAGGCTGTTGTGAGGTGGATGGCTGTTGGGCGGGTGGCTGCCTGCGTTTGTGTATCTTGGAAGAGGGGGTCACAGACACACTGGGAGAGGACACAGGGGACGTGTAAATGGTAGTGGGGGTGGTGACTGCACGTGTGCGGGGGGTTCTGGTGTGTGTGCTGGTGATGGACGTAGTGGCTGAAGATGTTGTGCATGCAGGTGTGAGTGGAGACGTGACAGGGAGGGAGGAGGGAGACAAGGAGGAAGGGGACACAGTGGAGGCAGTGGGTGTTGGTATGTCTGTATGTGGATGTTGCTTGTGTGAATGCCTGTGTGATGTGTGGTGCTTATGTCTGCCTGAGCTTCCCTTGGGTGTTGAGGTGTGTGCAGGCTGGTCTGATGGTGTGTCAGGGATAGGCAGAGGTACAGGTGATAGGGTCTGGGTGGAGGAAGTTGGAGGGGGGAGGCTAGAGACAGGGACAATGGCTGCCATCAGTGCTGAGGCCAGAGTGTTGAACGATCGCTGTAGGGCAGCCTGACCAGAATGAATGCCCTCCAGGTATGCATCACTCTGGTGCACCTCTCTTTCGACACCCTGGATGGCATTCAAAATGGTAGACTGCCCAACAGTGAGCGTCCTCAGGAGGTCAATGACCTCCTCACTGAGGGCAGCAGGGGTGAATGGGGCAGGGCCTGAGGTGCCTGGGGCGAAGGAGATGCCCACCTTCCTGGGTGAGCGGGCAGGGGGCAAACGCTGAGGGGCTGCTGGGAGGGCGGTGCTGGTGCGGTGGGTGGCGGCTGTACCTGTTGTTGCGGGGGGCACAGATGTTGCCGCCACCCCAATGGAGCTCCCTTCAGAGGACAAGCCCATGTCGCTGATGTCTGCCCGAGTCCCCGCTGTGGAGCTCCCCTCGCCCTCCGTCCCACTGGTGAATTCGGAGTCCGTTGCATGGCCCTCCATGGCCATGTGGGATGCAGCTCCCTCGTGCTCCGATGCCACTTCTCCTCCGCCTGATGATGCAAATGCACACATGAACAGGAAGACCACAAAAAAGGGGGGGGGGAGAAAATAAAGACATGTTGAGTGCATGCATTGGCGACGCCGTTGGCAGACAGGACAGACACAGAAGCCCCCTGCACTACGCCGCGCACTTGGGGTCGACTACTCAATCCGTGGAACATGGTCTGCAAGCCTATGGATGACATCTGCACACATAGATGACACAGGGCCTTGATTAGCAGTACTTGGCACCCTACAGAGGTGGGGGGCGGGGGCACAGGGCCATGCCTTACGGAGGGGCCTAGCCTACAGAAATTGCCCTGGCCTAGGGATACCCACAGCCCTCCTCCCCCACCCAGACACCTCCACTGCGCGCTAAGTCACCAGGATGAGAGTGTACTCACCCCCTTGTGTCTGCTGTGATGTCCTCACGCGCCCATCCAAATCGGGGTAGGCCACCGCCAGGATCCGGGACTTCAGGGGGGTCAAAGTCCGACTGGCACCCCTCCCACGTTGGGAGGCCATCCCCAGCTGAGCCTCCGCCGTCTTCCTGCTCCAGCGTCGGATGTCCTCCCATCTCTTCCGGCAGTGGGTGCCCCGTCTGTGGTGGACCCCCAGGGTCTGGACGTCCTTGGCGATGGCATGCCAAATATCGATCTTCTGGTGGGCGCTGACCTATGGGAAATGTACAGGGGGGGAAAAATAGTCATCACCTTCTGCATGCTCAATGTGAGTGGCCCCCCATCCCTACCCTTGCCATGTGGCACATGCTCTCATCCGTCGTTTGATGCATGCCTCAATCGCTCCCCTCGCCACCATCTTTCATCCACCCCACACAACACAGGCATTGCCCACAAAGCATGGTCCCAGTGTACTTACCTGTTGGTCTGGAGGACCGTAGAGTAGCGCATACTGGGGGAGGACCCCATCCACAAGTTTCTCCAATTCCTGAGCAGTGAAGGCAGGGGCCCTTTCCCCAGTCGCATGAGCCATTGTCTCTTCCAGACCGAGGTCACAGCAGCACTTGCAGTGTAGGTCCTCTCCTGTCGAAGATCAGGTATCGAGTGATTAAGCTGATAAAAAATGGCGGTCACGCCCGCGGCGGTGCGTACCGCGGCGGTGCGTACCGCGACCGCCGGCACACATCGTCATTGGCTCCTGAGACCCATAGGGTTCAATGTTAACCAATGGTGCTTAGCGCCGCGGTCTTCGACCGCCTACCGCCACGGTGTGCCACGCCAGCGCATTTACCTCACATCCCATTGTCGCACTTCACAGGTCAGGCAGCCGCCATTTCAGGGGCTCCCATGGCTTTCTTTCTACTGCTTCACACATACCTAGGCCGTGCATCAACACTCATACAAGCCATTCAATGCATTGGGAATCGTGTTATGTGCAAGCTGTGGTTACGTACCTGTGGGTTGATTGACTCTGTGCTCGCTGTTGTCCTTCATAGGCACCGTCCGCTAGGACATGCGAGGAGATGGAGGAATCTTCCCGTGTACAGACCGCTGGTGGACCTGTCGACAATGGAGGAAAGGCATGTCATACTGACATACAGGCTTGACCGAGCCACTATCCATGAACTGTGTGCCCAGCTGGAGCCAGACCTGATGTCACCAATCCGCCAACCCACAGGGATCCCCCCTCTAGTGCAGGTGCTGTCAGTGCTCCATTTCTTTGAAAGTGAGTCATTTCAAACAACAGTGGCCATATCATCAGGGATGTCTCAGCCTATGTTTTCCAAGGTGTTGTCCAGAGTGTTGTCTGCCCTGCTGAAACACATGCGGAGCTACATCGTTTTCCCCGAGGTGGGGGATTTGCCTACAGTGAAGGGTGATTTCTATGCCCTTGGACATATCCCCAACATCATAGGTGCCATTGATGGGACACATGTGGCTTTGGTACCCCCCAGCAGGAGTGAACAGGTGTACAGAAACAGGAAGAGTTACCATTTGATGAATGTACAGATGGTGTGTTTGGCAGACCAGTACATCTCCCATGTTAATGCCAAGTTCCCTGGCTCAGTGCATGACGCGTACATCATGCGGAATAGCAGCATTCCTTACGTGATGGGTCAACTCCAGAGGCACCGTGTGTGGCTAATTGGTGACTCTGGTTACCCCAACCTGTCATGGCTACTGACCCCAGTGAGGAATCCCAGGACAAGGGCAGAGGAACGGTACAATAAGGCCCATGGGCGAACTAGGAGGGTGATCGAGCGGACCTTCGGCCTCCTGAAGGCCAGGTTCCGGTGCCTCCATATGACAGGTGGTTCTCTCTACTACTCACCAAAGAAGGTGTGACAGATCATCGTGGCCTGCTGTATGCTTCACAACCTGGCTTTGCGACACCAGGTGCCTTTTCTGCAGGAGGATGGTCCAGATGGTGGTATTGTAGCAGCTGTGGAGCCTGTGGAGAGTGAAGACGAGGAAGCCGAAGAGGACGACATAGACAACAGGAACACAGTAATACAGCAGTATTTTCAGTGACACACAGGTAAGAATCCACACCGGCATATTACATATACTTAACCACTACTACGTCTCTACTGTCTGTCCTTTTCCCCCAGTGTATGGTAACTGAGTTGTGACTTTCCCTTCCGATTTCAGAGATGTGGGCCCCACTGCGTGACATCTGCTTTGTTTCCCCATGGACTACAGCTGTGTGACAGTGGTATGTTGGCATCACAATGTATATATGCATTTTGGCACAGTAATGTCTAATATATTTGTACTAAATCACAGCCAGACTCCAGAATGTTTTGTGCAATAACTGTGTTTATTTCTGTGCTCTATATTGGTGGGTGGTTGCAAATCGGTGAGGGGTGATGGTGGAGGATTGTCCATGGCAGATTCCAGACTAGTATTATCACAGGTGCATTGTTCAAATGCCTGTGGAAAGTGGAGCATGGGCAGTTTAAGGATGGACAGGGTGACAATGTGGGACAGTGGGATGACAATCAGGGAGGTATCCTTTCCTGGCGGGGGTCTTGGCATCTTACTCTGTCTTCTTCCTGGATCTCAGGGCCCGCTTGCGGGGTGGTTCTCCTTCTGCAGGGGGTGGGGTGCTGGTGGCCTGTTGGTCCTGTGGCGGGGCCTCCTGTCCACTAGCGCCGGAAGAGGTGGTAGGCAGTTCTTGGTCCATGCTAGTGTCAGGGGCCCTTTGTGGTGCCACAGTATCCTGCAATGTGGTGACTACCTGATTCAGAGCCCCTACAATGGTGCCCAGGGCAGAACTGATGTTTCGTAGTTCCTCCCTGAAGCCCACATACTGTTCCTCCTGCAGAAGCTGGATCTCCTGAAACCTGTCCAGGACCGTCGCCATCGTCTCCTGAGAAGGATGGTAGGCTCCCATGATGGAGGAGAGGGCCTCGTGGAGAGTGGGTTCCCTTGGCCTGTCCGCCCCCTGTCGCACAGCAGCCCTCCCAGTTTCCCTGTTTCCCTGGGCCTCTGTCCCCTGGACCGTGTGCCCACTACCACTGCACCCAGGTCCCTGTTGTTGTTGGGGTGGTGTGTTAACCTGGGTGCCCTGTAGTGGTGGACACACCACTGATTGACGTGTCCTGGGGACAGAGGGATGGGCCCGCTGGGTGGGTGCTGTGCTGGTGTTCCCAGAGGGGTGAAGGTCTGCTGTGGCCTGTGGCTGTCTGAGGGGAACCGACTGTCCCGAGGTCCCCGATGGGTCGGGCTGGTCATCTAGATCCAGGTCGACAGAGGTGCCCTCCTCACTGTGGGCCTCTTCTGGGGGTGGAGTGGACATTTGTGGACCCTCCTGCGCGGTGACGTGGCGTTCGGGTCCTGCAGGGGTATAAAGGTATGGTTATTGCATCTGTGTGTGCCATAGCGTGCAATGGGTGGGTGCCCGTGTACCCCAGTGCTGGCATTCCTGTGTGGGGGCTTTTGTGACAGTGGTTTGGGGGGGATGGGTATGTGCAGTGGGCATGCTTTGGTGATGGGTGTCCATGGTTTGTGGTCGCATGCAGGACTTGGGGTTGGGATGGGTGGGTTGTGATGGTGAGACATTTGCAAGGAGTAGGTGTGATGGGGGTAAGGGTGGGGGTATGAGTTGGCATGCTGGTGGGGTGGGGGGGATGAAGTAGTGAAGATGAGACTTACCAGAGTCCATTCCTCCAGATACTCCTGCGAGGCCCTCAGGATGCAGGATGGCCAAGACCTGCTCCTCCCATGTTGTAAATTCTGGGGGAGGAGTTGGTGGACCGCCGCCAGTCCGCTCCACCGCGATGTTGTGCCTGGATACCATTGAACACACCTTCCCCCGTAGGTCGTTCCACCGCTTCCTGATGTCGTCCCTATTTCTTGGGTGCTGTCCCACTGCATTTACCCTGTCGACTATTCTGCTCCATAGCTCCATCTTCCTGGCAATGGTGGTGTGCTGCACCTGTGTCCCGAAGAGCTGTGGCTCTACCCGTACTATTTCCTCCACCATGACCCTGAGTTCATCCTCAGAAAACCTGGGGTGTCTTTGCGGTGCCATGGGGTGGTGTGGGTGATGTGTGGGGTGGATTGTGTGGTGCTAAGTGTGGTGATGTGTATTGGTGTGTTGTGTGAAGTGCGTGGTAATATTGGTGGGTGAAAGTAAAATGCGCGTCTGGGTGCTCGGATCTCTATTTCTCTGTGCGTGGTCCCGATTCTGGAGGAGTGGGGGTTTGAGGGTGATGTGGATGTGTGTTTTATATTTAATTGGGTGTGTGGGAGTGCTGTTTGTATGTGTATCAGGTGTGTGTATTTTGATTTGTCCAATGTGGTTGTGTTTTGTAAGTGTGTGTGTATTTTGAGCGTGGCGGTGTGTATCGCCAATAGAATACCGCGGTTGAAAGACCGCCACGTGGATTCGTGTGTCGTGATAGTGTGGGCGTATTTCTGTTGGCGTGACGGTGGAGGTTTGGTCATCGCCAGTTTCTCGCTGCCCTTTGGTGTGGCGGACTTTTGTGGATGTCTGTATTTTGGCGGTTTGCCTGTTGTGGGTCAGAATGACCGTGGCGATTTCCAGCGGCCGCGGCAGTATGTTGGCGGTCTTCTGACAGTGGTAAGCAGATTTTACCGCCAAGGTTGGAATGACCACCTTAATGTCCCTGCTCATCTAACATATCCATGGTTAATCCTTAATGTCAGTCATGGTCCCTAACTTCCTCCATGATAATATGTTCCCTGTTGTTGCCTACATGGGAGTGTATGTGACTGCTTGAGTCTCCCTCCTCCCTTGCTCCCTCTTTTGTCCCCAACCAAAAACAAAACATTCAACTTGCACATAGTCTTCCTACCAGGGAGTTCCATTTGTGGCTTATCCCACACTAGATGTTCTCCTTATTGTGCTTTATATTTGTGAGAAAGTAGCCTCTTTCTAGCCTGTTTGTCAGTGATTTATATTTTGTCACTGGGGTCCTGCTAGTCAGGTCCCCAGTGCTCATAGTTTGTGGCCTATATGTCAGTATGTTTCACTGTTTTGTCAGTATGCTTGACTATGTCACTGGAGTCCTGCTAATCAGAACTCCAGTTCTTATGCTCTCTCTGGTTCCAAGTTTGTACTTACATACGGGTAACCCAGTATTCCACTCCAAATGGGTATACTGGACCCCCCTTATAAGTCCCTAGCAAATGGTACCTAGGTACCCAGGGCATTGGGTTCCAGGAGATCCTTATAGGCTGCAGCATTTCTTTTGCCACCCATAAGGAGCTCATACAAACACTTCTTTAGGACTGCCATTGCACCCTGAGTGAAATAGTGTAAGCACTATTTCACAGCCATTTTCACTGCACCAGGTCACTTAGAAGTCACCTGTAAGTCAAGACTTCAGACCCTGAAGGCAGGGTGCAAAGTACCTGTGTATGAGGGCCCCCCTGCACTAGCAGAGGTGCCCCCACGTCATCCAGGCCACTTTTTCCAGAATTTGTGAGTGTGGGTACACCATTATAAGTGTGCACTACATATAGGTCAATACATATATGTAGCTTCACAATGGTAACCCCGAATATGGCCATGTGAGGTGTCTGGGAATTGTACCTCAAAACTGATTCCAGTATTGATTGCACAATCCCATGCAATCTGGGGGATCCACTATGGCCCCCCAGTACTGCCATACCAGTCTTCTGAGGTTTTCACTACAGCCCCAGGAGTGCCATCTCACAGACAGGCTTCTGCCCTCCTAGGACGTGAGCAGCTCAGTCCCAGGAAGGCAGAACAATGCATTTCCTTTAGGAGAGGGGTGTTACACCCTCTCCCTTTTGAAATAGGTGTTACAGGCATGAGAGGGGTATCCTCCCAGAGCCTCTGGACATGCTTTGAAGGGCACAGATGGTACCCTCCTTGCATAATCCAGTCTACACAGGTTCAGGGACACCCAGTCCCGTTTCTGGCACAAAACTGGATAAAGGAAATGGGAGTGACCACTCCCCTGTCCATCACTACCCCAGGGGTGGTGCCCAGGGCTCCTCCAGAGTGTCCCTGGGTCCTGCCATCTTGTTTTCAGGATGGTCAGGGATCTCTTGGAGAATCTGAGTGGCCAGTGCCAGCAGGTGACGTCGGAGACCACTCCTGATAGGTCCATGTCTGGTTAGGTGACCAATCCCCCTCTGAGGGCTATTTAGGGACTCTCCTGAGGGTGCTTCCTCAGATTCAGATTGCAAGACTCCAGCAGGAATCCTCTGCATCATTTACTTCATCTTCTACTGCCGGATCAACCGCTGACTGCTCCAGGAACTGTACAAAACTGCAATAAAGAAGCAAATACCATTTCTCTGACCTTGTAACTTCAGCTCCTGCCAGCAACTGCAACAGTTTCCAGGTTGTGCACGTTCCAAGGACTGCCTGTCTTCATCCTGCACCAGAAGAACCAAAGGAATCTCCCATGGATTGACAAAGTCACTTCCCTGTTTCAGCAGGTACCTCTCTGCAGTGACGACCGGTACTCTGAGTCCTCTCTCCTGACAACGAGTTTGGATCCTGGAACACAGGTGATGGACCGAAGTGACCCTGACTGTCCAAAGGTTCAGCTGTCCAAATTTGGTGGCGGTAAGATCTTGCCTCCCGTGCTGGATAGTAGCCCTTTTCACTTTGTTTTTTGCAGCTCCTAGGGTTTCTATGTGCTTTTCCAAGAATTCCTTTGTACACAGTCTAGCCCATGTCCCCTGCACTCTATCCTGTGACACTCAGCTCCCTGAGTTGTTCTCTGGCAGCATGGGATCCCTTTGTGTTGGCTGCAATGACTGCCATTTGCAACTCCTTTGTCCCCATGCTGTGGGACTCTTGTGCATGCTGCCTGGTCTTCTGAGGGGTCTCTGAGTTGCTTAGAGTCCCCTCTGTCTTCCACTTCTGGGTAGAGTCGACCTGATCCTTCCTGGTCCCAGGCAGAGTCATTTTCGGTGAAATGCGAGTTTTGCATTTACGAAGGCTTGTTGGCAGAATCCAGCAACGCAAACCGACTGAATTCATCCATCCAGTGTGGGACATCTTCTGCACCAACTAGGAACCTGCATTTATCTTCTTTGGTGCAATACTGACTTTGTCTTCTCACTGGTGGTTCTCCTTTTGCACCTTCATCTGGGTTAGCAGGGGCTCCTGTTCTCCCTGGACTCCTCAGTGCTTCTTGGATATGGTCCCCTTCTTCCACAGGTCTTCAAATCCAGGAATCCATTGTTGGTGTCTTGCAGTCTCTTCTGGTTCTTGCACTGTCTTCTACCACAACTTCTATTGTGTTTTAGGAAACTTGCTGTGTTTTACTCCTGCTTTCCTGGGCTCTGGGGTGGGGTATTTTACTTACCTTTAGTGTTTTCTTATACTCCCAGCACCCCTCTACACACTACACTTTCCTAGGTGGGAAACCAAATTTCGTATAACACTATTTTAGTATATGATTTGTGTTCCCATAGGCCTATTGCAACCTATGGTGATTTTCAATATTTACACTATTTTCTGACTGCTTACTTACCTGTTTTTGGTTACTAGTGTATATTTTGTGTATAATACTTACATCATAAGGGAGTATAGCCTCTAAGATATATTTGGCCTTGTGTCACTAAAATAAAGTACCTTTATTTTTGGTAACACTAAGTATTGTCTTTCTTGTGTGTAAGTACTGTGTGACTACAGTGATATTGCAAGAATTGTGCATGTCTCCTAGTTCAGCCTTGGCTCCTCTGTCTACAGCTACCTCTAGACAGCCTGGCTTCTAGACACTGACTAAATTTCACTAATAAGGGATAACTGGACCTTGTATAAGGTGTAGGTACCTGTGGTACCCTGTAAAAACCAGGCCAGCCTCCTACAATATTCCTTTTTAACACCAGGCCATAGAAGACACCTCCTAACTGCTACAAAGGAAAGACTGAAGGGCTCCTAACAGCTCTTAACACCTGTGGCTACACTGTAACTAGAACTGCTCCACAAGGGTCAATGTGTTTGTTTCTTGCTTCCTCCTGGAGGGTCATGAAATTACAAAGACTCCTGTCTCCACAAAAATCCATCTGACCACTGAGGACTGGAAACTTAACAAGCCATGGCCCTAGCAAGACTTGGTGACTAGAAACCTACCTCGAGGATCAAAGTGCTTCAGGAGTGACAATGACAAACCGTCCGATCAGTTGGTAAAAAGCAAGAGTTAATCATTTTTTCACCACCAGATGACTGTGCAAGGTGCAGAAGCTTGCCTATGAGGACCAAAAAATGTACTAAGTCTGAAAGCAAAACATTGAAAAGGGTGAGGTGGCAAATCTATTTCTTTCGTGAAGAGACCCTGGTGGCTATGAAGTCTAGATTTGTTCTACTCTGAGATTTTGGTACCAAAACCAAGGGCATCAGCGGGAGATCAACAATGACATACACAACTTTGGGGGACCATTGACTTTAGCAGTGGACCCTGCCCCACTGACTTCGACCTCCAAACGTAGAGTAAGCCCAAAGATAAAACCTATGACTGTGGTGATCTACTTAACATATTTGAACTCTGCTGCAACCCTGTTAACCAGAAATCATGCCTATGTCCTTGTTAACTTCAAACTGAGAATTTATATTGGCACTTAACATTTTCTTCCAGCATTTTGCATTAAAACTTGAAAAATTCCATCACAAACCACTTATATCTGATAGATGTCATAACGTTTTGCTCATTAATTTTTTTTTCTATTGTGTTATTTTTATTTTGAAATTGTATCCTGTTGTTTTGTTAGCTATGACATTGCTGGTATTGCTTACACATAGCACACATTTCTCTAGGAAACTGTCTGCCGCCTGTGCCACAGCTACAAGGGATTTAGTAGAGTTTTACTGAGTTAGTAAAGGTCCCCCATCTTCCAAATTAATCACCCACTTTCTGACATTGATTCTAATGGGAAATATTTCCAACAAACTTTTTTAATGCTCAGGAAATCTATTAGTTTTACAAAATCTTAATTGTGACCTAACCTACTAAGAAACGAATCGCTGAGTCACAAGCTTTCATTAATAATTGACATGATAGCAAAATTATGTTATTAAATTATAAATCTAATTGAACATTACACAACCGACATTATATATGTTAATATTGATCCACCCTTCATTCATAGTATCTGGCATAACCTCTCTGTTAAGACCATATTTACAAAATGGACTATATTTTCCGTTCAGAATAAAGAGGAAATGCCACTTTAAAAATAAAGGGGCAGAATTAAGAGGCCCTAGCGCCACCGGAGCGTCAGTTATGGAGTCATGCCTCCTTGTAAATATGGGCCCCTCCGATGCTGTTTTCTGCATCAGAAGGGAGTGCAATGGGTGCTACAGTGGGCGTTCCACCGCAAAATAATTGCTTTTGACGCTACCCCAGGTTTACGAGAAATCGTAAATCTACGGCAGCACCAAAAATTAACGCTACCCCAGGGGTGGCGTTAGCATGACAAAATGAGGAGGAATGCATTCATTTCTCCTCATTTTTTGCACGCATAGAAGAAGGAAAATGCCATGGATCATTGTTTATGTGCACGAAGGTGTCCCTTCTTGCACATAAACAATCATTCCAAAATGACTCTTTGGTACTTCTATGTGTGCTGCATTTTGCAGCACACATAGAAGTGCCAAATCACCATTATAGATTGTTTATGTGCAGGAAGGCACACTTTTCTGCACATAAACAATCAATCTCCTCAACGCAGACACCGATGCACTATGTGCAAATGATGTGTACGTTGGTGCAGGCAGCTTTACTCAGTGACAGCGCAGGGAGAAATGCAGGGGTGTGGCGTATACCTGTAAATACAGCACATCCCTGTGTTTCAAAAGTGGCGCAGCGCGCTGCTGCTATTTTTTACGCAGCACCAAGCTTTAGCATTAATCAGGGCCAAAATATTTCTCTAAAAATAGCCACCCTCTTTCCACCACTATAATTCAATTATGACATATACCCTATATCAGTTCTAACTCACCTGTCAGTAAATTTGTTTTCCACAAAGGGTATTGTAAGCCTTTTCCTAACACATTTTGAAAACGGGACACATCAATCTAGTAGCAGTAGACAACAACTTTGGGTATTAGACAATAATAGTCACAAATTACGGCATACTAAATCTGAGCTTTTAATATGTTGGTGCACTCTCCAGCAATAAAATACCTAAACACATGTATAGTTATAGTTAGCTCAGTACTCAATTTGTTCAGATCATTTGTATCCGATCACCAACCAGCCTCCAGTTAAAAGTTTTCCGTCTATGTCTTGTATGATTTCAGGAGGTTTTCTTCTTGGTGCATGGGATCCCCCAGGTTTGAACCAATTGTGTATCCACAAAGTTACCAGTAGCCCCAGAATCCACTAAGGCTTTCTTAAGATATTTCTTCTTCTTTACTTGTACTTCGATGTCTAACTTAAGATGCCTTGACTGTGAAGGGTCCATGGTGACACCCAAGAGCAACCCTTCTTTACATCTTGGGTGATCTAGTTTTCCTGCTCGGTTTGTACATTTGCTGCAATTTTCTTGATTGGACCTTGTTTGCTCTTTGGTTTTACTGGACACTCTTTGACGAAGTGGCCCTTGCGCCCACAGTAAAGACATTGGCGGCCATTCCAACCGCGGCGGGCGGCGGTAGCCGCCCGCCTGGCGGGAACCGCCGAATAACCGCACTGCGGTCAAAAGACCGCGGCGGCCATTCTGGCTTTCCCGCTGGGCCGGCGGGCGACCGCCAAAAGGCCGCCCGCCGGCCCAGCGGGAAAGACCCAGCAACGATGAAGCCGGCTCCGAATGGAGCCGGCGGAGTTGCTGGGGTGCGACGGGTGCAGTGGCACCCGTCGCGATTTTCAGTGTCTGCAAAGCAGACACTGAAAATCATTATGGGGCCCTGTTAGGGGGCCCCTGCACTGCCCATGCCAGTGGCATGGGCAGTGCAAGGGCCCCCAGGGGCCCCACGACATCCGTTCCCGCCATCCTGTTCCTGGCGGTAAAAACCGCCAGGAACGGGATGGCGGGATGGCGGGAAGGGGGTCGGAATCCCCATGGCGGCGCTGCAAGCAGAGCCGCCATGGAGGATTCCCTGGGCCAGGGGAAAACCGGCAGGAAACCGCTGGTTCCCCTTTTCTGACCGCGGCTTTACCGCCGCGGTCAGAATGGCCCAGGAAGCACCGCCAACCTGTTGGCGGTGCTTCCGCGGTCGTTGGCCGCCAGGGTCAGAATGACCCCCATAGTCCGTTCTTTCTACGTAGGTCTTTTTAATCTTTTGTCAAAGGCCGCTTGTTAGTTCCAATTTCCATTAGTTTGTGATTACTCTCTTTCGGAGTTCTTGATTCTCTACATTCGTGAACACGCCAGGAATATTTCTCAGTCTTTTAGTGTGTTCCTTGTCGTTCTGCAAGACAATGGTCTATTCTCAAAACAAGGTTTATCAGATCTTGACAATCTGTAGGTTGAGGATCGATCCGGGTAGGAATGTCTTTTAGCTCTTCTCTGAGTCCTTGGTAGAACACGGCTGCTTGCTTTTCTTCAGGCCAGGATGTCTCTGCTATCAGCCGAATAAAACTAGCCAAATAGGAAACTAAATCTTTATTGCCTTGTCGCAATTCTAACAGTTCTCGATCTGCTAAGAGAGTCACTGTTCTTCGATCAAATATTCTTTCAAATTCACGGACAAAGTTTCTTCAATTGTAAAGCAGGGGACTGTCTTTACGCACAAGAGGAATTGCCCAGGTGGCCGCGTCTCCAGTCAGGTAAGATAACAGGAAAGCCACCCTGGATTGGGCGTCAGGGAAAGTGTGTGGTCGACAGGTAAAGTGCAATTCTACTTGAGTCAAAAAGGATTGCATTTTCAGAGGATCACCTAAAAACCGTTCTGGAGGAGCCAGAGGAATGGCGGAGGGAACGTTGAGGGAAATGTTAGTTGGAGGATTACCTCCTGAACTTTGAGGAGGAGTACCAAGCCAACCCGCACCCAGAGGACCTCGGTCCTTCTTTTCTACTCGGTCTTGTAACTGACTCACTCTCTCAGCTAAACTAGTTGCTATGTCTTTGATTGCTACCACAGCCGATTGGAGCTGCGTGATAACTTTAACTAACTCATCCAATGTGGCCATATTGAGAACCTAGCGCAAACCAGGAGGATTAAAAATTTGTGGGCTCACTATTCTGTCAAGGAGACCAGATCCTCAGGGCTTGCGCATGTTCCCAACATGTCCACCTCTTGGCAGCTCCAAACTCCACCAGTAATATAGCACAGAGTTAAAGAATGGCCAAGTGGGGGAATTGGGTTTTGGGTTGGGAACAGCGAGGAAGGAGTCCTGTGGAAGCAAGAGTTAAACAACACAATTGCAAGATTAATCACAATGACTTTCAATACATTTTGTTTCAAATAAACACTTATACTGAAAACATGAATGGCCTAAGGCTTCACTATAACTAGGCCTCAAGAATCTAGGTACCTGGAAATCAAGAAAAGGTTATACAAGGTTTTCATATGAACATTCCAGGATTAACATATTATATTTTTTCACCATAGACGCTCTCCAAATAGTTCTTAGAGTAGTCACTGCATTGTAACAAGAATCAAAGAACACATGTTTTTTTTCTCTGCATGAATGAACTGTACTAGATTCATGAATAACACGACTACATCACTCTCTGATTAAGAAGTCCAAGACTCAAATGTTCAGGAAATATTATAGATCTTAATCAAACTTGCACTTTTAGATTTCAATGTCTAGAAATGATCGCGCACTCTGCCGATCTGTATTTCAAAGATTAAATGACTGGAATGAATCGCGCACAGTATTGTCGATTAGATTATCAAGAACCAAATGTCATGAAGTGATCGTAGACACTCTGCTGATCTGAATACCAAGATGTAAATGCCAGGACTGAAGTGCGCACACTGTTGCCGATTCGGACTTCACAATACAAATGGCATGAAATGATTCCGCGCACTGCCGGTCTGAATGTCAAGAAGTAAATGCCAGGATTGAATCGCACACAGTGTTGCCGATTTGGAATTCACAATACAAATGCCATGAAATGATCGTGCGCACTGCCGATCTGAATGCCAAGAAGTAAATGGCAGGAATATATCGGGCACACTGTTGCCGATTTGGAATTCACGATACAAATGCCATGAAATGATGGCGCGCACTGCCGATCTGAATGCCAAGAAGTAAATGCCAGGAATAAATCGCACACACTGTTGCCAATTCAGAATTCACGATACAAATGACATGAAATGATGGCGCGCACTGCCGATCTGAATGCCAAGAAGTAAATGCCAGGAATAAATCGCACACACTGTTGCCAATTCGGAATTCACGATACAACTGCCATGAAATGATCGCGCGCACTGCCGATCTGAATGGCAAGAAGTAAATGCTAGGAATGAATCGCGCACACTGTTGCCGATTCGGAATCCACAATACAAATGTCATGAAATGATCGCGCTCACTGCCAATCTGAAAATCAGGAATTAAATGCCAGGAAAACAATCGCACACGTGATATCAAGTTTAGGCCCAAAACTCGAGTGTCACTGGAAACGGAGTCGGGGCCTATCCCGACCTCCGCCTTACCGCCCTGCTGGTAGATCACCAAATAAACGGGGGCAGGCCTGGAAATGACTGGATAGGCCTCTGGGACAGGAACTCTGGAAAATGCTGCTGCTCTGCACCGGGACCTCACACACTCACATAGTGATGTAGATGAGTAGGCCTGCTATCTATGCTACACTGCAACACTGCAGCACAGTGGTATGGCAATGTATGTGACAGTCATGACTGACATGATGTTGACAGATCAGAAAACACAAATGGAGGCAAACACACATATCTAAAAGATCTCAGCACACAAGTACCACCATAATGGGCCAGCCATGGTAATGTCAATGAATTCACTACAAAAGCTAACCTAGCAGCAATATAATGGCATAGGTGTCACAAAACCTGTGAGAGTATGAATGTACCCATCAATTGTGTACTGACATACAGTACATATGTGCCAGTGATCTGACTACACAGGCAATAGTTAAAAGGACAACTTTGTCTATGCAGAGAGATAAAAATGTGAGCTAGCATATCCCCTTTACACAGCAATGTCATGATGTATGACACAAACGACACAACACATGTGCCATACAGACACATGGCATATATTATTCTTCACCAACACACGTGTCCATAACATCTGCAGCAACTAATATGCATAGGAAAATACAAGGCACATGTGTAGCTGTCCTATAAATAGGTAATTATGATAAGTAACTAGTGAGTAGACACACATGCACACTCAACTTGACAGGGGATACGTGATGTCAATGCAGTTCCAGTCCACTGTATACTCTGAGTACATAATGTCATGGTTGACACATGCCTTAGCATGTGTATGACGCATGGTCAATATAAAAATATGGTTTCATGTATGTAGACATAAATCGCCCACATACATAACTATGTACTCCACCTGCTACTCACTAGTCCTACACATATGTTAACACATAGCACACATGTGCCAACATACATGTGGACACAGACTCAGACACATATACATTTGCACAAATTATGAGTGAGTGTCTACAGCTGTGTCATGAAAACACGTATTGGTTGCACATACCAATGACAGCACAGTGATATTCATGGATAAAACATACCACATAGTATTATATCCCATGTAACGTGAAATTACATGGGTGCGTTCAAGGACTACAATGAAAAAAAAATGACGCTATTCTGATATGCGTAAAAAAATGAGGCTAATGCATCAACATCACACCGCAACGTTGTGAAAATGACGCCTGGGCCCTGAGCGGCAATTCAACGTTACCACTACTCTCAGTGCACCATGAAGAAAAATCGGCACATGACTCCCATGTGTCAAAAACAATACACGCATACGCAAAATATGTGACGCACATGCCCATGAAGTGATGTACATGGATATCCTGCCTGCAAGCATGGTACAGTAAGTATAGTTTCACTTTCACTTCACAGTCTGTTCCCCTGTGAATGCATGTGGTTGGGTTTTTGAGGTGCTGGTGGATTTGTGGTGTGTTTGGATGTCTTGTTGTGTCCCTTGTGCTGTGATCTGTTTTTTTGTTGTATAAGCTGTATGTTTACTTGTCATTTGTATTATTGGTGTACTGTTTTTTGTCATTGTATTGTGGGGAGCCTGTCTGGTAGTTTAGTTGTTGGGGTAGTTTTGGGAGTTTGGGAAAGGTTTTGGGTTTAAGTTTCCTGTCTCATATTTTCTTTTGGTTAACAATCGGTACCCTTTTGTCATGTCTGGGAAGGGTAGGATGGAGAGAATGTCTCCTGATGAACTAGGAGGGTTCATCTGGTTGGTGGCCCATTACCTGCCCCTCATGCTGCAACTGGGTGGCTGGATGATCCTGGGCTACCCCAACGAGGCAATGCAGGACACATGCATGATGAGTCCTGCATAACCATCACAGAGAGGCATATGTAAGTGCATCTAGTGCAACCATCGCGCTGCCATAGTGTCATGTGATTGACAGTAATGCGGCACTAACCTGCCTTTTACCCCACGTAGTCTGTACAAAGTGGTGCAATGGATGCATTGCACCACTTTTGCAAGGCTTGACACACATAATGGATGTGCCAGCCACATTGTATGCAAGGGGGCCATTCTGGCGCACAAGGCACCTTCATATTAGCAAAGAAAAGTCAATGAGACTGCTGCACCCCATTTGTGGCAGATTTCCTAACACCTGCTCTTTGCTGCCATTAAATATAAGCTCCCATCATGATCAATGGGCCCCTCGGTGCTTTTGCAGGACTCAGGAATATAAATAATGATGCTAATCCTGCAAAGCGCCACACTATTGTCAAACAATTTTGACCCTTCTCTCCCTAACTACCACCATGGTGCGTAGTCTATTGGACACTGCACATCTAGTGGTATCAGGAGTGCGCTAGGGTCCACACTTCAACAGACCCAGCACTAGGTGCTGCACCACTTCCATATCTATGGCGCCAAGTGCTGTGCTGCATGCACAGTACAACTTTCTAATTATGCAGCTAGGAATGGTGCCTGTGCCATTAAAAAGGCATGAAAGGGATGGAAAAATCCAGATTCCAAACACTCTGTAGGGCTGCTGAGTGAAAGTGTGAAATCTTTGCAAAGAAATGCTTGAGAAGGACCCTTATGTACTCAGCAGGAGGTTCTGTTATTTGTAGCATCTCCTGCTGAGCATCTCCTGCTGAGTGCATCATTGGCCTTCACACGTAAACATGACGTTGGCCCACACTGCCATCATGCTGTGACTTAATAATGACTACGCACACACATGGATGTGAGTAAGGGGTGCACTCCGGCCCACAAGGACAGTGTAGATACAATAGGTGCTGCAAAACTGTAGTTCTATTGGCCTCTTGGTGTAATTTTGGTAGGCCATGTTATGGAGCCTGACCATGCACTGGGTCCAGACTACTGGCTAAACCATTTGACTTGTGCATCATGTATCAGAGTCAGCATAATACACTGAACTATGTTGTTCATTTGCATTAAGTAGGATTTACACTAAGCATTGTTATACATTCATGTCTTACAGGTGGACCTGCCCCTTACACCATGGGAGAGGTGGCGAGATTTGAAGACCCCAATGCATCCAGTAAGTGCCATTTTGTGGTGCCTGTGAGCTACTCCAGGGTGTGAGTCAGTCAGAAGAGTGGAATGTAATGAGTGATGTAGTTTTCAGGACCAGTGATAAGAAATCATAGGAGGATGGATGGTGACATAATGGGGCATTTGTAAGAGGCCCAAGCACCTCCAGAGCCTCTATATTTGAGAGGGTATGGGGACGCTATGCCATGCACCATGTATACATGGTGGGTTTAGTACACATTTTTTAGCTTCACATCAACTTCTCAATACGGCCCCTTCACATGCAGTACTTTGCGTGGAAGGAGTGTGCAATGGGTGTTGCAGTGGCTGTGCCATAGCAACACCAATACCAATTAGATGGTGTCCCATACCTACACATTTCCTTACACTAGAGGCTGTAGCAAATCCTGCAAACACACCAAGGTGTGGCTTTAGCAGGCCACAACAGGCAAACATATACGTTGGTGTGCCTTCCATACTTTGCTCTTTCAATGGGTGCTGCATTTGGCAGCACACATCAAAAGTGCAGAGTCCCTTTGTAGAATTTGTTTATGTTGGAAGGTGTCCCTCCATGCACAAAGACTATCTCCCCCTCAACGCAGCCTAGCACCATGGGAAAAGGGTGGCTGGTTCGAGGAAGCAAGATTGTCGTCGGCGTTGGTGATAACACAGTGATATGCCCTCTCCTATTCTATATGGCGCATTCTGCGTTGTGAATTTGTTGGAGTGCTGTGCTGCCAATTGTCCATCAGCATGGTGCTCTGTCATATTCCCATCATGTGAGTTGTGGGGTCGTGCAATGAGATTGGCATGCATGTAGTTCTAAGGACAACATGTGCTGGCATGGAATTGTGTGTAAAAAGATTAGATATGGCTGACCACATATATTTGTGGATGTCTGCCATCATAGGTCATAGGCCAGCTGTATATGTACATAGCATGCCTGTTGTTAACAACCTTTTCACAGCACCATAGTCCGCCATGTGTGCCACACATAGCTCACACTTGATGACAAGATGGGACAGATTTTGGGTTCCCACTGCATTACTCTCTAGGGGGATTCTGTGGGAAACATACACACACCACAGATGCCACTGTATCCTCCAGAGATAATGTTCTGAACTGCAGTTATCTGTGTACACAATGTGTGGACAACTCCACTCAAGATATTTAAGCTCAAAGTCTATTAATCTCCTAACACCAGACGTCAGCAGTGTAACCAAATGGTACAGCCACCATGTAAATTGTGACCGATGGAGGTCACATTACAGATGCATGAGAAGGCAATGCTGTGTGTGTAGCTGGTGCTGTGAGGATATCTGACATACATCTGCTGATGATGTGAGACACTCCCAGATACAGTTGCAGCACACAAAGCTGAGACATGATTGCTGTGGCCTTCAGGGCATCTATACAGTCACCATGTGCATGAAATTTAACACACGTAGCACTACATGGCACAGAGTAGTGGGCTCCAGTGCTGTAATGTATTCACAACAGTGAATGTGCAGGTCAGGGTTTGCACAACCATTCTCATATCAAGGTAGCATCAGTTGTACATATGGCTACAGCATGGGAAATGCAGTTGGACCCCAGATATATAGGCTCAGAACAGGTTTTACTCCTGGACACATGAGTATAGATGTACTACAACATAGAATACCAGCTTTGTAGTTGGCAGCCCCCCTAACAATTGGCCCACTCCCAATGTTCCCTCAAATTTTTTCCCACTGTGTGCGCCAGTGTAAGATCTCTGTGCGCTGCAGCCAAGGATATGTGCGCCAAGAAATTGACAATTCACGCGAGCGTAGCGCATAACTACCAAGATCTTTGGCATTTGCCGCTCCATTGCTTTGTTTTACCACTAAAGCAAAAAAGGGATATTTGTATGAACATTGCTCCATATAATAGGCCATTAAGTTAGTATTGTGACCTGATGGCACACCCCAAGGACATGCATTGTTATGTGCCACCTACACCCCAGTTAGAGAAAACAGAAATCAGGCGGTTGAACCATTGTGAAACTTTAATGAATACTCTCGGAGTGCCTCAGGGGGCCATGCACATCAAATAAAGGATGTTGTACAATTAGTTAACATTTACAATTTGATGAACACACTACTGATGCATGCCATGAAGCCCCTGCCTAGAGACAGGATGAGAAATTTTCTTACCCAACCCACACATGGACTGTAGGAGAAGCTGCATCAAAGTTTAGACAAGTCAGGTGCCAACATTAGATGTCTGACATGTTTGTTTTTCTCGCCGGTCCTTGCCATTCTTCCAGTGCTGATAAACTCGTTCTAAGTCAACTTTCCCATTTGAGAGGTAGGCCTT
The DNA here is from genome assembly GCF_031143425.1 of Pleurodeles waltl. Classification (NCBI taxonomy): domain Eukaryota; kingdom Metazoa; phylum Chordata; class Amphibia; order Caudata; family Salamandridae; genus Pleurodeles; species Pleurodeles waltl. Next base: position 1,684,290,674 of record NC_090444.1, on the reverse strand, counting down.
TGTCCTCATGAGCATATCTAGGTGACTCTCTTCAAGTCTGTTTCTTAATTTGGACTTGATTGAGTTCATGAGGCTGAATCCTCATTCACAGTCTGCACTTGAAGCCTGGAAAGTTGCACAGACATCAATAAGCTGAGATACAACACTATACTGTGCAGCATTCCACAGGGTGAAATTAACCATGTCTTCAAAGGTCCTAAACAATCCGCTTTTTATATGTTCTGCCACCACATATTTATAATTTCGGTATTGCTGAACAACATCATCAGGGGTGTCACAATCACCCAGGACCAAGACCTTCTTATACTTTTCAACAAGTCTTTGTACATTCTCAGTCCCAAAATCAAACTGTGATTGTGTTGTTACTGCATGGAAATCAAAGCTTGTCCATTCCTTCAACTCATCTTCTGGGAACCTTCTTTCCATATGCTCACAAAGGAGTTTAATGAAAGATAACATCGGCTCACTATCATACTCTCTGTCCTCTCTGTACAAAGCCATCAGATCTCTTACTGTGTTGCTCCAAAAGACAGTATTGCCCAAGTACTGTCCCTTTATTTGGCCAGTTTTTGCTCTTGCATACTGTACAGCTTCAACAGTGGTCAAATAGCTTTTTTGAAACAACTTGCACAAAGATGCAAGTTCACCCAGAATGTCGTTCAGTGCTGCAAAGGAAATATGGTAGTTTGAGTCAGATAGTTTTTTGTAGCACTATTTAGCAATTGGGTCATTCTCCTCAACTCTTTCATGATCAAAGTATTTGAGAGCAACCTCATAATTACGCAAGAGTGCACCAACAGCAAAATGCCTTGAAAGCCACCGCACTTCATTGAGTGGCCAAAAGGAGACCGCTTCACATTCAGTGACCAAAGCAATTTCGTCCAGCTTGGACTTCTTTACAGGTGAGCGGGAGAACACAGTGTAGACAGTCCTCAGTAATGTTTCCATTTCCCTGATCATCAGCACTTTTTTCCAGGCATCATCAACTCCCAAATCCTCTCTGTGCGCAACACAGTGTTGCTCAACTAGATGGTGAATAGACTGTTTGAGGCGGGTAGCAACACCATTGTTCTTTCCCAGCATCACTGATGCACCATCTGATGTAAACATGACCATTTTCATAAGGTCCATTTTATTGTCAGAGTAGAAGTCTTTCACAGCTATAGTGATAGCCTCTGCATTGCATGTACTCAGAGTTACAATTCCCCCAAACACTGTTCTGTGCTCTGTTGATGTTACAGATCGGAATTTGAAGTAGAGGATGAGCATTTTTGTAACTGAAATATCTGTGCTCCCATCAATTATCAATGTGTGATACCGAGCACTGCGAAGTTCTGCCATGAAGTTAGAGCGTATCACGCTGTTGATGGGCTCCAAAAACTCAAAGGCATAGTTCTTGCTCCTCCAGCTGTCTGGTATCTTCACATACACAACGTGGTCATGGATGTCTTGAACAGATAACATTGACGTGTTCATTTTGACTGCTAGTAACACATTGTTGATGAGAATCTTTATCTCCTCAGGCATAGATCTATACCGTTCAACCACTTCTAGTCTGTTTGCTCTGTCACTGGCAGTTTCCGTCAGCATGGTGCGCACTCCAAAACCCAGCCTGGCAGCAGCACTTTTATTTCTTAGGGTCACCAAAGCAGATTCGTGAACTTTGCTAAATAGATGGCGTTTCAAGTAGTCCAGCTTCCATCCATCACTCCATTTCTTCCCAGTCAAAAAGTCCCCTGCAATCTTTGCTTCTGCACATACTTTGCACATCAGGCATACTTCTGTATTGTATAGAAATATCTCTCCCAGTTGTACGCGAACCTTGCTCCGTGACTTCTGTGTCTCAGTCTCCACAATTTCTTTCAGCCATTCTTCTTTGAACACAAGATAGCATTTCTTCCTTTGTGGCAAAGCACAGCTCTCTGCTGAAGTCACAGCTTTGCGCTTGAACATTTTGGTGGCAATCAGTCTGAGCCTGCTATGCTGCAAATCCTGCAAAAAACGAGGAGCATTATTTAAAGTGAGGAACATTATTTAAAGTTGGTTCTTATGCTATTGAATGCAATCTACCAGACAAGTCTGAGCTATCTCTTGGAAAATGTAGTAATTAATTACCTGGGCCTTTCTATTTGTTCTCACACCTGCCTGTAGATGTAACAAACAAAAAAAAGGGATGACGAATGTTATGTTATAATGTACTAGGTGCATCACAAGTGAAATCAACCAAATAACTACCTTGTCTTTCTGCTTCTACTCGCATATGCCTGTTCAAATTTCTGTGTAGCAGGGTCTAAGATGCCTGTAAACGAAAAAAACATGATTAAAGCACCTGATCGTTTCAATGTCTCAGATGCACCATAAGGAAAACTAGCAAATAATAACCTTCTCTTTCTGCTGCTACTCCAGTCTGCCCGTCCTCATCTATGAACAGTACTGTCTGAGGTGCCTGCAACAAAAGAAAAGATGGTTACCAGTTGGTTACAGCATGCTGTCATATTATATTATGCCAGGTGACCCAGATGGGGTACCAACCAAATAATTACCTGGTCCTTATGCTTCTACGCATGTCAGTCCATTCAAATCTATAACGTGCTTAGTCCGGCAAACCTGTAATAGAAGTAAAGGTGTGGATCATGAATGTGATTTATCTAGAGACCCTTAATCCCACCTGGAACATCTACAGAATTACCTGGGCTTGCTTGGTACTCACGCCTGCCCGTTCAAATCCAAATGTAGACCATCTGTAATTGGGAAGAAGATATTTATCATAGGTTATAGGAGTTACAAAAACATTATGCATGACTGTTCCAAAGCAATTGAATAGTTACCTGGGGTTTCAGTTTAGCTGAACTCCTGTTCCATATTATCATCCGCTTACAAACCTATGTCATGCGTTAGCCCTTCAATGGTGCAGACTTTACAGGCCTCAAGTTATCTGCTCACCCACTCGCCATGACAAATCGGATTTTATAAGCATTTTTGTGCCATTTTTTCAGGCCCCCCCCCAACCAGGAAACGCCCCATTTATATATATTATGTCTGGTGCAGACATAGGGGGTCATTACAACCCTGGCGGACGGAGTTAAAGCGGCGGTAAGACCGCCAACAGGCTGGCGGTCTGTTTTTTAGTATTATGACCATGGCGGTTACCGCCATGGTCATCCGCTGCTTCACCGTTCCGCCCGCCAGGGCGGAGACGACTGCTGGGCTGGAGACCTGGGTCTCCAGCCCGGCGGCCGTCATAATACCGCTGCCATGAAATCCATGGCGGTAAGCCCTATCAGTGCCAGGGAATTCCTTCCCTGGCACTGATAGGGATCTCCCCCACCCCCACCCGACTCCCTCCCCTACACCCCCCACCACCCCTGCCACCCCCCAAAGGTGGCAGGGCCCCCCTCCCCACCCGACCCCCAACATCACATAACTCACACACACAACACGCACGCAGGCACCACCAACACACATACACGCACACACACCAACATACATGTCTACATCCACACACTCAGTCAGACACGCACACCCATATACAGACATACATGCACACATCCATACAGACATACATGCACTCATTCCCAACACACGCAACACACCCGCAAGCATACACGCACTCACACCCCCCTCTACATACACAGACGCACACCCCCATGCACCCACACAACACACAACACCCCCCCCACCCCCTCCCCTAACGGACGATCGACTTACCTTGTCCATCGATCCTCCGGGAGGGGACGGGAGTTCGCTGGGCGGTGTTCTGTTGCCGTGGCAGTGGAGGTGGAGCAACCTCCACTTCCCCGCCGCCCGCCAGTATGGCTGTTGGCGGCTCTCCATCGTAAAAAGGACGGAGAGCAGCCAACAGTCATAATACGCAGAGCGGCAAACCGCCACTACTGGCGGTCTTCCGCACGGCGGTCCCTCTGCGGTCTTGTTAAAAGACCACCAAGGTTCTAATGACCCCCATAATGTAGTGCAAAGGGTTACAAAGTGACACAATGCATGTATTGCACCACATTGTAAATTTGGGGCAACGATTTTGGCCTCGTTCGGCCACCTTATCGTAAAACAAATATCTGAAAAAGGATAATACATACAAGGTTGTAGTTGGGATAAGCAGTCCTGGAGCATGACGGGGACATGCAGAGGGTGCAAAACTAGCTTCTCATGCACCTGATTAGCTGAAAGCTTCCAAAGCCTTCAATACAGTCAACCTCCCAGCAAACTTGCATTATCCTTCATCTTGGATCACCACCACTGTCCTATCACCCTTTCAAATACCAGTTGTCGAGCTCCCAAATAGGACAACAGGTTGAAAAATAAACAACTATTAACTGGATTACACCACACCCCATTCTTGAGCTGCAGACTATGGCTGTCAACCATTTCAACCTCAAAAGAACCACACTGATCCAAGAGCAAGTGTAGTGAATCCTGAAACTAGGATTCAATACACAAGCTCTGCCTGGCAGCTCTGCACTTGTAGATTGGGCATGCTTTGTGCAATAAGCTAAAAACAACCGGATTAGGTTTTTATGTCAGTAGCTTCTGAAATCCTGGTGGGTTTGAAATGTGCTAGGAGGTTGCGGTCGCACCATTTTGTATGTGTGTGCCTACAAAATTACAAGTGATTTACTTCCCACTTCGGATCTGTAAATAAAATATAAATAAGTAGCTTGTGCAGGAGTGGGGAAGCAACAGAGGAGCGAAGTGGGCGGAAATAAGACTGAGGGCCACAGTCAGGGAAAGCAGCATTGGGGGGGAGAATAGAGGAAACACAAAGGCTGCAGGTGGAAAAGAAACAACCATTGTAAGAAAAGAAGCTTGCGGGTGGGGAAGCAACCGGTGAGAGAGGAGTGCACAGGTGGGGAGGAGAAGCAACAAACCGACAAGAAAGGAGAAGAAAAACAGATGGCAGGGAGGAGAAGCAACGGACAAGAGAACAAAGTGGATGGGGCAGGGAAAAGCATACAAGCAAGAAAGCAATGGGGGGTATGAGAGGACAACATGGAAAGGATATGGAGAGAGACAGCAACATGTTGTGTGGGGGACAGAAATACACAAGGGACACACATGCGCTTTCATCAAGTGCTTAACTCAAAAGGAAACAATTAGAGCTTGAAAAGCAAGTAGTGGAAGCACATAAGCCAGACAATCAAAGAGATGGTGAAGAAGCTATGCTCCATGGAAAAGACAAACTATAGGGTGACAAGCAGGGCCACGAATAACAAGCAGCTAATGAGCGTGACAAGAAAGCCAACTAACGTAAGCAATGGGTGGGCTAAAAGCCCCCTGCAATAAACTTTCCAGTTCAGTTTTCCTCATGCAAAACAAGGACTACATGTGAGGTGAATACAATGTCATTTTAAGCAGAGCGTGCTATGGTTTTACCTCACGATTAACAGCCCTCAAAACCAACTAAAGGTCAAAACTGGGGTAGTTTTTTCCAGACCAGATTGGATTCTCACACTTACTAATAAAAAACATTCTTTAATGGGTTATTGTAAAAGGCAATGTGGTAGAGAGAGTTGAGATCTTTCTCAAGGAGGCAAATTATGGATATTTGTTAGAACAAGGAAAACACACAAAAGAATCATGGCATTGGTGCTAAAATCCTTAGAAGATGGCTTAGAAAGCAAACATTGGAAAAAAAAAACATTTTATTAATTTGTTTATACGCCAACCAGCTATCAAGACCTAAATGATGACCTCTTGCTGTAAAAAAGAAAGAGTGAGAGCAACTTTTATGAAAGAATGTATCCTTACTGACAGGTGAGCCTCAATTTAAAAGCCCATTTCAGAATTCTTCTAAGCAAACTACTCAGGGAAGATTTCTGGCTGAAAGCTGATGTTTTTCCATAATTACCATAGGTAGATGTACCATTGTTGCATGGACATGGGACAACAGTTCCTCTGCCATTGCCATACAAGCAGATGATGATAGAGGAAATTATACGTTTTAGACCTCCCGTCCATTGATCTGTTCCTTAACACTCATCTATACTGACCAGTAAATTGATCAGGCATCCTGAATATCTTCCATTGGATACTACAATTCTGTGTTTTTGCATCACAAGATACTAGGCTGGTCAATTTCTTTAGGAAGGATGATGGTTATCATCCAAGTTCATTTTACTCCCATCCTCTCCTAAAGTTAATTTGGCAACACACCAATGAATTCAGGTTTCAAGGTATCAACATATGAACAAATAGAACACTTTTAAACCTCTTGTACATGAGTTTGGAAAAAAATGATCCCTGTTATAAAGCTGTGTTATGGCCATTAAGGTAGCATGTGGCGGTATGGGTGTATGTCGTATGGTGATGTGGATGTGATATGGCCTGGAATGTGAACGCTGTGCTTGAGAGAAGGGTCTGGAGCTTGTGGAAGTGAACTTTACCTACTGCTGTCAAGAAGTACTCATTAATCTTCTTGTGCGGAACCATTTCCGCCTTCGTCATCTTTGCCACAGAGGTGAAGAGCGGGCAGGTGGAACCTGTGTGCGCAATGCATTTTAGTGAGATAACAGTATGGCCAATTTATGTCTTTGCAGCGGCCGTGCCTGGATTTGCGAGTGTGGTGCAGGAGTTTCTGCATCATATGTACAGTACATCTGGTGTGGAGTGGGTGAAAAGGTGGAGATATTGTTCTTCTCAACATCATAAGGCTTCAGCAGTGGCACACATTTACCTTTCAAGACCAAGACTAAAACTGAAGAAATCCTCTATTGTGTAACACATCTTTAGACGGCACTAGACATCGTATGCACATTACAGTGTGACCAGTGCTTAATTTGTAAGCGCGCCTTAAATGGAACGTTGCCTACAACGTAGACACACAATAACACCATGGGCCTGATTCTAACTTTGGAGGACGGTGTTAAACCGTCCCAAAAGTGGCGGATATACCACCTACCGTATTACGAGTTCCATAGGATATAATGGACTCGTAATACGGTAGGTGGTATATCCGCCACTTTTGGGACGGTTTAACACCGTCCTCCAAAGTTAGAATCAGGCCCCATATCTAGTTAATATGGGTAAGTACTCAACCTGCAGCCAGTTGTGGCTAAAATCACTGTCCCAATTACCAAAGAGGAGCAGAATCTCCTCAGTTTATACGACCCTCATCATTACCATACCAGACACCTTTGACAATATGTAAGAGAAGCAGGGGAGGCAGATGAGGCACACTTGATTAGAGGAAAGACACTTGTGCTCATTGCACCTAGATAGTTTGGCATATCCATGATATACTGCACATCACAGTTTAAGTATCTGCAGGGAATTTACTCCCACCCCATTCAGAAACCTTGGCAACCGTGCTACAGATGATCCCCAGAGGCCTATCAGAACGACACAAAAATAGCCCTATGAAACATCCGATAGGATGACAGATTCACACATGCTCGACAGGCTTTCCTGAGACTGGGGTTGGCTCTCTCAAAAACAAACAAAAAAAGGACGGGATTTAGCTCTGAGTGTAGATAAGTGGAAAGCAAGTCTAGACACAAGCTGCGTTCTTGATGTCCAAATATATTTGGCAAGGGGCTACCCCCAGAAACACCACAAGTTTTAGGAGACATTATTTCCCTATTGAGATGGAAGAGGGCATGCAAATTAATAACTGACCAATGACTAAAACCAGTACTCATTAATCTTCTTCTGCGGAACCATTTCCACCTTCGTCGTCTTTGCCACAGAGGTGAAGAGCGGGCAGGTGGAACCTGTGTGTGCAATCCATTTTAGTGAGATAACAGTAGCCCAAGCCCTCCTCTTAAACAACATGTCTTACTTCGCTTCTTCTCCTCCCCCAGCACTCCACGAGCCACCTTGTCCTGCCGCGAAGAGAGTGACCGTGATCTTGAGCTGTTTGTTTTTAAAGCGCAGCGCTTACGTACGGTTTCACTCTCCCCGCATTATGCAGGAAGGAATGCGCGGTGGGGGAGGGAAGGGTGAGAGCGCGCCCGAGCGCACGCCTTAAAGGGAACGTTGCCCACTCCTACACTCCATGATGGGTGCTCAGGCCTTGGACTATCACCACGGGTGTTGAGCTGATGGATTGCATGCCCAACCCCCATTCAGCTCAGGGAGACAGTAAATCCATACTTGTTGAGACATCTGATGCTCAAAGTGTAGATGAGAGTGATGTTTAGCGGTCCATTGTTAGTTCCTATCAGCTGTGGGCAATCAGTATTTCCAATGGATTGACATCATCCCACGGACATGTACAAGATACTGGTGCTGTATGGTTGGATATAGAGGCAGATGAGGTGCAATACAAAAAGGCATGTGTGTAGGACTGTATGTGTAATCAGCTGTAGCAGTGCAAGTTACAAATCAGTACATACTCCACCCAATGCTGAAACTGATGGTTGCTTGTCCTCATTTTTCAACTGCCAACATTACCAATGAGGAATGGCGTCAGTTCAACTGCAGGTCAGAAAGGTACTGCAACATCCTGGATGTGCACACAGGTTACCGCTGCATGGCACACCATTTCCGTTCGGAGATTGCATCTGGCGAATGGCGGGCATTCCCACACGGGGGACCAACTCACTCACCCAAAACAAAGGATAGAGCAGGGACATCTTCAATGCAGAGGCTCCCAGCTGCACCCACCCCATCCACCTCTTCAGCACCAGTTGCCACCCCAGTACCAGTTTTGCCACCACCAGCTGCTGGCCCATCACAATTGGAACTGGACTTACGTCGGGACTTGACCCTAATACTCCAGCGTTTAAAGAGGTTGGAGGAGGCACTGGCAGAAGACCAAAAAGTCCTCAAATACATTAAGAAGAATCTCAAGAAGTCCCACAAATGAACTAAGACTGTGATGGACCACCTCCCAGTTCCCTCACCTCCCTTTTAAAGTTGTACCATATTTTAGTTTGTGTTTTATGTAGTTAGTGGTAGGTTAGTGTAGTGTAGCCATTAGTTAGGGTAAATGTAGCTAGGGGTTGGGGGTTGGGGTTATATTCTTAGGTTTTAATTGGTGGGTTGTTGGGTGGGGGTCATGTTGGGGTTTATATGTGTTTTTATGAAAACAAATAAAAAAATCAACACAAAAATTAAAAAAAATATATATTTGTTTAGGTCTTTGGATTAGTTAGTAGATGTGTAGTTATAAAAATTGTTGTCCTACTTGTTTCTTGTTTCTTGTTTCTTAGAGGGGTGGGGGGGCAATGTTTAGAATGTGGTGTTTTATGCAGAAGTTAAGTTTAGCATTGATTAGATAGTTTAGTTGTGTGATAAGTATAGCTAGTATAGGTTAGTTTAGGATAGGGTAGGTTTTAGTTTTTTTTAGTAGATCCTTTTTATAATAAATATCAGGTTATCATTGCAAACAGTTTGTGTAATTAGTGTGAGTCTCAGGGTTCTCCTTATGTATGTACAGCCACCTTGGGTAAATGGCCTATGGAATCCATCCTGCCTACAAAAACCTCAGTTATCGTGTGTAATCCCTATTGATAACGGAGATGTCACATTAACTGCAACATCACATCTACTAGTCCATGCATCTGCTATCCAGTGTACCCACCACTCATGATGACTATCCATACTTTATATTGGACATGTATGTCTGGTACTTCAGCTATCAGTGTTGGGGTCCTGTAGTAGGAATGTTAGGAACTGTGGCACAACTGACATCAGCCACAATTGGAACTCTATCCTGCTAAACTGATTGGTGGCCATCACTAATGAGGTTAGCTACCTCTGTACCACACCAATGAGTTTTTCTGGTACTCCCAGCTGACGATATTGCCCTAGACTTTCTTTTCAGCCATACCTGCCTTATATGGTGAGGGAACCATATATGTGTCCTTCATTTGTGACGTACTCAGTGAATTGCTTGTAGGTGATAAGATCAGCATACACAATTGCCATGTTAGGAACCTTGTGTGTAGCTTGTGCCCCCACATTCCTGCACTCTTGTACTACAATTCTTTGACCAATGACATGGATTCATTCATTACAATCATTTTGCTGAGTCAATGAATTACAATAGACGTAGACATGCTAAATGTGTATAAGGTGTTTATTTACAAGTGGAAGTATTGTAGTGAGATATTTACAATGTCCTTGACAGTGACCCCATTCGTGAAATTCATACATTTGTGACACAATACAAGTCCAGGGTTGAGGGACATGTCATGGGACATGCTTCAGAGTAGTGTTGATAAGTGCAGAGGAATAATAATTGCCAAATGGTAAGTGAGAGACAATGACAGTCCATAGCAGACAGGTCCAACAGTGGGTGCGTGAAGAGTGCACATATCCTACTGTGATAACACTGGCATGATCTTTAGCACAAAATTAAGGAGAACACTGCTCATGTGGCATGGGCTGGTGGTTCTGGGTACTTTTCACAGTAAAAGCGATCTATTCCACATCTTCATCTACCGATGTGTGTTGTGTCTCCTGTGTCATTGGTAGTGGTGGTGGTGGGGAGGTAGAGGGGGCCACAAACACTTCAGTGGTTGAAGATGTGGAGTAGCATATGGCATCACTGGAGCAAAGAGGAACTGCTGATTTTTCAGTATAGCAGCCACATCCCGGTGGAAGGCAGCTGTGTCTGCTTTGAGGGAGGCCACTTCTCGCAGAATTGAGTCCAGCTTGTTCTCAATCATGCTGCTGCCAGTTTAGGAGGGCAGTTGTTGTGGCCTCTCCCTCATGGCAGCAGCTATGTCCATCAGACACTGCCGGACTCCACGCAGTGGGGAGGCACGTGAGCATTTCCTCTAGGCCGCCTGCTATGGTCTCCATCCCCACCAGCACCTGCTCCGTTTCGCTCAGAACCCACCGAGATCATCTGCGGCGTACCCCAAGGCTCATCACTCAGCCCGACACTCTTCAATGTCTACATGAGCCCCCTCGCCAACATCGTACGCAAGCACAACATCATCATCACCTCCTACGCCGATGACACGCAACTTATACTCTCCCTCACCAAGGATCCCGCCAGCGCCAAGACCAACCTACAAGAGGGTATGAAGGACGTCGCAGATTGGATGAGGCTCAGCCGCCTAAAGCTGAACTCTGAAAAAACTGAAGTCCTCATCCTCGGCAACACCCCGTCCGCCTGGGACGACTCCTGGTGGCCCACAGCCCTCGGCACCGCACCGACCCCCACAGACCACGCCTGCAACCTCGGCTTCATCTTGGACCCTCTTCTCACCATGACCAAGCAAGTCAACGCCGTGTCCTCCGCCTGCTTCCTCAACCTCCGCATGCTCCGCAAGATCTTCCGCTGGATCCCCGCCGACACCAGAAAAACTGTGACCCACGCCCTCGTCACGAGACGCCTGGACTACGGCAACACCCTCTACGCCGGGACCACAGCCAAACTCCAAAATCGCCTGCAACCCATTCAAAACGCCTCGGCCCGCCTCATCCTCGACATACCCCGCAGCAGCCACATCTCCTCACACCTGAGACACCTGCACTGGATCCCAGTCAGCAAAAGGATCACCTTCCGACTTCTCACCCACGCACACAAAGCCCTCCACGACAAGGGACCGGAATACCTCAACAGACGCCTCAGCTTCTACGTCCCCACCCGCCTCCTCCGCTCCTCTGGCCTCGCACTCGCTGCTGTCCCTCGCATCCGCCGCTCCACGGCGGGTGGGAGATCTTTCTCCTTCCTGGCGGCCAAGACCTGGAACTCCCTCCCCACCAGCCTCAGGACCACCCAGGACCACTCTGCTTTCCGGAGACTCCTAAAGACCTGGCTGTTCGAGCAGCGATAACCCCCCCTTTTTCCCCTAGCGCCTTGAGACCCGCACGGGTGAGTAGCGCGCTTTATAAATGTTAATGATTTAATGATTTAGCTCCCGCTGGACTCCTACCACTGTCCTCTGGAAGCTTGTTCCTGGGACCTCGGAGTCCTGAGCTGTGTCGTAGCTGGCAGGTTGTAATATTTGGCTGTTTGTTTGCGTCACCTGGCTGCTACATTGGTTGTCCTCCTTGCAACTGGAGATGGTGTCTGGGGGGATACCAGGACATCCTGGAGAGTCTCTTGGCTGATGGTTGTCATCTGGTCATCCAGGTCATCGGAAAACTCTAGGACAGGCAGATGAGCAGGAGAGCCATCATCCTCTGCAATGAGATGGCGTAAAATCAATCTTTCAGTGTTGTAGCAGTTGACATTTCACGTCACTGAATTGCTATTGGAGGCTCAGTGACAACGTACAGCCCAAACATTGTTCTTGTACATTATGGGTGCAATTTATCAGCCCTTTGACCCACGTGAGTGTCACATAAATGGAGGCTCAGGTGGCGCAATAGGCTGCATCATATTTACAAGGTGTGATGCATTTCCATTTGGTGGCTTCACACCATCTTGTTATTTTTGTTCCTTCCTTTGCATCCATTTGCATGGTAGGGCCTTGCAGTGGCTGTTGCAGTGGTCAAGCCACACCAGCACACATTGCAATTTGCCCCTGTCCCAGTTTTCCATGTTTTTCATACTCCAGGGTGGCACTGAAAGCTTACCCCAGGGACGGCATTACCAAGGCGCTATATTGTTGTTTACTTTGATTGCTCCTCATGCTGATGTATGTGTATGTATGCTACATTGCACAGCAAACATGGACCTAGCAGACTGCAATTTCATTTTCTGGCTGTGCTGGAAGGTGCTCCTTCATACTCAACCATGATCTCCCCTCAATGCAGCCATCCTTGCACTATGGTGGCAGTGCATTGGCAGTGCAGCTAATTTGACACTGGCACATGGGTGGACCCAGGGATGGCCAGCATGGGTATTATTTGTTGAAGTGAACATCATTTTCTACATGATAGTGCCTGATGCCAATAAAATCATGTACATAACCAGTTGACTAATGTTGAACTTAGACCAGGTCCTCGAGCTAGTTTGATGGAGATTTTGCATGTAGTGGTACTGGTGCATACATGAACCCTCATTACAAGTCTGGCTGTCCTATGACCACCAGACTGCCAGTGGCAATATGACCGCCGCCAACAGCGCAGGTGGAAGTGGCACATGTTGTCCATGAGGAATGCCCCATGTGCCAATGGGCTGCCTCTGGAAGGTTGCCGGCAGCTTATACCAGACCAGTATTACGATCAGCGCTACCCTCCAGGTATGTTCCCGCTTATCTGCCAGCCATTGCATGGCAGTCAAACCCCCAAGCAAAGGTTGGTGGTAATGTGGTGTGGTGTGACCCTGGGTGCCTCTGCACAGCCCATGCACCTGGCATTCCACTGCCTGATTTGTGGTGATGAGAGCAGCCTGTGCTGTCACACCCAATGTACCCCAAGATTGGTGCTGCCTCTGTTTCATCCATCAACAATGTAGTGGTAACTGCCCCACAGAGCTGACATGAGGAGACAGATTTCCACCCGCCATTCCAGCGTGATACTCATACTGCCAACCGTGGAGGGTACAGTGAACTAGCAGTCTAACTAACACCAGACTTGCCCATTAATCAACCCACACCCGTCAATTTGATATAGTACACCATGATGTTCACAGACATACACCATATGTTGTGTTTGTATGATTGTTTTCCCACTCCTATGTGGCTCACATGGTTGTGTCAGAATAGTTGTGGGCTCAGCCTGTATGTGTTGTGCCCTACAGATTGCAATCTGTCGTGCATTTCTTCTCCAGTGGCACAGTTCTGATCAGCATCAACATGTGTGGCTCCAGACTACACCAAGTTAGTTACATTGCGTAGTGCCTTGTTTCCTGTCATACTGGACCACCCTGCAATTCCCCCAGCAGCTGCACAGATTAATTTTCCCTGCACCCAGACAGGCATCCTTACTGCATGATGAAGAAGTGGCTGCCTTATGAGGATGTGTTGTTTATGTGGGGCGTGGTGGGGCTTCCTGCACATGTCTGAGTAATGTTAGCTAAGGTGCCATTTTAATGTGTTCTGTAAGATGCAGCACGTATATTTTTCGGCAATACGAAGGGTTTCTGCAAGAGACACTACCATGACTTAACCCCAGGAATGGTACTGACTGACTTCCTAGTCTCTGATGTCTTAGTTGTGTTGGTAGGTTTTGTTTGACTATATGTAAGGGATGTTGTGATGACACAACCAAAGGCACTGTAATTAGACATGCCATCCATCCTATGTGTTGCATTTGTACATGTTGGTATGTAGCCCTGGTGATTAACATATGTCCAGGTTGTGTATGTGTTGTGGTGCATGGCACAACCAAAGCGTGTGTACATGTGAATGGTGCATCTTGATTCATGGCCAATGTGTCCCCTGCACTCCTTTCACATGCAATGAATGTGTCCTATGTGCCCCCCCTTCTTGTATTTGTTAATTTAGCATTTATTTAGCCATGCAATTTACCCTGCATTTGCGGTGGTTCCTGGTAGTCTTCTCTGTCCTGTGATTCCAGTGACCAGTTCCTCTGGGATGACCGCTGGAACCATCTCCTCCATCTCATCCAGGTCCTCCTGTGGTGCTGGACTTCCACCTCCTGTTTGCAGTGCTGCCTTTCTGTTCCTTGCCATGTTCTCCTTAGTTTTTCACTTACAATCATGCCAGCATTTATTGCACTCTGTTACAGTTCTCCTCACCTCTGCCGCACTGTTCATTTTGTCCACTATCTGCTGCCATATTGCCTCTCTTTTGTCAATTGGCAATTTAGAGGTGACCAATAGTTGATTTTGGTGCTCCGTCACCTCTCTCACAAGAATTTCATGCACCTCCACACTAAACCAACACTTTCGCATTTTCTTCTCCTTCCCCTGGGACTTCTGTGTGTCCTCCTGGCTGGTTCTTGGTTGTATAGGGTCACCCTGGGGTGTCTCCTGGTCTGCTGGTTCCATTTCCCCTCTGCTTTGCAAACTTTCCTGCATTAGCGTCTAAACTTGACACTAATGCAGGGTTAAAATGGTGCACATCAGTTTGCAACATGTTTATGCGCTATAAGAGTTAGAGGGTTGGAGTCAATTTTGCTGGGTTAACGTCATTTTGCCTTATGACAGGGTGCAAGGGTTAACATATTTTTTTTTTACTCTAACCAGTTTTTATTGCCATCCTGTGTTATAGTATAAATATGATGCCCTTGTGGTGCTAAAAAATGGTGCAAGCAAGCGCTAAACTTTTTGACGCAAAACTGTGCTTCCGCAATTGTGTGTCAAAAGTATAAATATGCCCCCAAGTGTATCTCGGGCTCTGCTGTTCCTTGTTTTCAGTGTTGTTTGATTGTGGTGATTAGTTCTTTATGTAATAGGAACTGTCCCTTGGGAAGTCTGTATTCCTCGACCAAGGTATTAAATGGTAGGAGCTTCCAATCTCTGTATAGGTCACCCAGTGTAGAGATGTTATAATCTTTCCATCCCATCACTCTCTGAAGGGTTCGGCCTCCTGGGAGGGTTATCATCCCACAAAGTGGGAGTTCTTGGTCGTAGGGTAGAACAGTCCTAGTCCCCTGTAGACCGCGAAACCAGCACCGTCTCATTACCTGCAGGTCCAGCGAGAGTTTAGGGTGCTGTCCACTGGGAGCCAATAGGATGTGGAGTAATACCTGATATGCTGGAGTGTTTTGGGGTAGGTCCCTGTCAGGTTGTTTTTGCACATGTATCCACTAGGAGAATCACAGGAGCTGGCTGGCCAGGTAATAAAGTTCCAGGTCTAGGGCTGCTAGTCCCCCTTCTGTGGTTGGGAGCTGGAGCTAAATCAGGGCTACTTTACACCTCCCTGTACCCCAAATATGGTTGATCAGTGAAGAGTTCATTTCTTGGAGCAGCGATTGAGGTAGATATATCAAGTATCGCAGTCGAGGTAAGGCTATCATTTTGATGACCACGATGCGGCCCACTGCCAAAAGTGGGCGTGTCCTCCAGAAGGCGAAGTCCAATCTAAGTTTTCTAAATGCCCCCCAGTACATTGCCTTATCAGGTCAAGGGGATTGTGGTATACTTGCACTCCCAGGTATTTAAATGTAGATGTCATCCCAGAGGACACTCGTAGGTCATTTGGTAGAGGTGGGTGTCGGTGCAATGGAAAAATAAGGGACGTTTGCCAATTGATGTGTAGACCGGTTATTTTACCAAAGCGTTCCAGGAGTACAATCGCCCCCTGCAGCTCTTGGTTGTAGTTGTGGAGGAAGAGGACTATGTCTTTCGCATATAGTGAGATTTTATATAAGTGTCCGTGTACCTACAACCCCCTGTAGTGGTCCCCTACTCTAGCTGGCTGGGCCAGTGGCTCGACTGCTATCGCAAAGAGAAGGGGGCAACCCTGTCTTGACCCTCTCCCCACTGTGTACACCTCGGAGATTGTTCTACCTCTTCAGACCTGGCTGTGGGCATGGCTTACAGTAGCTTGGCCAGTCAATGAACCCCTGTCCTCGTTCCATTTTCTCCATGGACTGATAGAGGTAGTCCCATCTTAGGCTGTTGAAGGCCTTTTCAACATTAATTGCTACTATTGCTGCCTCTTCAGCCCCTGGAATTTGTGGTTGTAGGAGAGATATGAGCCATCTGATAATAATGGCAGTATTCCAACATTAAACAAAAGCCAGTTTGGTCCAGGTGAATCAATTTGGGCATGTTTAGGAGGAGGCATGTGTCAATAATTCTGCTTAGTATTTTAGAGACCATGTTCATCATGGGTAGTGGATGATATGATAACACATCTATGGCTGGGCAACCCAGCTTCAAAAAGGGTATAACTATGGCTTCATTTGTAGTGGGAGGGCATTGACCCATCTCCAGTGCTTCCGCGTAGAGGTTGAATGGCCTAGGGGCCAGGTCAGCTCTGTAGATGGCATAGAACTCTGCCAGGAGTCTGTCTGCTCTCACCACCTTTCCCATTGCCATCACCTTTATAGCTACTCTGATCTGTTGAAGGGAAGTGGGTCTTCCCAGGTCAGTCCTCTCCTCTCCCTGCAATCACAAAAGGTTAAATTCCTCCAAAACGTTGTGTAGGTGTGTGGAGTATGCTCAGAGGTACATATAGAGAGGTGTAGAAGTCTGCAAATCTGACATTTATATGTGTTTGGCGATATAGTTGCTCTCCATTTTCAGCAGCAAATTTCTAACAGTAGATTTAATGCACTTAAGTGTGTATTGCTGTGTTGTCTGCTGTCATTTTAAAATCATCCCTGCCTTGCAGGCTTCTTTTAATATAAAACCATGTTGAAATGTGACTTTAGAATTAAAAGTACTTCCAAAGTCTTAAAATTTTGTCCATTTTGGATTTTGTGTAAAAGTGCTTTCTGGGACAAAAACATGCCACACTTCTAAGGAAGTTGTCACCATACAGGTATGCCACTCTGTACCCAATTGGTCAGGGGTGTACCACTGCTTGCCAGCCCAGAACCAGGGATGAATGTGGGAGAGCAGTCCAGCAACTCAGATCCCAACCTTGAAACAAGAAGTAGGACTTAATTTTTCTTTTTTTCCCATTTTTTACTTAATTTTTCATTTTTCTAAATTGTTCTGATCAATTGGTGCCAAATTTTCTTTTGTTTGTTTGCGTGACTTAATACTAGGGATATCATGGAGCTTGATCTGGCTAGCCTACCCACACTCACTGTAGCTGACCTTAGGGCAATGTGCAGAAAGCCCATACCAACACTAGGAAGGCAGAGCTGGTGTCGTCTCTTAAGGCCTGGACAATGCTAGTAGAAGCAGATGGGATCCCAGACATAGAATAGGAGGGGGGACTGCCCTGTCAGCCTGCAAGAGGAGGATGATTACTGCCTCTCCACCACTTCAGTAACCAGGGCCAAGCTCCCCCTTCCTAGTGGGAAGGGGGAGTCTATAGGATACACCCAGGAGGTAGTAGAACTCTCCCTCCAAGAGAGAGAATTTGAGGCCCAGTTAGCCCACAGAGCTCAAGAGGCAGAAACTTTGGCCCTGGTCAACAAGAGGTAGGCACTTGAGGAAAGAAGAGAAGATGCCCATGAAACAGAGGTTGAGATGTCAAGGGGTTGTGAGTTTGACCCAAAGTTGCCCAAGGGAATTGTCACTAAGTATCAGGAGTGTGATGACATTGGTAAATGGCTGACAGCATTTGAGAGGGCCCTTAGAGTTTGAAGGGTTAACCCTCAATATTAGGGTTCACTTACCTGGGAACTGATCCCAGTAGTAAGGAGGGATAGGCTCCTGAACCTAGAGGGGGAAGAGGCAGAGTCTTAGTCCCACATGAAACAGTTTCTCATAAGAAAGTTTGGTCTCACTCAAGAGGAAAACAGGGTGAAGTTCAGGGGCACCCAGAAAGTTAGCAGTCAATCTTGGTTGGACTTTGTTGACATCTTAGTAAAGGCACTAGAGGGCTGGATACATGGTAGCAAGGTAAGTATCTATGAGGGGCTTTACAATATGTTCATGAAGGAGCATATGCTGAGTTATTGAACCTCGGACAAATTACACCAGTATCAAGTTGATTTTCAGTTGTCTACTTTAAGAGAACTGGGGGAGACAGCTGATAGGTGGGTGCTTACAAGAGTCAACCTATCCCAAGAAGGAGGCTAGCATTGGGCTGCCCAGTGTAGCCCCAGGAGAGGACTCCTCACATGAGGAGGCCCTCATAGCATTTTGCAGGGAGATAGTTCCAGATGCTAACCTGGTGATCCCTGAGGGTGGGAGTAGGGTCTTTCACTCCATTTGAGGTGAATTGGATCCTTATCACTGGCCTGACAGATACACGTGCCAGTTACACCATAGCGAGAGACAGGTTGGTATCCACAGCCCTGTATGTGCCCGGGGAAACAAGGAGAGTAATGGTAGCCCAAGGTGAGGTCACAACCAAACTTGTAGCCATAGTGCCCCTGGAAAGGGAGGGCACCCTTGACTGATATAAGGTGGCGGTCAGTGCTGACCTCCCCTTAAATTGTATCCTAGGCAATGACCTCTCAGAGGTTGGTCTGACCCAGGGAGCCACCTAACCCAAAGATCCTGGGGAGCCAGCCCATACAGTTAAGGAGACTGGGGTCCTACAAGAAAGAGAAAAAGAAGAGGAAAGGTAAGTCACTCTTGAAGAGAGATCCAGTGAGCCAAAGGCCAATAAGGAAGAAGACCAGAGTTGGCACAGGTAAGGCTTCACCATACCACAAGGAACTCCTTAGCAGTCATGCAGCTGTTCAGCAGCAGGGTGTCAACCCTGTACTGACAGAAAGAAAAGTGGAAGGAGAATGCCTGCTACATGAAATGGTAACACACCAGTCTAAACAGCAAGAGAGGTTCCAGGAACCCACTGTTGTCCCTGAAGCAGCTTACCCATATGTCAGTGGAGAGCTTAGGGTGTAGTTCTGGATACTGAAAGCCGTCAGTATCCTCTGCTGGGTGCCGGTCTTCATTGCAGAACTGTACTTGCCATGAGAGGCAGACCCTATAGCCAAAAGCAAGTTAGGTTACCCTCTCCCTGGTGGTCAGGATGGGGATAATCAAGTGACCCCTGTGGGTAAGCTAGATACTGCCCTAGCAAAGTTAGGGATAGAAGAGGTGGGCACCTCACTACCCAAGGCAACAAGGGATAAAGAAACCAAAAACCTGTGGTGGAGTTCCAACTTAACCCCTTCGCTGCCAGGCCTTTTCCCCCCTCAGGTGCCAAGCCTTTTATTGGTTGTTTGGGGCAGTTTGTGCTTAGGCCCTCATAACGTTTTGTCCACATAAGCTACCCACACAAAATTTGCATCCTTTTTTTCCAAGATCCTAGGGATTCTAGAGGTACCCTTACTTTGTGGGTTTCCCTGAAGGAGACCAAGAAAGTAGCCAAAATACAGCAAACATTTCATTTTTTTTCAAAAAATGGGAAAAAAGGGCTGCAGAATGCAGCTTGTGGTTTTTTTCCCTGAAAATGGCATCAACAAAGGGTTTGTAGTGCTAAAATTACCATCTTTCCAGCTTTTGGGAACGGGCAGACTTGATTCAGAAAACCCAATTTTTCAACACAATTTTGGCATTTCACTGGAACATACCCCATTTTTACTATTTTTTGTGCTTTCAGCCTCCTTCCAGTTAGAGACAGAAATAGGTGTGAAACCACAGCTGGATCCCAGAAAGCTAAACATTTCTGAAAAGTAGAGAACATTCTGAATTCAGCAAGGGGTAATTTGTGTAGATCCTACAAGGGTTTCCTACAGAAAATAACAGCTGAAATAAAATAAATATTGAAATTGAGGTAAAAAAACAGCCATTTTTCTCCACGTTTTACCCTGTAACTTTTTCCTGCAATGTCAGATTTTTTAAAGGAATATATTGTTACGTCTGCTGGACTATTCTGGTTGCGGGGACATATAGGGCATCTTGCAATGAGTTTTCATTCTATACCTGGTATACAGCAATTAATTTACTGATATATAAAGAGTGAAAAATAGTTATCAACAAAACATTTGTACTTCCAAAATGGGCACAAGATAAGGTGTTGAGAAGCAGTGGTTATTTGCACATCTCTGAATTCCAGGATGCCTTTACTAGCATGTGAATTACAGGACATTTCTCAAATAGACTTCTTTTTTTACACACTGTCATCCATTTGGAAGGAAAAAATGTAGAGAAAGACAAGGGGCAATAACACTTGTTTTGCTGTTCTGTGTTCCCCCAAGTATCCTGATAAAAATGGTGCCTCACTTGCATGGGTAGGCCTAATGCTCGCGACAGGAAACGCAACATGGACACATCAGATTTTTACATTGAAATCTGATGTGTTTTTTGCAAAGTGCCTAGCTGTAGATTTTGGCTTCTAGCTCAGCCAGCACCTAGGGAAACCTGCCAAACCTGCATTTTGGAAAACTAGACACCTAGTAAAATCCAGGATGGGGTGATTTGTGGGGCTCTCACCAGGTTCTGTTACTCAGAATCCTTTGCAAACCTCAAAATTTGGCCAAAAAACACTTTTTCTCAAATTTTGGTGACAGAAAGTTCTGAAATCTGAGAGAAGCCACAAATGTCCTTCCTCACAGTGTTCCCCCTAGTCTCCTGATAAAAATGGTACCTCACTTGTTTGCGTAGGCCTCGGGCCCGTGACAGGAAATGCCCCAAAACACAACATGGACACATCACATTTTCCCAAAGAAAACAGTGCTGTGTTTTGCCAGATGCCAAGCTGTGGATTTTGGCCTCTAGCTAAGCCAGCAATGAGGGCAACCAACCAAACCTGTGCGTTTATGAAAACTAGACACCTAGGGGAATCCAGGACGGGGTGACTCATGGGGTTTTCACCAGGTTCGGTTACCCAGAATCCTTTGCAAACCTCAGAATTTGGCTAGAAAAAAAACACTTTTTCCTCACATTTCGGTGACAGAAAGTTTTGGAATCTGAGAGAAGCCACAAAATTCCTTCCACCCAGTGTTCTCCCAAGTCTGCAGATAAAAATGGCCACTCACTTGTGTGGGTAGGCCTAGTGCCCCCAAAAGGAAATGCCCCAAAATACTATCTGGACACATCAAAATTATCAAATACAAAACTACCTGTTTTGAGGGGGGCACCTGAGTTTTTGGTCCTGGGCTCAGCAGCCATACAGTGAAACCTACAAAACCCAGACATTTCTGAAAACTAGACACCAGGGGAGTCCAGGGAGGTGTGACTTGTATGGATCTCCCATTGTTTTCAGTGTTAGCTAAAAAATCAAATTTTTCCACATTTCTGTGTGGGATCACCGCACCGGGACAAATGTCCTACCACCCAACGTTCCCCTCAGTTTCCCGGTAAAAATTATACCTCACTTTTGTAGGTGGGCCAAGTGCCTGTGACAGGGATGAGCCAACAACATGTCAAAACTGAGGGGGAACCAAAGCGGGTTCAAAAGGGCAGTTGGAAAAAAAAAATTTTAGGCTGACAAGTGGGACAGAATTTTTATCAGTATAGATGAGACAATGCTGGGTGCTAGGAATATTTTGAATTCCTGCATATTCCGGAAGGTTCCATCCCACAAATGGGGAAAAATGTGTGATTTCCATCAAAGTTGGAGGTTTGTAGGGCATTGTGGGTAAGAAAATGGTGCGGGATGCTTGTGAAGCACACCACCCTGGACTAACCCAGATGTTTAGCTTTCAGATGTGTCTAGGTCTTGTGGATTTTTCTACATGGCAGCGTCCCAAAGTCCAAATAGTGCAGCCCTCACCATTCCAAGTGGGACGATTTTGAGAGTTAGCCAAGCTCTCAAGGCCCAAATGTAAAACCAAAACCCTAAATAATCAAATGTCCTCTTGCTTGCCATGGGATAAGATGTTTTAGTGTGTGGAGGAGAGCTGAAAGACTGTTACCCCCTTCAGTTGTGGTGGGGGCATAACCTGCCCATAATGGTTGGTAGCCACCACCCCACTATTTATTTTTTAAATTCCCTGGCATCTAGTAGACTTTCTCCCCCCCCCCCAAGGAGTGTGGATCAGTGGTAATTGCCTTATCGGCCAACAACTTTGTCCCCATTTTTTATGGCCATACCCCCACCCCCTTTTTGGGGGAAAAAAATCCTCCCTGGTCTCTGGTGGGCTTTCTGCCCCCCTTGGGGGCAGATGGGCCTTCCAAAAATAGTCTATGGGGAGCGCCCTTGCCCAAGGGGTTGTCCCCCAAACAAAACACACGTACACACACACCAATCCCTGGTGCCTAAGTGGTTTCTGCCCTCCTGAGGGCAGATCAGCCTAATAGAAATAGGCCGATCTGCCCCCAAGGGGAGCAGAAATAGCCTAACATAAATTTGCCCCCCCCCAGGTGAGTGACCCTTGTTTAAGGGGTCGCTCCCCTTGCGTAAAATTGGCGCAAAAAAAAATCTCTGGGGCCAATAAGCCCCCAAGGGGGCAGAAAAGGACTAAAATAAATTAGCCCCCCCAGGGGAATGACCCTTGCCTAAGTGGCCGCTCCCCTGGTGTGAAATTGATGCAAAAAAATAAAAATCCCTGGTGTCTAGTGATTTCTGCCCCCCTTGGGAGCAGATTGGCCTAATAAAAATAGGCCAATCTGGCCCCAAGGGGAGCAGAAATGGCCTAGATACAATTTCCCCCCCAGGGGAGCGACCCTTGCCTAAGGGGTCGCTCCTCATATATAACAAAAATAAGGTAAACAAAAAAAATAGATAATATAAATAGGCTGATCTGCCCCCAAGGGGGGGCAGAAATGGCCTAAAATTATTTTTGCCCCCCGGGGAGCAACCCTTGCCTAAGGGGTCACTCCCCACATATAAAAAATAAAAATAAACAAAATAAATTATCCCTGGTGTCTAGGGGGTTTCTTCCCCCCAGGGGCAGATCTACCTAATTATACTAGGCAGATCTGCCCTAGCGCTAGTGCACCCTCCATGAGCTGGTCCCAGGGAGTAACGGTTACGTCCTTGGCTGCAAAGGGGTTAAAATGGGTCCTGTCACTGTTGTGGTGGGTCAACTGCCCAGAGGGAGTGACCTTAACAGAAGGATGTAAGGCAGTTTTCTTCACTGTCTTTCTCGCCTGACAGACCAGGTATATTCTCCCAGCGTTGGTCTGAGTATCCTGGGCATGTTAGCAGGAGGGGTTGTGAGAGAAAATTGGCTTTTTGCAGTGTCCCACCTATTTTTTGCCCCCATTTTGACTGATACTGGTGTTTTCTGTCTCTGATTGTGCCCTGGGTTTTGCTAACCAGGCCCAAGGCCAGTGCTCTGTTTAAAAGGTAATTGAAATTCCCTCCATAGGTCCGGAAAGAGCACAGCACTCTGAGGCCGATTTGAAAATAATATGGTCCTTAATCAGATCCTGATGGCAGGGCTGCTCTGTCACAAACGTGGCAGATATCTTGTCCGCTGTATCACAATTTCCATAGGATATTATGGGATTATAATAATGGGGCGGGATACCCCTGCCAGGATCTAATTCAGGTACTAAGTAGGTTTAATGGGGAGGCAAAACATTGACACATTTTGGCTTTCATCACCTTGTTCACGATGTCAACCACCATAATTACATTATTTAAATTCTATGGAGCACATTTACAAGACACTGGTGCATCAATGCTGATGCACCAGTTTTCTTGCATTGCCCCTGCCCCGCCTACCAACACCATGAGTGTGCCGTATTTACAATACCGCATGCAATGGCACACGTTAGGCCAATTGGGTGAACATTTTTGATGCTACTATCGCACTTTGCTGCACTAGCATCAAAGATTTTGACACTAGTGCAGCAAAGTGCAAGGAGGCCCATTGATTAAAATGGGTATGTCATTTTAACACCTGCTTTGAGCAGGCATTAAAAATGATGCCAAAAATGGTTCAGTGAAATCTATTAGATTTGACCATTCCAATTTTAATGGCCTCCAAATGTTGGAACGCCCCCTCTCCCACACATTATGACACAAGGGGTCGCAAAGTGGTGCAATGCATGCGTTGCGCTACTTTGTAAATATGGTGTGGCGAAAATTGCCTCCTTGAGCCACATGAGCGTGAAAAAAATTACACTAGTGTGGCAAATGGAAGTGCCAGGACCTTGTACATCTGGCCCTATGTTGAATGCAAGCACAAAACACATACAATGGACTAGCCTGGCTCATTTCTTAATGACACCATCTTAACATGTTTAAATTCATCTACAACATTTTAAATGCAAACTACTTAATATAGTAACTGTAGAAAGTTGGCTTTTTATAAAGTGGACCAAAATGAGCTACACTGTGCAAATAGTCCAAGCAATCCCCAGAGGTATCACTGAGGCCCAAATGACACCCCAAATGCTCTCTTTTTGGGTAGTGGGGTCGAGCAGTTAGGCATATCTGAGGGTAGTGTTAAGCATGTAAGGCACACACTCATGCAGTAAGTGAGACACACACTCAATAAAGAAATGAACACCAATTAATAAAAATAACACATACTTTATATAAACTTTGATACCAAGATCATTGGACTTAAATTAATACTTTTTCTGTTATTAATTTATAGAGTTCTTAAAAGTAGACACTTGACAGCACTGGAGTTTCCAGTGGTTACAGGGGAGTCCACAGAAACACTCTGCAGGTGTGGACTGGGGGTCCAGTCTGCCCCAACCACAAGTGGGCTCAGGTCTCACGAGGTGGGGAGACGTGGGGACAACCTTCGTTCTCCTCTTCTGAGACTGGGGCAGATGGGGGCATAAGTATCCCAGGGCATTAGGTTTAGCCTCCTGGTCACTCGTGGTTGCAGTCTGCAGACTCTGTTGTGAAGTCCATAGTGGATGTGCACAGGGAGGGCCCTGGCAGCACCTTCTAGAGGGCCTGGCAGCACCTTCTAGAGGGCCTGGCAGCACCTCTTCCACTCCAAGAGAGTTATTTTCTGTGATTTGCAAAGCACTGGCATCTCTCCAAGTTTCTTGGAGGCTGCAGCTGCAGGGCAGGTCAGTTTCTCTTTGAGGTTTGGGTGCAGCAGGTTGGTGCTGAGCCAGTCATGCTGTTTGGTTTCATGTCCAGCAGGCTTCTTGTCCACTTCTCCTTTTGTGGCCAGTGATGATATGAGGATATGGTATCGGGGGTTGCCTAAATACTCAATTTAAGGGGCATTAAGGAAGTGAAGGGGAGTAGCCAATGGACTACTTACCCTGGGGGTCACTACACCCCCTAGATGGCCACTGTCCAGAGTTCCTGAATTACACCACATGCAAAATTTTAAAATTTCCTAAGTTATGTCCCCTTCCAGTCTGAAAGTGTGACACACCTTCTACATAGCTAATTTTCCAGCCGGGCCAAGTGCCAGATGGGCCCTGAGGCAGGGTGATTGGCATCCTCCTCTGAGGAAGGTCAGTTCTGCATATGAAAAGCGTTAGGCTTCTTTTGAAGCACCTGCCTTGGAATGCAGGTCATCCTGTCGGGAGGGGTGGATAACACCACAGCCCGGACAGGCTTTTGCTTCTGACCTCTCGAGAGTGGAGGCTCTTCCCCTGGGAGGTCTGTTGGTAGCAGGCTGGACAGAGCTGGTCATTGAGCTCACCAGCAGTTGGTAGGTTTTTCAGGGGGCACGTCTACAGTGCCCTCTGGGTGCATGTATTAATAATTCCATCTCTGAAATCAGTGAGGTTTTATTAATATGAGGTGTTTGATACTAAGGTTCGGAGAAGCCATCGCGTAGCCGGGGAACTTGTATTGACTAGTGTCCAACACATGTATTTAAAATGGCTCCCCTGCACACTTACTATGTCTAAGAATTGACAAAGACATAGTAGGGGCATATTTGCTCATGTATATGTATATGCACTTGTAATATACTGAAGGCCTGCTGTAGGGGTGACTTACAGCTATTACAAGCAGTGTTTTAGGGGACATGGCACACAAGTGTGTGCCAATTCCTGTTTTCAATTTTGGGAGCACCTTGTCATGCAGCCTGCAATGGCAGTCTGTATAAGGTTGGTGCTGGGCTCCTCAGAGTGGCACACGTGCTGAAGCTCCAAGGGCACTCTCGAGTACCCATGCCCTAGGTGCCAGGGGTACCATTTACAAAGGAATTACAGGGGGCTGAAGGGTCTGGTCACTTAGGGATCAAGTGACCAGGTATCTTGTTTTAGGGAAGTAACACTGGCACTGGGGACCTGGTTAGCAGGATCGCAGTGTACTTCAGTTGGAGTTGCACTTCAAAACCAGGCAAAAAGTGAGAGGGCACTGGAGCCAGAACCTAGCTCCTTACAGTAAACTTTACTTATTTCAGTTCATGGGACTTGCAAAAATACATGCATGGCTTTCAAGCCCCAAAGGGCTCGCCTTCTCATTAATCATACTTCCCTTCTAAAAGGAACAGTGATTCAAAGGGTGGAACATAGCCCACATTACATAACACATTCATACGTGATGATAAATCTCCTTACAAGTGGGTACAATACACACTGGCCCTCATTACGACATTGGTGCTAAATTCAGAATACTGCCGTGGTGACGGGCGCCAACATTCTGCAGTGGAGGCGAACATCCGTCCACCAGATTATGACACACCAAACCGACAGAAACCAGCCACAACCACAACCACAAATCTGACAATCCCAACGAACGCAGTAAACTGTTGGAACTAGTATCCAAACCGTTACACCACCAAAACAACGCCCTCCAAATAATGACCCACTAATCACCACAGTGGACATTCAATGGCGGTAAACCATTGGTGGTGCACACCGCCATGGCTGAAATGGCCGCCCAAAAACAAAAAAAGGCAACATTGGGCAGAACAAAAAACCCACACCTGACACAAAAACAGCATTATAAAACACCCCCCCACATCACCCACAAACCTTTGCCAAACCCAGAGACAACTGCACACACACACACCACAACTACCCATACATTTGTCATGCACCACACACCCCACCATATTACTCAACACCGTCTGCACAACACACACCACACAACATCCATGTCCCCACAAAGGCACCCCTGTTTCACTGATGAGGACTTGCGGATGAGGGTGGAGCCACAGCTGTTTGGAGAACAGGTACAGTAGATCTCCATTGCTAGGAAGATGGAGCCATGGCAGAGGATCATGGACAGGGTTGACGTAGTGGGACAACATCCACACACAAGGGACAACATTCGGAAGAGGTGGAACTACCTACGGGGGAAGGTGCGTTCCATTACATCAAGGCACTAGCTTGCCATCAGGAGGACTGGCGGTGGACCCCTACCACCTCCCCCACAGCTGACAGCATGGGAGGAGCAAGTCTTGGCAATACTGTATCCTGAAGGTCCAACTGGAGTCACTGGAGGGCTAGACACAGGTAAGTCACCATCATTTACCTATCACGACCCCATACCTGCATGCCATCTCACCCCCTCACCCTGACTCCCATCACTCCACTTCACCCCACACAGTGCACCACCCCAATTACCACACCTAAATATCTACCCCTGCATGCCAAACACACTGTAACCTCATCCCTCCCTGGTCAGAATTCACACCCACCAGCAATGCATAGACAGCATGGAGAACTACCAATCCCACAATCCGTCATCATACACTACCAAAGGTGGAAGGACAACACCAATATTATTGGGAAAGGTAGAAAAGGCCAATATGTGAGAGACAATTACCCTAAGAAATCACTCACATCCTCACAGGTGCCCCAGCCAATGTCACTGCGAGGAGGTGCCACAGCAACCCAGTCTCCCACCAGAAGATCCCCTCAGTGATGTCAGCAACTCTGAAGGTCTTGATCTGGATGAAATCCCTGACCCATCTGGGACCACTGGTCAGTCGGCTACCACATTCCACAGCCAGACCACCACAGGGTCCCCCCTCAGACTCAAACACCACAGCAGTCAGCCAACGCCACCAAACCTCTGTCCCAAGGACACGTCAATCAGTAGTGGGCCCACCTGTACAGGGACCTGAGTCAAAACCACACAGGCAAGACAATGAAGGTCCTGGTGTCAGTGGGAGTGGGTACCCCGTTCAGGGGACACAGGTACAAGGGGCCAGGGACAGTCAGAGGACAGCTGTGTGCCAGGGGGAGGACAGTCCTAGGGAAACAACTGCCCTGGAGACACTCACAAATGTCCTGAAAGCATACAAACAATCCCAGGACAGGATGGTTCAGGTGTTAGACATCATGCAGGAGAACCAGCGGCTGCAGGGGGATCACCACCAGGAGGTCATTGCAGTCCTTGAAGACCACCATGGCCTCCATTGCAGGGGTTCTGAGTGACATGGCGAACATCACCCTCTCACTCCACTCTAGCTCGCCTGTTTTTTCTAAACAGACCCCTTTTAGACTATAGATCATGGGATATTGTTATAAGTCATCTTACACATGCTTTTATGCCTCATTTACCCCTATTTTTATGCTAAATTGGACGCAGAGTGTTTCATGTTTTTTACAGTTTGTTTCCTTTTTCCCTGCTTTCTTCAGGCTTATCATGGCCTTCATACTCCACGTGTAATCTGGACATCATTGTTCTACCTGGAGACTCACAACTTATTTGTATTGGAACTCCTTCAACTATCTTTACTTACATCCCTTACTTATCTGAAGGTATTTTACCTCTGGACATATGGTTTCTTTCCTCTTGTCTTAACTCTCTTCTCATTCAGATGGCGTTTCCACGTATTACTCTAGTTTGCACGGTTTGTCTTTTTAATTGACATTACGTTTGTGTACATTAGCGTACTGCCACTTTATGGTGTTGGGCCTTGTCTTACTTCGTATAAAAGAATCTGACCCCTTTGGTCTATTACAGATTGTACTTTTCTCTGGGAGCCTTTTTTGATCACACATGGTCATGCATCCCTCTAACTAAGTCACACTTCTCTATTATTTCTCCACATTCTCAAGAAAATAATATTTTTTGTTCGTATGATTTATCTAGTCACATTGGGCTAGATGGTTGGGTCTTTTTTCCACGTATATTTTGGGTGTGGATATTAGAGTAGCAAATGTCCCATCCTATCTATATATATATATATATATATATATGTATATATATATATTGTTTATTTATTTCACAGCCTTGACAAAGTCTAGGAGACAAAACACGTGTCAGCTGTTGGCTGTTTGGATTTGTGCCTCATGTGGTCTGTGACTGGAATAGCGATCACAATTTTCACCTATCAATAAATATCCAGTGTCATCTGTTCCTTGGACTTCGATTTATTTTTTACCACTACCTGGATCCACTATACGGATATTGACGTTTGGGTGTGCCCTGGCCTTTTTGTTTATATCATGTGGGAGTACACAGCACACAAGCGGGCCCTACCACTAGCCAGTGTACTGACCAGCCCTCAACATCTGCTGCAGCTAGTGGACAGGAGGCCCTGCCACAGGACTCACAGGCTACCAGCACCCCTCCTCCTGCAGAAGGTAAATTACCCCATAAACGTTCCCTCCGAACCAGACAGACACCACAGACAGTTGCCAAGACCACTGCCAGGAAATGAGCCACTCAAGAATGCCCCCCTTGTGTTCCACTTCTTCACTTTGGACTGCCATTGCTCCTCTTCCTATGGCCCCTTGGACACTGGACGTGTGCTACAAACAGACTGGGCCACTACACTGGAGTGTTGCCAACCATCACCCCACTCAATTGCAATTCCCATTGTTTTTGTAAAAGTCAAATAAACACACTTGAACACAACTTGAGTAACAGCGCTTTATCTGATAGAAATGTGCAATGTATTGAACTGTATTGAACTGCATTATCCTGTGCAAATGTCATTAAGGGCCATATTTATACTTTTTGACGCAAAACTGCGCTAACGCAGTTTTGCGACAAAAAAATTAGTGCCGGCTAACGCCATTCTGAAGCGCCATGCGGGCGCCGTATTTATTCAATGACGTTAGCCGGCATTAGCCGCCGGCGCTGTCTGGTGTGCGTTAAAAAAACCGACGTACACCAGGCAGCGCCGGCGTAGGGGGAAAATGGCGTATGGGCGTCCACAAATGGTGCAAGTCAGGCTGAGGCAAAAAAATCGCCACAACCCGATTTGCGCCATTTTTTTACGACGCCCATCCCCCATTGAAATGACTCCTGTCTTAGCAAAGACAGGAGTCATGTCCCCTTGCCCAATGGCCATGCCCAGGGGACTTCTGTCCCCTGGGCATGGTCATTGGGCATAGTGGCATGTAGGGGGGCACAAATCAGGCCCCCCTATGCCACAAAAAAAAAAAAAAAAAAATACTTACCTGGACTTACCTTAATGTCCCTGGGGTGGGTCCCTCCATCCTTGGGTGTCCTCCTGGGGTGGGCAAGGGTGTCAGGGGGTGTCCCTGGGGGCAGGGGAGGGCACCTCTGAGCTCATTCTGAGCCCACAGGTCCCTTAACGCCTGCCCTGACCCAGGCGCTAAAATCCGGCGCTAATGCGGGTTTTTTAGACCCGGCCACTCCCGGGCGTCATTTTTGCCCGGGAGTATAAATACGACGCATATGCATCGGAGTCATTTTTTAAGACGGGAACGCCTACCTTGCATATCATTAACGCAAGGAAGGTGTTCACGCAAAAAAATGACGCTAACTCCATGAACTTTGGCGCTAGACGCGTCTAACGCCAAAGTATAAATATGGAGTTAGTTTTGCGTCAAATTTGCGTCGAAAAAAACGACGCAAATTCGGCGCAAACGGAGTATAAATATGCCCCTAAATATGTCAATCCATCCAACAAATATGTCTCAGCAGTCTGTAGTCATGACATCAGTACACTGTTGTAACCACACCAACATCTGCAATAAGGAAAGGCATAGGTGGCAGTCAATTGTGATGCAAAGGTAGTGACTGGCACAACACTACAGCCACATAGCACTTTACTAAAATGGAGACATGTATAGATCAACAGTCTTACCTGAGTGTCATTGGAAGTACTGCTAAATGATATGTGTCCTGTTGTCCACATCCTTTTCTTCTTCCTCCTCACTGTCCTCAGTGTCCACTGTTGTTACAGGTGCTTTGTCACCCCCCTCCTCCTGCAGATAGGGGAAAGGGCGTCTGAGGGCCAAATTGTGCAGCATGCAGCAGACCACCAAAATCCTGCAGACTTTCTCAGGAGAGTAGCATAGGGATCCACCTGTCAAATGGAAGCACCTAAACCTGGCTTTCAGGAGACCGAAAGTGCGTTCCACAATCTTTCTGGTATACCCATAAGCATCATTGTACAGATTTTCAGCCCCTGTTCTCGTATTCCTAACAGGGGTCAAGAGCCAGGACAGGTTTGGGTAGCCAGAGTCTCCTAGAAGAAGTGAGGGACACACATTAGCCATGCATAATGGCATGGGGTATGACTCCACTAGGCATACACTGACATACATTGGGTGGAGACTCAAGCTCACGTATAAGCTACACTCTTTGCCTCTGAAGTCGCGCCATCACCTGCTACTATTCCTCAAGACAGAGGCATCATGCACAGATCTAGGATACTTGGCAGTGACGTGGGAGAATTACTGGTCAGCAAGGCACACCATCTGGACATTGAGAGAGTGGAAACTCTTCCTATTACTGTACACCTGTTCATTTGCCCTAGGAGGGACTAAGGCAATGTGAGACCCATCAATGGCCCCAATCACATGTGGTATGTGTCCCATTGCGTAGAATCCAGCCTTTACAGTGGGCAAATCCCAACTCAGGGGGAGTGAGATGCAGCTGCACATGTGTTTGAGCATGGAAGCCAGAACCCTTCCAACAACAATCGAAAACATTGGCTGTGACATTCCTGCTGCCAAGCCAACAGTCACCTGGAAAGAACCAGTTGCCAGGAAATGGAGCACTGACAGTACCAGCACAAGAGGGGGAATCACTGTGGTGCAACGGATAGCAGGTAGCAGATCAGGCTCCAATTGTGCACACAGCTCTGTGATTCCGGCCCTGTCCAGACGATAGGTGAGTATGATGTGCCGGTCCTCCAGTGTAGCCAAGTACACACGGGATCTGTGCACAGGTGCTTGCCTCCTCCTATTCCTCCGCAGTGGTTGGTATCCAAGTGAGCCAAAAGTAAAATGGGTGTGACTACAGGACCTATGGACACACAACCTCATAGTACACAGAGCATGTATGTATGTAGGACGCTAATATTGTCTAGGTTTGTACACACAACACCAATGACGCACATATAAATTCCAAACATGAGTACTAGAAGTAGGAAATGGCAACCGCCTATCCTGTATGCAGGGACAGGTGGAAGTGACCCCACTCCGCCGGAGATAGGAGTCATGGCAGACGGCGGTCTGCACCACTGTGCAATTCATCATTGGCTAAAATGGGGCTCTATGGAGTACAGGAACCAATGATGATCAACGCCGGCAGGGAGGGTGTTCCCCCACCGCAGACATGACCGCCATGTTCTTTCAACCACTTCACTTGAATCCTGACTTTCCACTGACGACATCTCCACTGTGTTTGCTGCTGTGACTTGTGTCTGGAACCTGTCATGGCCCATTCTACAGGGTAAAGGGCCCCAGCCTTCACATCGGAGGAGTTGGGGGGCTCACGGATGGGGTCCTACCCCTGTATGGGCAGTTGTGTAGCCCTCCAGACCAACAGGTTAGTACATCATGGGTATGCTGCATGCAACATGGCTGCATGTAGATGTATGTGTGTGCTAGCAGTATGTCATTTGGGGGGGTATGGCTGCAGGCAATGTGAATGCAGAGGTACGGGTCATGTGTGTGCTTGATTAGGGGCAAATGCAGGACCAGCACTGCCCTCCCAGTAGCCCCCCACCCAGTTTCCCATGCTCACCCAGGAGGGTGAGCATCTCCTTCACCCTAGGCACCTCAGGCCCTGCCCCAGTCAGCCCTGCTGCCTTCAGTGAGAAGGCTATTGACCTCCTGAGATCCATCTCTGTAGGGCAGTCAACCATTGTGAATGTCATCCAGGGGCTGGCATCCCAGATGCAGCAATGCAATGCCTACCTGGAGGGCATTCACAGTGGCTTGGTGGCCCTACAGAGATCGTTTCAGGCTCTGGCCTCCTCTCTGATGGCAGCTAGTGTCCCTGTTTCTTCTGTCCTCCCTCCAACTACCTCTTCACAGTCCCTGTCTCCTCTCCCCAACCCATCCCAAGCACACATTCTGACAAGCATGCACCCAAAACAACAGACAGGACTCACACTGACAAACACAGGCAGCACACTTCACTCCACAAGCACACACACACAGCCAACACACAGATGCACACACAACAGCCTCTGTCTCCACTGTCTCCCCATCCTCACAGTCACATCAGCACTCACACCTGCATGCACTGCATCAACAGTCCCAGATCCTGCCACCTGTAAAGCCTTGCCCACAGTCACCACAACAGCATACTCACAGACGTGCACCCCACACACCACATGTGCAATCACCACCACCACCATCACCACCTCATGTAGCACACCCACCTCACTTGCAGACACCACCTCAACATACATCCTGTTTGTCCTCCCCACCCTGTCTGCCTCCCCTTCCATAGACACATAAACACTCCCACTCAGACACTCACCAGCCATCCACCTCACACATGCACACTGTCCATGCACCTGTACCCAAGTCCAGCACACCTCCTACAACAACCACTCCCTCTACCTCCACTCCCATTTCCCCTCCCACACCCCTCCCCATTGGTCTTAATCAGCTTTTCCTTTCCCGCCTTGACCTCTTCCCTCCCCACCCCCGTCCTGCCCCTAAGAGAAAAGTCCCACCTCCCAGCCCAGTATTTCTAGCTCCAAGTCGACTCCTGTTCTTCCCCCAAAGAGTACTCCTGCCACTACGGTGCAAAAGAGTGGAACTACAGCCCCCAGTCCCAAGGCCACTCCTCCACCCCAAAACAGAAGGGCAATGACCCTCCCCTCCCAAACCAAAGCCTAGGTACCCCACTCCCAAGAAGAACCCCCTAACCCACCCCCCAACCCCCTGAGGTGCCTGCCTACCATCTCGATGATGCCCCTGCCCAGTGGAGTGCCAATGTTGTCAGGAGTCACATTGGGCCTTGGACGTTGCCCTGTGCCCATTTGCATAATTTGTACTGGCCAATAGCCCTGCCTGTATGTATGTTATTAATTATTTATTTTAATTTACGCTCGGTATCTGATTGGACCAGAGGTCTGTGTCCTAGCTTTCGTTGCTCCTGGGTTCTGTTGCTGTCGATTTACTGTGAAGTTAGTTCTGGGTGTATGGTGTTTGTTGTGCATGTGTGTGTCACTCTCCCCTCTCTCCCTTATGTGCTAGGCGGCTGTACTCACTGTTGTCATCTTCCTCAGCATTGGTGCTCCTGAACTGCCAACGTGTTCTACAGTATCGGGAAAACTTCCAGTTCTGGTTCCATGGCAGCCGTAGACTCCTCTATGTCTCTGGAGGTAATCTCTTTCCCAGAAATCCTGACAGTCTGCTATGTCATAATATGGTGGGTGGATCCTTGTCTTCCGCCAGCCTGTAGGTTGCTACCACCGTGGTCAGTGGTCATACCGCACTGGCGGTTGAGGTGATACATTGGCTGTCTATGGGAGGGATCACTGCCATGGTCATAAGTGGGCGGTCATTTCTTATGGAATAGATTAACATCTCTGAATGGTACAGATTGGTTTTTTTGAATGGTGAACTTGTGTCACAAAAATAAATATCTAGCAAGAAACCTTTGTACCATGTACACTGCCCATCTGCAAAAATCCCTTTCACTAACTCCTTTGCTTCAACATTGATTTTTCATCTTGACATAACAAAATACACAAAAATGGTTTATTGGGTACATGTAACTCTGTCACAAATGTGTACTACTAAATTCATGCTTGTTGAAACAGACTGGCATACATGCACATTTGTGAAAGAGAAAAGCTTCATGCCAATCTGCAACTGTTAACATGAACTGACTTGAATTTTGCAGAGAGAACGTATTTCTGAAATGTTTTTGCTAAGAAATGTTGCTATTGTACTCAAGTTCCCCTCTTTTTGGATCAGGTGCTTAATGTTGTTTGGTCATTAAACCAACACACCAGTGTGTAGTTATAAAAATCCTTTGTATCTTTATTATATTGTATGCTATGCCACCTATAGTAGGGCCAATATAATGTCTTCACAATTGTGATGGAGCATCACACTTGACCAAATCACCAGTTGTGGCCTGTTTGGTATAAAATTCCGTCATATCATAGACAAAATCCAAGTACATATTCTTACCTTAAACTGCTGAAAACAGTCATTTGATAGTGATGAGAACTGTATTGGCAACCTTTAACACAAGTCAATACACAAAACACATCATCATACACCTTGTGCCAAACGTACACCTTACAGAACTCTTCTTGTGCGTCGGATGTGTGCCAATCTTTATCTTGATGCCAGAAATTGTTGCTGTAACAAAAAGGTTGTTAACTAACAATAAGAATTAAAAAAAATACTTACCCCCTTGATTCTGCTGTTGGGCTCTCAATTGCTCATCAAGGTCATCGCAGGAATGTGGGCCATTTGGGGTGTCAGTGTGCGGTGCATGGGCTTTCCACATTAGGAGGACAACCAAGCTCGACTTCTGATGACTTGCTGGTCCAGCGTCGTAGGTCCTCTCACCTCTTGTGGCAATGGATGCAGCACTGCTTATAGACCTCTAGGGTCCACACCTTCTTGGAGATGGCCTTACATATTGCCTTTTTCTGATAGGTGCAAAAAAAGAAAGAAAAGATTTTTGTGAGGTTTTTCTTGTCTGTATGGCTGTAACACAATGTTTTTATCTATCACAAGCATTTCTATAAAGTTAGTACAGAGCGATTTCTAAAAATAAATGTTTTCAAGGAAATACTGATTTGTAGTGACCCTTTGAGTACCCTCATCACTTTTAATATCCTCGTTGTTAAAATCTAGGCCACAAACATCATCTAGTCCAGAGGCCTGAAATATTTCCTGTAGTGAGAGCTACTTCAGTACAAATCATTGTAAGCTACTGAAGGATAAACAACTTGTACATTGTTTTTACATATTCCCATGCCGAGCTTCATTGGTTTTAATGCCTAATGTGTTTAAAGCTGGATAATATTGTTAGAACCACATCCTATGACTAAGGGCAGAATCCAATGGCTGCCATGTGTGTCAGTGAGAGCATGTTTTTGTTGATGATGTATGAACAAGTGCATGTAGGAATGGGACATATTTGTATGGGTCACTGAAAGCCTGAGTCATATGCACTTGCAGCAGAAGTTATACCTTCCCACATTTGTGGCACTATTACATGTATAATACATACTGATACTCTTTACTCAGACAATGGAATAATATTAAAGTGCAAAAAAAAAAAATCAGACGAGTTAATAACTTGAAAACTTTTTTCCTATACTTTACATTTTTCTCATTTCGACATATGACTGCAATTTTAATTGATATCTATGGCACATTTTCTACCGGCCACTGGAAGTAAGCGGCATGCAGTTTGTGAACGGAAAATTCTGAATTGTGAGTATATTGAAATGAAAAGTCACCCTATTCATTCAGATACATTTTCATTTCAATTTACATACATTTAAGAATATTATTGAGCATCATTTTGTTCCAAGCCAAATTAGTGAGTTGACTACACTCTATTCACAACACTGCACTTGGAATTAAAAGGGACAATTTAGCCTGTGTCATAAAAAAAAAAACAAGTTAGTTCGAAAACCGTTTTCTATTCAAATGTATACCTGTTCCTCTCGGTTCCCATACAGCTGGCTGTACAGGGATCAGACCTTTGTTATCAGCAGTTCTAATTCTTCAACTGAGAAGTTAGAGGCCATGTTGCCTGCTTTGCTCTGCATCAGGGCTCCCAAAGGTTGATGAGAGGAGTAAAATTGGAGGAGGTGTTGTTGGCTGCAGTGTTAGGAGGCAAGTGAGCTTTTTTCATAATGCCACATACATGTACGGAATGTATGCAATTGTCAACTGAGACTGACACAGCCATTGGCTTTTGTGCATTGCTGCCACACACGTTAGCATATGGCTGTGTCCATCATGGAGTTTTACACCTACTACGTGGTCAACTTCTGTCAATGGCTGTCCGATTGTAAATAGACTGATGGCAAGGTCAAGAGGCTGCCATTTTATAATGTGAAGCAGTGTATTTTTAAATGTTTAGTGCATTATCATGACAAGAAATTGTGGCTAGTTTGTTTACATATACAAAATTCATACATTATTGTTTTTTGCTAAAATTTATAAAGCATAATGTAATGCGTAACTGTTTATAAATGCAATCACGACGTGGTTTATTTTGTACTTCCATTGACTAAATTTTAGAAAAAAAAGTGTAAATAATTAATTTTAAATCTATTAGTTACACATTGGGCCCAATTCACAAAGGTAAGCTTAGACTTTTGGTCTCCGTTTAGATCAAAAGTCTAAATTTGCAACTGTTTGCTATTCACAAAGGAAGTTAAGAGTAGTATCTTTACGTCCGCACTCGGGGTAGATCATCTGCTCTCTGGGTGGATCATCCACACTCGGGTCGGAGGAGGTAAGCCTTCATACTGACACACCTGTGTCAGGGCCTACCATCCCCCCACCCTGCTCCAGTTGAAACTCCTCACCCTACACCCAATCTCAGCCTTGATGCACATACAAAGGCAGAGCTGCAACAAACAAACCTTTTCAGACCTTTCAGCATGTCGCCGAATGTTTTTGTTGGTTTGACCCTTGCCATGTGACAGCAAGATTTGAGGAGAAGGAAAAGGAGAGTAGAGGGAATCTTCAGACAAAGGATCAACCTCTCTGCGATGTCCAGCCAAGATGTCATTGCCAGATACCATTTCCCCCCGGATATCATCTTGGAGATGGCTTGTGAGCGGGAGCAGGATCTTGACTCTGTGACCTGCTGCTCCATGGGAAAATTGTTTTTTGACTTGTGTATATCTTTGGTGCAGTTAGACGAATCTTCACAAAATGTTTCCAAAAAACTCAATGCACATTTCAGCTGCAGTGTCGAACATTTTGCGGTGATCCATCAAGCAGGTGTCAAGAAAAAGGGGGTCCCAAAACACATTTTCCTCATATTAATTTCCATGAGCATTTTGAACACGACTACTGCTTGAACCTCTGGAAAGAATTACACTTGGTCCAGAAAGTACCCCTTTTGCAGTTTGGTGTAAATCTGTTCAGTAATTTTAGAGATATTAACTGAAATACAAATTTGTATATCTAGGGGAGAAGATCCTCTGCGTATCTGAAAGTCCCCGTGCTGACATCTGATTGGCTGCCAATACTTCAGCCAAGAAATGCTGGTAGTTATCTTGGGACTCGGCTTCAGACGAGTTTCACACAAAACATTAAAAATAAAGAAAAGGGGGCAGTGTAGGAATACCCTGACCACTTAGGGTTTGTTATGGGGGTCCCACAGGGACCCCGATGGGGGTTAAAAACATTTTTTTGTAATTTGCTGTGAAATGCGGGTGAAGCCATGCATTAGTGGCAAAATTGGAAAAAAAAGTGCGGTCTCCCAGCTTGTTTATAGATGAGCCCCTGACTGGGCCAGGTCCTGGGTGCAAAATTGATTGTTTATTTTATTTAACAACAAGGTCACTAGCAAGTTGGATTGCTTTGGTACAAGCTGTGGCACTGGGAGGTGGTCCTTGCCATCTCCTCCAAACTTTGGTTCTCCCAGATCCATGGTTGCCAATAAACATGCTGGAACACTATCACCTGTACAGACAGCCCTGTAGTCACACTTCTTTTCAGACACTGCCGAGTGTTGCAAACACCCGGGGATGGGTAGCTGCTTCACTCCTACTGAGGAAGCCAGGCTAATTAATGGCACATATTTGAGTGGAGTGGTAGGAAGTCATCAGAAGCAAATATGTGTCCACTAAAAAGCATCACCACACGTGTAACACAGGCTCTCAGGGCTAGCAACCCAAACAGCCATTTTATAGCATTTCTGCAGCAGCATCTGCTTCTGAATATGCCATTTGTTAGAAATGGGGTCTTAGGTTGGCAGTCAGGTTACCCCCGTCCAAGCAAAGACCCTCACTCTAGTCAGGATAAGTCGCACACAATCCAAATTATCCTGTGCCCACCCTCTGGTAGCTTGGCACTGAGCAGTCAGGCTTAACTTAGAGTGCAATGTGTAAAATATTTGTGCAATAAATCATACAATAACACAATATAGCACTACAAAAATACACCACAGAGTTTAGAAAAATATATAATATTTATCTGGATATTTGCAGGTCAAAATGATCAAAGATGCAACAAGTAAATGTAGAGATGTCACTGAAATGTGATATAAAGGGGGTCATTCTGACCCTGGCGGTAAATACCGCCAGGGCCGGGGTCGGCGGTACCACCGCCAACAGGCTGGCGGTGCTCCGCCGGGCATTCTGACCGCGGCGGTACAGCCGCGGCCAGAAGCGGAAAGCCGGCGGTGTACCGCCGACTTTCCGCTGCCCATGGGAATCCGCAAGCTGCGCCGCCATGGGGATTCTGGCACCCCATACCGCCATCCAGTTCCTGGCGGTTCACCAGCCAGGAACAGGATGGCGGTATGGGGTGTCGTGGGGCCCCTGGGGGCCCCTGCAGTGCCCATGCCAATGGCATGGGCACTGCAGGGGCCCCCGTAAGAGGGCCCCACAAAGAATTTCAGTGTCTGCTTTGCAGACACTGAAATTCGCGACGGGTGCAACTGCACCCGTCGCACCTTCCC
This sequence comes from Pleurodeles waltl, assembly GCF_031143425.1. Lineage (NCBI taxonomy): Eukaryota > Metazoa > Chordata > Amphibia > Caudata > Salamandridae > Pleurodeles > Pleurodeles waltl. The sequence continues at coordinate 1,684,250,709 of NC_090444.1, read as the reverse complement.
ACTCCGCCGGCTCCATTCTGAGCCGGCTTCCTCGTGGGAAGGGTGTTTCCCGCTGGGCTGGCGGGCGGCCTTTTGGCGGTCGCCCGCCAGCCCAGTGGGAAACCCAGAATGACCGCTGCGGTCTTTTGACCGCGGTACGGTCTTCTGGCGGTTCCCGCTTGGCGGGCGGCTCCCGCCGCCCGCCAAGCTTAGAATCAGGGCCAAAGTGTCTTAAGTCTTTCTAAAACAAACAAAGTCTCTTTTAGCACAAAGTACCTGGTTTGCATGAAAAATCCCTGCAATGGGCCGCAGAGGAGGAGAAGCGTGGAAACAAAGGAGGTGTGCGTTGATTTCTCGGGCCGCACACAGTGATGCATCGTTTAGTTCCCACGCAGGGATGGCTGTGCGTCAATTTCTGGTGCTCAGTCGTGGATCCTCTTCGGGTTGTGGGGTTTTCCGACACCCCTGGGTCTGTGCATGGAATCCTGGGCTTGTGAAGCGAAGTCACAAGCGCTGCGTTGTTCCGGTTCAGCGTGCAGTGAATTTTTCACTGCAGGCAGGCTGTGCATTGTTTTTAGCAAGCTGTGCATTGAATTTTCACTGCACAAGGAGTACAGTTGCAAGAGAGAAGTCTTTTTTGTCCTGAGACTTCAGGGAACAGGAGGAAAGCTCTATCCAAGCCCTTGGAGAGTACTTTTTCACCACAGCCAGGGAGCAGCAAGGCAGCAGGACAACAGCAAGGCAGCAGTCCTTCACAGAAAGCAGTCAGGTGAGTCCTTTGGGCAGCCAGGCAGTTCTTCTTGGCAGGATGCAGGTTCTGGTTACAAGTTTCTTCTCCAGGAAGTGTCTGAGTTGTGAGGGGCAGAGGCCCTGTTTAGATACCCAAATGTGCCTTTGAAGTGGGGGAGACTTTAATGAGTGGCTTAGAAGTGCACCAGGTCCCCTTTCAGTTCAATCCTGTCTGCCAGGGTCCCAGTAGGGGGTGTGGCAGTCCTTTGTGTGAGAGCAGGCCCTCCACCCTCTCAGCCCAGGAAGACTCATTCAAAATGCAGATGTATGCAAGTGAGGCTGAGTATCCTGTGTTTGGGGTGTGTCTGAGTGACTGCACAAGGAGCTGTCAACTAAATACAGCGAAGCTGTCAACTAAATCCAGCCAGACGTGAATTGTAAGGCACAGAAAGATTTAAGTGCAGAGAAATGCTCACTTTCTAAAAGTGACATTTCTAAAATAGTAATATTAAATCCAACTTCACCAGTCAGCAGAATGTTATATCACCATTCTAGCCATACTAAACTTGACCTTCATACTCCTTTCAGATCAGCAGCTACCACTCAAACAATATTTGAGGACAGCCCCAACGTTATCCGATGAAGGGAGCAGGCCTCACAGCAGTGTAAAAACAAATTTGGGAGTTTTACACTACCAGGACATGTAAACTAAACAGGCCTAAACAGCACCCTGCCCTATGGGTTACCTAGGGCATACCTTAGGGGTGTCTTTTATGTAGAAAAAATGGAGTTTTAGGCTTGGCAAGTACTTTTAAATGCCAAGTCGAATTCGCAGTGAAACTGCACACACAGGCCTTGCAATGGCAGGCCCGAGACAAGGTTAAGGGGCTACTTAAGTAGGTGGCACAACCAGTGCTGCAGGCCCACTAGTAGCATTTAATCTACAGGCCCTGGGCACATATAGTGCACAGTACTAGGGATTTATAAGTAAATGAAATAGTCCAATTAGGTATGATCCAATGTTACCATGTTTAAAGGGAGAGAGCATATGCACTTCATCACTGGTTAGCAGTGGTAAAGTGCGCAGATTCTGAAAACCAGCAAAAACAGTTGCCAAAAAGTGGAGGAAGGCAGGCAAAAAGTTAGGGGTGACCACCCTAAGGCTGTCAGGTCTAACACCATTTCACCAGCAGAAGCCACTGTAAATCTGAAAGGGAAGGTGGGGGAATGGGGGAGGTATGGAGGCGAGAAAAAAAAAGAAAGAAACTTGCCTTAACGCCAGCTCCCGCTGTCTCCTGCAGCCGTGCTCCTGTTCCCTCGATGTGCTGTCCCAGCATTCAATGGGACACCAGAATAAGCTCACCAGCAATCCTGGCACTGCTTTCCTGCTAAACCTAGCATGAATGCAGCACCAGAATTGGTCTGAGTGGTTCGGACTGCCACTCAGACACAAGCCTGGGTTTGTGCAGTTTCTCCAGCCTGGATGTTAAACACAGCCAAGCTGGAGAAACCTAAGTGCATGTATTTGGCCGTCCTGAGACGGCCAGTCAAACACACATGTGCACTCTCTCCTCCTCCCCCCTCCTCCCTCCTGTGGCTCAATCCCAACCCTCCTTGCACTGCTGGCTTAGCCAGCAGCAGTAAAATAAAATGACTATGGCTTTATTTTTCTGCTGCTGGCTCAGCCAGGGAGGCAACGCTCCTTCCCAATAGCGAAGGAGCTGCCACTACATTTCACACCTGTTTTACCCACCTATGTCGGAGCTTATAGCATGGGTGACACAAGAAAGTAGATAGTCCTCAGAGTCAACAACTATCCGAAGTCCTGTAACAGACATGAGTTTCCGTGGCACTACACAAACATAGCCCAGATTAAATGCATTTCTTACGTGGAGCAAATGTTGTTTTGCTGGTTCTGCAATGGAGAATGGCACAAACAGATTCTTCTGCCTTGCCACCCACATCACATAGAAATGTCTGCATTATTGGGAAAAGAATTTAAAATATATGAAAAATAAATTAAATCTTGTATATTGCTTATAAACCACATTATTATATATAATATTCTGAACAGGAAAAGCAAATTCTTTTTACTGATATTTTTGACTGGGGAGAATTTTATGTAAAATGGATACATGAAATGTTGCTCCATTGCCTGTAAAGGGAAGGGGCAGACAGCAGTTTAAAAACATTTCTTTCAGTGTAAGGTTTATGTATAATAAGGCAAAGGCATCAAAAGTCAAGTTTAGAGGCCACAAGAAAGTTCATAGCTAAGCTTTTCATTATGTTGTTATACTCATGGGCACTTTTAAAGGACAGGTACATTTCAGAAGGCCCACTCTTCCTGATGCATTAAATGAATTACAAAAATAAATCAAGGCAAGTGCCACTAGTATTAGGTGCAAAGATCAGAAAAGAGTAATCAGGTTAGAAAGCTCAGTGCGTTGAGCACCTATTGTTGAGATTCTAATCCTTAACAGAGAAGTTTCAGGTTTTCATCCTCCTAAGGTTGATAAACCCAGTGTCATTCATTCAGATAATGATTAACTGTATGACTTACATAGTAACAGACCATTTCACTTCAGGATACAAGCGATTTCAATTGTGAAAATATACCAGTGTTAATATTGTTATTATTATCAATGTCACGCACACCCTAGAAGTAACTTGACCAGTCTTCCTTCTTTCTAGTGACGGGTTGGTGGATTATGTGAAACCTTTAGGAATTCCTGACCTGTTCCGGTTTTTTCGATGTTTTGCAGTGAACATTCACCCAAACCATCATCACAATGTTAGAATTATTACTCGCAATGAACTACACCTAACCGGTGGCGGGGACCTGAATTACAGGAAACATAAATTATCCACTCAGACACCCATTCACACACCCATAAAACAAAAAACAGAGATTACGGGGATGTTATAGTTAGGAATAAATAAAAAAAAAAAACTTAGAAATTCACTGAACAAGCCTAAAGTTACAGGGATGTTATAGCTAGGCTTAAACTTCACTCGTATAAAACCAATGAAATTCAGCAGCTATAGTTACCTGAGCTAATTTTAACTTATGCCCCCGCAATGCACTGCTTATGGCCTCACATATTACATCACTCATGACATGGTCAGTGACATCACTGATGACACCATTGATAGCATCACTGATGACATCGTCCACAGAACCACTCATGCACCCACTCACACCTCCATGCAACCTCTCACATACTCATTCACAGACCCATGCAACTAGTTACACACCCACTCACTAATCTATATAGCCACTCACACATCCACTCACTCTCCCATGCAGCTATTCACACAACCAATCACCCACCCATACAGCCACAACACACACTCACTCACTCATACATCTACTCACACATACTCACTCATATATACAGCCACGGACACACCCATACAACTACTCACATAGCCACTCACTCACCCATACGCCACTCAAACATGCACTCACTCACTCGTACAGCCACTCACCCATCCACTTACTTACCAATACAGTCACTGACACAGCCACTCACTCTTCCATACAGCTACCCACACAACTGCTCACTCACCCACACAGCCGCTTACGTACCCACCCACTCACTCATACACCCACTCACAAACCCACTCACTCTCCCATACAGCTACGCTCATAGGCACTCACCCACCTATACAGCCAATGGGAGAGCCACTGACTTACTCACAGAGCCATCTACACACCCAATTACTGGTACAGCTACTTACACAGCCATACCTCCACCCAAACAGCTGCCAACACACCCACTTGTTCTCCCAGTCACTCACACACCCACTTGCAAGCCTATACAGCCACCCACACACGGATACACACAGTCACTCACATAATATATGTTAGAAATTGTATTAGTCATTAGTAGTACATAAAGAATACTAATGTAACTTTTGTAGTACCTTATTATATCTGTTTAACACTCTTTTTTTTTAAACTCACGATCACTAGATGATGTCATCAGTCATGTCACTGACTATTACATGAGTGATGTAATATGTGTGGTAATACGCAGTGCATTATGATGGCATAAGCTATAGTTAGCTCAGGTAACCTTAACTGAGCTGCTGAATGTCACTGGTTTTGTATGAGTAAAATTTGAGCTGAACTATAACATTTGGTAGAAATCCTCACATTTTAAACTTACAAAATCAGAAAATCACCTGTTATAATTAGAGTTATCTCCAGTAACTATACCTCGTTCCTTAAGGGAACTATAACTCGTGTCCCTGCCAAGCACAGTTTTTCCCTCAAAAGTTTTACTGCAAATATTTAATGATATTATCAATGATGTTATCAAAGATGTCATGAGTGTCGTAATTTGTGGGGTAATTAGCAGTATATGGTGAGGGAGCGAGTTATAGTTACCGTAGGGCATGTGAACCTGCGCCCCACGTCCTGCAAAAGATGGCATTGCCCCCACATGCAGGGAGCTGCTTTAAATAGCAGTTTCCCTGCATGCACATTTGCATGCAGGGAAACAGATGAAAACTTCACTTTCTGCAAGTGAGAGCTGCTTGACAGCTCTCACTTGCAGAAAGTGAAGTGTTTGCTCTGACTTGGGGGAAGCTGCCAAAGCTCCCCCTAAGTCAGAGCAAATAGCTATGTCCTGGGAATGGGCACCTCAGAACATAGCAGGAGTCAGCCCTGGGAAGTGGTGGCCCCCTGGGCCATCTATGGCTCCTCAAGGAGGGCTTTGCGGCCCACTCCAACTTAAAATAATCTTGGGGAGGTGGTGATCCCTATGGCTGTGGGTGGGCCACATGGACCCCTGCATTGTATTTGCTTGAAGCCCCGAGGAGGTCCCTGGGGCTACGGTGTGGCCGTGCTTGTGTTTGATTGAAGCCCTAGTGAGATGGCGTACCCAGGGCTGCTGGGGGGGGCATGTAGCCCCCACATTGTATTCCTTCAAAACCCACAAGGAGATGGCAGTCCCTAGGGTTGTGGGGGGGAGCCACCCCGGCATTCATTATAAGTAACCCCAGGGAGGGGGTGGTCCCTGGGGCATCAAAATGCTCAAGAAGGGGAGGCCTATGCTCCCTCTCCTTTATTTCAAAATACCCTAGGACCTGGCCCACCCAAGGGCTTCATAAAAACAAGAGTGAGAGACCGCGTTTGTTTTTTTTTGTTTTTTTATTTGCATCAAATTCACAACATTGTCACAAATTTGGAGCAAATATATTTTTTTAAGTGCTTTTTTACCCTATAGCACAAGAGGTAAGGGGTCGGAATTACCTACCCAGCCCCTTCTCTTTTTCTGACGGTTTTTCTGTGACGTGGCCGAAGCCGAGTCCCAAGATGGCTGCCAACTCTTCTGGGTTTGAAGTGTTGGCAGCCAATCAGAGCTCTGCAGCTCTGAGCACAAGCCCTTATTATTCACAAAGTCATCGCCGCCACAGATATACAAATTTATCCATGTCTTTAATGTCTCACAAACTACTAAACAGATTTACACCAAATATGCAAAAGTGTAATCTGCATACCAAAACCTACTTTTCTGCCAAATTTGCTGCAATTCCGTCCAGCAGTTTGGTGTTGTAGTTGTGTTCAAAACTCTTACAGGGATTGACATGGGAAATGCATGTTTTTTAACTCCCCCCTTTTTCTCTCTCCCCGCTTGATGGATCACCCCAAAACTTCCCATGAGTAACAAGAATTGAAGGCACAACTTTTCCAGAAATGTTCGTTAAGATTCATCAAACAAGTCAAAAACCTTTTTTCTATGAAAACATGGTCCTAACCATAACTAGCTAGTGGCGCTATATATATATATATATATATATATATATATATATATACAACACTTCCTTAAACTGATTAAGGCAGACAGCACTCCACGAGTAAATGAACTAGAAGTTTATTGCGAAAAACAGGAACACGTTCCTGTTTTTCGCAATAAACTTCTAGTTTATTTACTCGTGGAGTGCTGTCTGCCTTAATCAGTTTAAGGAAGTGTTGGATGTTAGACGCGGTGGCGCGCGTTGAGGACTGGTACCATTGACGATCAGGTGCGGCAAAGAAATGCTGCATGAAGTGTTCGTTCATATATCTATATATATATATATATATATATATATATATATATATATATATATATTCTTTTTTTTTTAAATAACTTTGGCGCCCTTTGGCGAATCTTCATGAAATTTTCAAAACTAATAGGACACTCACTTTAGCTAGTGTCTTGAAAGTTTTGGGGTTATCTGTTGAGTGGAGGTATCAGAAAAAGAGGTTCCCAAAACTCTTTTTCCCCATTCTGTTTATTTGGGAATTTTTCGTTATTTAGACACGGCTAGAGCCCAAACTGCTGAACAGAATTACACCAAATTTGGGGAAGCTTGATCTTGGTCCGCAGATAGTGCTTTTTGTAATTTGGTGTAAATCTGTTTTGTACAAATCTTTATTCGACTATAAGCCATAAAAAGATACATCAATAAAACAGTAATAAAATATGTACATAAATATCAATAAAAAACAATAATACAATAAATCATTAGCAATCAGTTGATCAAGTTATACTTCAACAATCCTGGTTCACTTAGATTTCATTTACTTAACCTAATTTAATAATCTCTTAGAGCTAGGTCCAATATTTCAAATTTCTTCCTCATGATACAACTTTGGATCTTAAAGTTGGAAACAAAGATGGCATGTCAATAGGATTTAGGGAGCTTGTTGTTTTGCATGGATATAACTGTCTTCTATAAATTTTATCCTAGGGTATGGGATACAAGCTCTAGATCAACAATTCTAAGCTTTCCCTCTCTTGTTAACAATCACAATTGTTCGTCAATTTTCCTACTTCCAGTGTCAGCAAGAGTACTTTATGACATTTCTCTATCTCCCGTACTAGGACAGTAAAATCTTCATAGCGTCCTTTAGGATATTTTAAGCAGAGAAGAGATTAAGCAACAATATGGCCTGGCCCAAAGAAACAATAAGATCTCATTGAATTATGAGATGCAAGATACTAAAACAAATTTAATTAATTAAAATCTGTGCTCAATATTATTAGCAATTAATATACAAAATTATCTATCTTAAATACATTTTACAGCAATAAGGTCTTGAGAAAATGTACATAAACTTAATCATACACCATAGCTGCTAGGCATCTGTTTATCTTTATTATGTTGCCATGTGCTTGGCAAACCTTCTGAACTTTGATGTTTGACCTTGTGCTCACAGCCTTGGGCTGCAATCTGCTTATCGCTGCCATTTACTTTTTCCAATCACAGTTCTGAGAATTGTCGTGCTTAATCAGTAACTGCCAGAACAGGTTCGTACAGGTCGTTGCCACCTCCTGCCAGCTGCATCTGTACCTTCTCCCATCACACGTGTACCCCTGAAATATTCTGAAGGCCGCAGAGGACCTTGAATACGCCAGGGGTGGAGTTGTCCTCTGACTAAGCAGTTTTGTGTGTATATAAGATTGGGTGCCCCAGAGTGAAGGGGGAGCCTCCGTAGGATAGTCACTTGACTGTTCTGGGACTCTGTATTAGCTTGAGCTACAATCCATGTAATAAACTTCTCTATATTCCTCCAGTTGGTGACTCTGCCTGATTTGGGTACTCTCTGCAAAACGGACCCTGAGGACAAGGGTGTCCCTCCACTGCTGGGAAGGAGACCCCGGGTGGGGGTCTAATCTTTCCTGGTTCCTCAGTTGGCGCCCGAACAGGGACCCGAGTCAGGCATCCAGGGGACCGGCCCGGTGACGGAGGACTCACGATTGGACTTCCAAAGGAGGCGCCCCACACCAGATTCTGAGCTCCGTTCTCTGTCGTGGACCTGCGGATCTCCACTGTGTGTCTTGCAGCCGGCTCGACTTCTCCTGGCACTGTCTGAATTCGGGTCTCTGTTTCCTGTGAACTACTGGAGTCCCCAACTGTCGGACCATAACAGAAGTGTCGGGTAAGGACGGGAGTTGAAAGATTCCTGTCTAAAAATAGGTCTGTGAGTATTGTACGGTTTCTATCGCTCTTTGCAAAGACCGACGTCAGTGGTAAGACTGACCTCAGTTGTCATTTAAGTATATAGGAAGCAAAAGGCATATTTGCCACTCATTTGGTGTATTCAAACCACTGATGTAAGAATTATTATTTTTTTTAAATATACTGGAAGAATGCCAGCGTTCAGTTGTTTCAGGAAATTGTGTTGTTGTCTTTGCAGTAGGGAATCCCGCCTGGAGGAAACATGCCCCGCTCCTTCGGCCGGGACTCCGAATTATGATATATATGTTAAATATGGCAGAGGTCCGATTATCTGGTCTGATATATGGAGAAAAAGAACCAAAGGTAGTTCTGATTTGCAATGGCCTATTCACGGGACATTTGATAAAGATAAATTAGACTATTTACAGGAACGTTTGTTTGTGACAAAAAGTAGACCAGGGATGTTTGATTCACTACGGACTTGGCAGAAAGAAGCAGACCAAAGACGTAGGAAGGCATAGAAAGAATTACAGAGACATAAGACCAGGACGGTGACTGAAAAGGTATATGACTCTGACGTAGCTGAACATCAACAGAAAATTTTAGAACATGACCGAAGGCTTCACTTACAAACTGATAAGTGTTACCCTTCCAGGACAGTAGTGGATAAGCCACAAGAGGAAGACCCCCTTTTAAACGATATGTGAGATAAATCCCCGTTATATACTCCACCAATATATCCTACACTACATCCGCAACCTGCACCAGGTGACCGTATTGTGCCACCCTGGTTGGATCTCAGGCGAGTGCTCCCCCACCCACCACCACCCCTCCTGTCACCAGACCTATAGAGGATACACCCCGCCCGACTGTACCCACCCCTCGACTGGCCCCCATTTGGCCCACCCCTGACTCCTGTTTAGACACCACACATACCCCCGCCCCATGACCCCGCGAAAGCGCTCCCTGCGCGGACACTTGTTCTCTAATTCACAAGAGAAAGATGTCATTGAAGAAATGACACGGAGGTGGATGACTAATTGGAATGACTATGGGGTCAGGGACATTGTCCACATTATGAAACAATGGGATAGTTTAGTTCAGTTACATGCAGCCACCCTTATGTGCAACATTCTAATACAAGAATATGAGGATGATGGTTCCTCAGGTCCCGCGGGACTGGTGGACCTCTGAAAACGCGCCTCTACTGGGCTACCTTTTGGTTCTGGTCTACATGATTATGTTGTTACTCTCCTCGCATATAGGGACCGCCTGTGGATGTGTAGTCCTTCTGTAAAGGCATCCATGTTTCCCATGAGAGAGGTTCGGCCGGTTTGGCGAGAACCGGTGACGGGTGTCGCTGGCCAAGTTATTACCGCAGGGCATTTTCAACAAATGTGGGTACACACCCCATGGAAAAGATCTGAAACATATACCCTAAAAGCCGCCTTACCTGACCCCCGTAAGAACCCTGCAGGATATTATAAAGAATTGCAACAAATTCTTGAATCATGTACTATGACGTTGTCCGATATTGACATGTTAATGGCAGCAGTAGTCCCGCAGGAAGTATGGTCAAAAATACGGGGGCACGACCATGCTGAACTAGGGGGCACGTGGGACCAATTGCAAGCAGCAGAAAGAGACAGGGTTGGGGCAGCGAAACCAGACCCACTTATATTGGCTCTCCCACTGCGTATTTTGGATTTAATGAAGACCATACTTGCACCACACAGGATAAATAAGGATAAATTGGCCGCCTGTAAACAGAAAAAAGACGAGGGTGTTTCAGACTTTTATACAAGGTTTGAGGGTGTCTTTTCTGATAACAGCGGCCAAGACATGACTACTGAAGGGGGGATAAGACTCTTTGTTGACAAATTTGTGGACAATTTATTACCAGACATAAAGGGAAAATTGAAATTGTGTGAAAGTACGTGGCCAGTCTCTACTGCCACTGGAATACTGACAATGGCCCAATATTATGAGAACAGGGAGATAGAAGAACAAGAAAAGAACGAGAAAAAAATGAAGGAGTTGAAAACAAAGGTGTTATTTCAACAGGCCTACCCTCAGCCCCGTCAACAACAGTCCAGATCAAGGTCACAAGGACCTCCCAATGACAGAAGGCAGTCCCAACGCCCTCCCCGTTCTTCCCTCTCCTACAATCAGTGCGCCTATTGCAAGCAGGAGGGCCACTGGAAGAATGACTGCCCCAATAAGGACAACTCCACAGGCCGCCCCATGCCCCCTCCGCAACAGGACAACAGACCACGTGGTAGGTCTGGTCCTGCAGATAGACCCCGCCAGCAGTCCCCTTCACGGTCCCACAGTACCCCCGCCCGAATTATTTTGATGCTTCATCCCAGCGTCAATATTCTAATGACAACTATGATGCGTATGAAGGTCAGGGGTCCTCCTTTGACTAGGACAGCCTTCGACAGAGGGGGGTGGGACCAGTTTCTATTCCTGTTAGGCAGAATGGCCCTCACGTTGAGGTACAATTAGACGGTACTTCACATGATTTTTTGGTAGATACTGGAGCCACCAAAAGTTCTGTTAAACAGGAAGAGGTCCAAGGGGTCCCTCTGTCTGGCAATATTAACGTCTCTATGGGTTTTTCTGGTGTTCCAGTGGCTAACCCCGTCTCCCAGCCACTGCATGTTGCTATAGGTCCTTACACCATTAGCTCCCCTCTCATTCTTACTTCGGCCTGTAGTGAGAATTTATTGGGTTTGGACTTATTAAAGAAATTGTACGCCACCATTTATTGCTCTCCGGATGGAGTTCATGTCACTCTAGGTCCAAATATTTCCCGTCACAATTTTTGTCAAAACCACTTCCACCCGAACTTCGAGATTTGCCAGACATTTTATGGGCCACACATAAGGACGATGTTGGATGTCTGGACATACCACCGTATGTCATACGCCTGAAAGCCAATGCCAAATTACCTCGTCTTCCCCAATACAAATTATCCCAACACATTGAACAACAACTCAAAAATATTGTGACCCAGTTGATTGATTTGGGTGTCATTGAAGAAACGCGTGGTAATGATTGTAACAGTCCTGTCCTTCCTGTTCATAAAAAATTATCTGATGGCACCGCGTCTCCAGGACTCCGATTTGTTATTGATTTACGGGCGGTCAATAAGATTGTACTACCCCAGTTCCCTGTTGTTCCTGACATTACGACATTATTAACAATGATACCTGCCTCCGCTACTTGGTTCTCTGTTATCGATCTTAAGAATGCATTCTTTAGCATTCCTATTCATCCAGATAGCAGACACATCTTTGGGTTTTCACTGGGTGGTCGCAGTTTCTGGTTCTGTCGCGCTCCACAAAGCTATACTGAATGGCCTAGCATTTTTAGCCAGGCCCTCAAGGGTCAATTAGATGCCCTTGTTTTTCCTTGCTCCTCGACGCTGGTTCAATATGTGGATGACCTTTTAATAGCATCCACTTCAGAACAAAATTGTAAAACAGATACTGTAGCCTTATTGAAACATCTTCCACACCATCACCATAAGGTCTCTCTCTCCAAATTGCAATATTGTAGACAGGAGGTTATATACCTAGGACACCTCCTGTCTAAGGAGGGACGCACGTTAACGGCTGAGAGAATACAAGCTATACGAGACATACCGGTTCCAAGGACACAGAGAGAGGTTAGGGCCTTTATAGGTATTACCTACTTCTGTCGTCAATGGATTCCTAATTATTCTCTTTTGATAAAACCGTTTTTGCATCTCATCCACAAAGATTGTCCTGAAAAAATTGAATGGAATGACGATTTTCAGTTTGGTTTTGATGAATTGAAAAATACACTCTGTACAGCACCTGTACTGGGTACACCTGATTATCGTAAAGATTTTCAGTTATATGTGAGCGAGAGAAATGGATGTTCACTATCAGTGTTAACTCAAGAGCATGGTGGCAAACAACGCCCCTGTGCTTATTTTCTCGGCCCTACTGGATCCAGTGGCCCGTGCACTCCCGAGCTGTCTACGGGCAGTAGCCGCTGCAGCGTTCGCAGTGCGCCAGTCGGCCGGGATAGTCATGGATTCATCCCTCACCCTGTTGGTCCCACACACTGTTGACGCACTATTAAACAAAACAAAAACACAGCATCTTACTAATGTACGATTAACTACTTATGAACTGATACTTTTAGCTAGTCATATAACATTAAAAAGGTGCAACACACTCAATCCTGCCACTTTATTGCCAATTACTGAAAAAAACGGAAGATTGCTATGATGACATACATGACTGCATTCTCCGGACGGAGGATGAAACAAAAGGGAGAGTGGACTTACAGGACACTCCACTGAAAGACCCTGATGGCATATTATGCGTAGATGGCCCATGAATCAAGCTACCCGATGGCACTACCTCTGCAGCCTATGCAGTTACCACAGCTACCACTGTAGTTGAAACAGCTAGAATACCACATAACTCTGCTCAGGCCGCAGAATTAATAGCTCTAACACAAGCCTGTGAGTTAAGTAAAGGACTTAATGTGAATGTTTACACGGACAGTCAGTATGCATTTGGCGTAGCACACAATTTTGGTCGCTTGTGGGCAGAACGAGGATTCCTCACTTCACATGGGACACGTATTCAACATGGGACCCTTATAACTAACTTACTTTCTGCCCTGGTGTTGCCCAAAACAATGGCTATCATGAAGTGTAGTGCACACAAAAAGGTGACAGATTAAACTGGACAGGGCAACGCCCTAGCCGATCAGACAGCAAAAGATACAACGTATGCAAAGACAGGACACATGTATGTGGTAGATAGCACAGAGAAGGTTCGTCCCCATGAAATATTTGGGAACACGGTAGAGAGTGTCAGGAAGATATAGGATGAGGCAACTGAACAGGAGAGAAAGGAATGGGAAGAAGGGAAGGCCCAGTTAGATGAAAATACGCTGTGCTGGACAGATCTGTCACAGAGGGAAAGATGGATGTTACCCGATGCATTCGTTCTGCCAGTAGTGACTATGGCCCATGGTCCTGCACACGTTAGTGCAAAAAGTATCTGTGATTTGCTTGATCTGGTTTGGTCTAATAAAAATATCAGAAGAGTAGCTGACCAACTGGTCCAATCCTGCATGATTTGTTTACAACATAACATAGGGAAGGGTGCCTCAGTCCCCGCTGGGAATTTTTCACCACCAACGTATCCCTTTGAAGTACTACAAATGGATTATATTGAGATGGAAAGGTGTAACAACTTGAAATATGTCCTAGTTGTGGTCTGTATGTTTAGTAAGTGGGTAGAAGCTTACCCTACTAAAGATAATACTGCCCTTACCACCGCAAAGGTACTTCTGAAGGAGTTCTTCCCATGTTTTGGGGTCCCAAGGTGTGTCTGGTCAGATAATCGGAGTCATTTTGTAGGGTAGGTGATGAAAAGGGTGTGTGGAGGGTTGGGCCTCCGACAGAAGTTTCATGCAGCTAACCACCCCCAGTCAGCAGGACTAGTTGAAAAATATAATGGCACACTTAAATTGAAGATGTCAAAAATATGCGCAGAACGCGGTATACGTTGGCCGGACGCGTTGCCCCTGGCTTTAATGTCTGTCAGGATGACGCCTCACTCTAGATCAGGGTTGTCACCCCATGAAATAGTGATGGGTAGGCCAGCAAATGTCTGGGGGGTCCCTCGACCTCACAAGTACTCAGAACTAGAACATCCTGTTTTGATGGACTATTTAAATGAACTCACTAATTCTTTGCGTTCTATTCACCAACAGGTGCGTGAAGCACTCCCATCTGTATCCACTGATCCAGGCCACAAGATACTACCTGGAGACTGGGTCCTCACAAAGAATTTCCAGCGGAAAAAGAGTCTCAAACCTCGATGGAAAGGTCCACGACAAGTCCTCCTTGCTACTCGAACAGCAGTTAAAGTCGAGGGAGCGAAGAATTGGATACATGCATCCCACTGTAAGAAAGTACCCCTACTCGTACCCTCTGATGAAATAAAAAGTGGTGACCACCCGACGACTAAGGACAGTTTCAGCAACACTATGAGGAGTGATAAAAAACAGAACGACAGTGCGCTACAGGAGGTTCCCTCAGATTTTGGTCACACTGAACAATTGTTTCCTGACCATACCATACCACAGTCCACAAGATACGATTTCCGACCACGAAAATAAGAAAATGAACAATGAACTGATTGCTTGTCTCTTGTATTAAGTCTGACAATAGCTGCAGGGCCGTGATTTTGACTGTCGGGCCGGACCAGAGTGTGTCAATAAGACTGCTGGAATCACCCCACAGTGAAGCAACCACCAGTCATGGGCAGCACCTAGGTTGGACTGAACTGCTAGTGGGACAAGCAATAAAGAGAAATGGGTGGCAAGAGGAAAAAGAAGAAAATAAGTAATTTATAAAGACTATTAGGCCCACGTATCGCTTGTCTCACCATAACAATACTATTTTTGGTACTTCTGTCCTGCATTGGGTGGGTAATACATGATTCTGATTCAGAGGTCTCACCAACTACGCCACGGCCTTCAGAACACAGCCATGTTTCCTTACCACCCCATGAGGAAGGACGACGTAAGGAATATGAAAACAATACCTTCATATCTATGTTACATCAACATCAGCTGGCTGTAAATAGAACAAATTGTTGGATATGTGGCTGGCTACCAAGTTCTGTGCAAAAAGGGTTGCCATGTATTTCCTTCCCTTTTTCTTTTGATGGCTCCTGCAGCGCCTGGTATGAACTATCAGCCATTTGGGCTACCTCAATGGATGCTACTAATTCTGGACTATTGGTCACCCACCTATACCGGTTATGCTGGCCCACTGGAACGAGAGTTTATGGAACAACGGAAGAAAAGTCAGAATATGCTGACCGACGAAATAGGTCTACTGACATATATTTTTTATCCTTTAACACCACACCCCGGATTGACCAAAGTTTTCTTGTAACACGGGTCAAGGCTCCACTTTGCTTTCAGAAAAGTGGTAGTAGAAGTGTAGGTGCCAGTAACTGTAATGCTACAGTAATATTGAATGGAACTGATTGGCCTACCATGATACCATCACAAAATGTGGTAATAATGCCTACACCTACTTGCTGCCCACCTGGACCGGTACGTGTTACATTGCTTGGTTACTACCACCAACTTATACAGCTGGCCCTCAACACCACAGGACTCGGAGAGGGGTAATATCTGCAGAAGATACCTCAGCACAAGAAGCATTGGACTACTTTAAAGGAGTCCTTCAATTTTGGGGCCCTATGATGAACAGTAGGGATATCAGACATCTCACACGAATCGTGGAAGCAACAATAAATGAAACAGCAGGAGCTCTGAGTAACATCACTGCAGAGCTCACTCCTGACCGCCTTGTTACTCTTCAAAACAGAATGGTTCTTGACATCATCTTGGCGGACCATGGTGGAGTTTGTACTTTGATCGGATCGAGCTGCTGCTTTTATATACCGGACAATGCCCCTACAGTGTATAGAGCCATTCAAAGGTTGCATACGATAGCGTCCACAATACACCAAGACGAAGGCACATGGTCCTTGACCGACTGGTTTTGGGGCTTGATTTCCCAATGGGGCTGGAAGATACTAATATTCCTTTTTGTGCTTGCTGCTGTATTCGG
Source organism: Pleurodeles waltl (assembly GCF_031143425.1). Lineage (NCBI taxonomy): Eukaryota > Metazoa > Chordata > Amphibia > Caudata > Salamandridae > Pleurodeles > Pleurodeles waltl. Next base: position 1,684,234,397 of record NC_090444.1, on the reverse strand, counting down.
CACCTGTTGTCTTTGTGTACAGTGCCTACCTGCTTTGTGCGGTTGCTGTATGGCATCCCTTGCCCCCTGGCCTGTTCGCCCTCCTCAACACACGGCTATGCTGTCCCTTGAGCAGGAGATAAAAGACCTTATGTCCATTAACATGGACACTGAATGACGTTCAAGCTTGCCTCACAATGGCAAAAGGAGGGTTTGAGAAAATGTACATAAACTTAATCATACACCATAGCTGCTAGGCATCTGTTTATCTTCATTATGTTGCCATGTGCTCGGCAAACCTTCTGAACTTTGATGTTTGACCTTGTGCTCACAGCCTTGGGCTGCAATCTGCTTATCAGTGCCATTTATTTTTTCCAATCACAGTTCTGAGAATTGTCGTGCTTAATCAGTAACTGTCAGAACAGGTTCGTACAGGTCGTTGCCACCTCCTGCCAGCTGCATCTGTACCTTCTCCCACCACACGTGTATCCCTGAAATATTCTGAAGGCTGCAGAGGACCTTGAATACGCCAGGGGTGGAGTTGTCCTCTGACTAAGCAGTTTTGTGTATATATAAGGTTGGGTGCCCCAGAGTGAAGGGGCAGCCTCCGTAGGATAGTCACTTGACTGTCCTGGGACTCTGTATTAGCTCGAGCTATAATCCATGTAATAAACTTCTCTTTATTCCCTCCAGTTGGTCACTCCGCCTGATTTGTGTACTCTCTGCTAAATGGACCCTGAGGACAAGGGTGTCCCTCCACTGCTGGGAAGGAGACCCCGGGTGGGGGTCTAGTCGTTCCTGTTTCCTCAGTCTTATCTTTAGGTTACAATAGAAATTGCATAGCCACGATATCCTAGAGACTTAGGGACCTTTGTCTCTATTATATGTGGCTCCTTATAGGAATCAGCTTATTCCAAATGCTATATAAGCAGTGATATCAGACCTCAAAATTATTGCCGCTTCCTTGTACTTCCTTATTCCTAGATTAATACAAATCGGGCTGATCCACATCCTTCTAGGCTTATTATAAGCTTTGCAAAACAATAGCACATGCTTGGTAGTTTCAATACTCCTTTGTGAGGGAGTCCCGGTCTACCCTTCCTGGGTGATTCAGTTTAGGCACATTTTTTAAATAGACATTCCTTGGAGTTCCTCAAACTACTCTCCTGTTGTTGCGTATTTATGGAGCTGTTTATGGAGCTGTTTGCACTCCTATTGAGAGGTTGATCATGTAATTTTGCCAAGTGCCTCACTTCTATCTCAGGGGCTCGGGCCTCAAGATAGCCCTCCCAAGAAATTATATATACTTCCTTGTGTGATTCACCTATCTGGGAACCAATACACTCTCATGCCCTGCTGTTACGTTCGTTGTCCCATCCTCTTTGTCCATGTGTAAGGCCGGTGGCATTACACTGTTCTGGATTTTCATTATGTTGTGCTAGGGATAGTATGGGAGTTTGAAATGTACCTAGTGGTTGCAAGGGTCTAGGTGAGTTTTTTTTATGTCTAGCTCTCCATTATTTAACATTCCCTTTGTATCCTTTGCATGTTTTCCTAGGATTTCTACCAGGCACCTTAATTCCTTAACCTCTTGTGTTTGATTACTAATGATCTCATATAAATCTGGTTTATCCCTCTTTTTATATTTCAAGCTCCTGTCCTGATCTTGATGTAGTACTATTGTTTCCTCTCTAGCCGATTGTGTTGCAGAGTCAAAATGAAGACAATCATCTATATTATTTTTCCCAGCTGCATTGTTTAGACAGTCTTTCACCAAAACGGTATACCGATTGGAACAGATTAAGCCACTCTCTCTTTGGGTACGTTCTCCCTTGTGTACTTCAGCTTTGTATTGGGGACTGGCATAGGGCCTGTGCAGATTTGACTTTCCCTCTTCCCATTGAAATAGTATCAGGATTTTGACTAGTTGATGGTCGAATGTCGCCCCCCCACCTCAGTGGCTTTTGTGTTATGTGTTCCTATCTTTTTAGTATAAAAGGACGTGATCTTTTTATTGGTGCTTCCTGTAGTTTGGACTAATTTCACAACAGGGATTCAAACTCTTCTATCAAATCGTCGATCTCTGAGATAGTACAGTTATCCCCTGCATGCCTTGTCTTTTTAGGCTCACTTGCTTTACGTTTCCCCATAATCCGAATCTTTAATTATCTTTGGCTCCTACCTATTCAACCCCTCTTGTTGTTATCTTTGCTCGTGGATGGTCTTCTGTTTATTTATTTATTCCCCTTTATTGGCTATGTCACGAGTGAAATTTAGGGTCACCTAATGGGACTTCACATAATTATACAATCAAATTACTCTTATTGATACTATATCATCTGTTTGCCCAAATACAAATATATCTCTGAATACCTTACTTAGGCAAACGAAGGGGGGGAGGCAGCCCTGCCTCCTCCGGGCTCCTCCGGGTGTGGACAGGCCTGCCGTGGACCGGGCTTTGCCAGGGCGCAGCCCTCCCACATCCTGCGTTGCGGGAATAGAGAGCACTTTTTATACAATGAAGCGTCTCCTCTCTCACAGGTGCAGTCAATGAAGATGGCAGGCAAGCAGGCAAAACAGCAGTGCACCCTGGGACTGGTAGTCCCGCCAGGAGGGCAGTGTCAACTTTGGTGTCAGGCACACTTACCCTGGGACAGACGGTCCCACCAGGGTATGGGAGTCAGCCCTCCAAATGTTTCCACAAGATCAAAAGCGTCTGTTCTGTAAATTCAGAGATATTTACGGTTAAAAAAATATAGATTTTAATGGAAATGGACTCTCTGTGTAATTCTATTCAATGCATCTGAAATCTCCTGCTCATGTGCTGTACAGTTGACCTCCACTGACGTCATAGGATCAAAAGTATTCAATTTTTTTTAAATTGGCCTCAACAAAGGCTTATTCAGTTTCAATTTGTGTCAAGGCCTCCCTTTCATAGTCCCTGGGAGGACCAGGTTGTTTCACCAGCAGATCGAAAGATATAATTGCATGGTCAGTCCAGTATAGAGGTAAAATCTCTTTCACAGCACCCAACACTTCTGTGGCAAAAATATGATCCAAGGTGTGTCCAACCTGATGGGTGGGGCCGTACTCTTGTTTTGTAGCCTTATAACTCCCCCTCTGCCCATAGGTTAAAGTTCTGCAGAATGAATACATTGGAGTGAGCAAGTGCCATATTCAAGGGAACTTCTATTAAGCTCAGAAGGTGGGAGGTTGGGGTACCTGGTGGCCTATAACATAGGACCTCCCAAGGCACTACCTTTGCTAGTTTTTAAGGTGAACCCCAAAGCCTCAACATCACCATTCCTCCTTATAGATGGCCCTTACACCACCACCCTCCTTAGTGAAACATGGTTTGTGAAAGGCTTTAAAAACCAACGGGCAGGCAATTCAAAGATCTACCACTGAGTCAGGAGTGGTTCACATCTCAATTAAAGATAGTATGTAACAGTCACTGGCTTCCAACAATAAATTTATCTCAGTGGAGGGGTTAACTAATGATCTGGCAATAATCAGGCCACATTTTAGGGTTATATACTCTGTACTATGTTTGCATGAAGGGACAAATCGACTTCATGTATCGAACCAGGACTCCATTGCGGTCAGCCTCAAATCATACCTAGCTCCCAGTCTAATGTGACTGTTGACCACTAGTGCCACATTGCACTTTTTAATACTATTTTCACCTAAATCTGTAAAAACTGATATCTCCTGTTCACCTAATTGGAATTTTGCAGTTTTTAGGTAATTCTGTTCATTTAATTTCTCTATTTTTTCTAATTCATTTTAAGATTTGTAGTACTGGTGTTTTAATTTTGTTCAGATTTTCTTTTTGACTATCTGACTTTAGGTGAATAACAATTCATGGTTCTGGACTTCTACGGAAACATTGATATATATGTAGCCCTCCTACACTGTGAGCTCTCCATCTTTTTTTCAGCTCTGACACTGTCCTTATTGCTTGGCCAACACTGTTAATCTTATCCACTTTGGACTACAAAATGGCTTTCTTCTTCCCTATTGGCAATTTGGAGTTGACAAAGAGAAGGTGTTCATCCAGCTATTAAAATGTGGTTCCTCTCCTGTCTGAAACTGCTCTTCCTCTTCCTCCACCCCTGGCCTGCTGTCTGGTGATCTTGGATGGGGTTGGGATTGTTGCCCTCCTGACTTATAGATGCTGCTGCCTCTATTTTGTGCATTTGTTGTGGTTTACTGTTCAGATTGTTTTAATGTGTTTTTTTTTTTTACACTTCCCGTGATGCATTGCGCTGCCATGTGTTGAAATAATGACTTGCAGCACTTCCAAGTGCTTTAGTAAAGGCAAATCAGTCTTGCTTCATGTAAGGGCCAGTTGCCTTATGCCACATTGCGTGATTATTTTTTTTTGATCCGTCAATGTTTTTTGCACCGCTTAGGGTCCATAGATATGGTGCATCCATGTCGCAAGGAAATGGTGCACCGAAGCGCATGCTATTTTTGACGCAACACTGCTGCAACGTAGCGTTGTGCCACTTCTCAGAAAACTGGTGAGAGAAAGCACATTATTTTGTAAAATAACCAAAACATTTTAAGTGTTTCCGAGAGTGAGAGGGAAAGAGTGTGTGTGTGTGTGTGTGTGTTTTTGTCTGTGTGTGCAAACATTCCTGGTGAATTTAGAGAGGCACCTCACAAAACCTGACTGAAACCCGCCGCATCAAACTATTTCTCTTAAGATACATTTATTAGGGGGTCTAACACCCCAAACACTCCCCCTGAAGCTACGTCCCTGATGAACATTGACCAATTTTACAAAATCCGCCTAAACCGGCCGTGGACTTTCTACTGGGGACATAGATGCGGCCATAGATGTTTATCTTTGCAAGTTTCGGAGAATGCCCGATAATGTTACTGCGAAAGCCTGTAAGGTGCAGCATTAAAGTAAAATAGGTAGCCGACAGCACAGCCTTGGATATCGGTACACTAAGCTCCAGTGGGTTGGTAGATGGAGTGCTTGTAGCACTTTTGGGCAATTAGCAAAGTCATGCATGAGTCAGCTCTTCAGAAAATGAGATTGGCGTGGGGACAAAACAAGTTGAACGACAAAAAATTACAACTTGGTACTTTTGGAAAGGATAGTGTAAAACTAGCTGTCTGGAAATAAAATGAGTTATTTCAGTAAAAAAATAAATCTGACATTATAGGACAAAAACTAGTGCAAATGACAAAATATGTTAATCTGATGCTTGAGGGATAATCCATGCAGATTTTAGAATCTTGTGATAACATTTGCATGGTTCTCTGGGGCAAGTCGTGGCTACTGCGTTTGCCATTTCATATCTATAGCGAAGGCATATTATTATCGATATACATAGTGACGGTAAAGTTTAATGTTTTGAATAGCAAAGGGTTTTAGGCTCCAGTAATATTTGTGAAACCTAATTTAGACGAACAAACAGTAGCTTGCATGCTTACAAGACAACATAGCCTTCGGCAGCTGTCGTAAAGAAGAGTGATCTCAGTATAGCATCTAAAACGTCACTTCTTTTCCAAAAGACACGTGCGCCTTGAGCAAGATGAACTATTCATTGGGCAGATAGATAATGTGTTTATTCGCTGCAGTTGCCACTAGAGAGGGCGCTTCTATATTTTCCTCGAGACATTGCATTCTAGGGCGATCTTTAGAAGTTTTCCAGGTTGACGTCACGTGCACATGTTGATGGTTAGACTTCTGACAACATACAACATCATATGCCAGAGTATCGGCTCGATCAGTTCAACAACCACTGATCAGGTAAAGGAAAAGTCAGCTCCGTCATTGATAAGAGATTCGATGATTTCTGATTCTTAATTTTTTGTAGCTACACGTTTGTAAGGATGCTGATCATTTGGAAGTTCCCTGATATCTCAGATCAAACTGGTAAGAACATGTAATTTATTAATCTAAATTTTAATCATATGTTGTTTTGAGGTAGCTGATATTGTAATGCTTCACTTCGCAAGCTATACTTAATCCCCTTCTTTTATTTATGTATGAGGTAGTTGTTACTGCTTATAACAAAGAGTTTACTTAAAATGTAAATAGGTTTGCCAACATAGCATGTGTTTTTTATTTCTTTTAGATGTGCACCATGTTGACTGCGTCTTTTTCACTGAACTGCTGACTATTAGAAGACGTGTACATTTAGTGCTGAGTTACAACTAATTTCTAAAAGGAGGAAGTTAGAAGGAAGAAAGCCATAACGAAGCGCTGAGCAAAACTAGACAGGGAATCAAAAGGTTAATGATTCAAGGGTTATAGAGAAAATGAGTTCCTGGTGCAGGGGACGGTAATGGCGACAGCTTTGCCTTTTCTGGTAACAGGTTTTGTAAGATTCGGCTGGAAATCTTACTGGTGGTGGGTACCGCCAATCAAGGGTGGTAGGGGGTCAAAGTGGTGTTAAGGGGGTTATACATTTTTTTTTTAAACTTACCTGCCTCTGATGCTCCATCCCATGCTGCTCCCGATCCTGCTGCTGATCGCTTCCTCTCTTCCCACCAGTCAGCATAGGCTACCAATCCAGTCACTGCTCTCATGCTAAAGATAGCATGAGAGCAGCACCAGGATTGGCCTGAACGGGCTGGTATGATGCTCCCTCAGGCACAGGGAGCCTGGGCCATTTCTCCAGGGTGGCTGTGCAACACAACCAGGTTGGAGAAATGTAAGTGTGCATGTCTGTTTGGCTGGCCTGAGACATCTGGCCAAACAGACATACACACTTTATAGTGCCCTCCACTTCTTCCTATCACCTGGCTCCACTCGCCCTACGTTCCAAGCTGTCAGACAGACAGCGGCGCATAAAATGATAATAATATTGTTTAATTATCATTTTATTTGTTGCTGTCTGCCTGACTGAGCAGGGAGGTGACGCTCCTCTGCTAAAACGGAGGAACCGCCCCTGAATCTTACACCTTAGGCTGGGTTGTGGGTGACACTTCACTGGAGAGGAGAGCTAGGTGGTATTTGGTGAGTCTTTTGCAACTTCAGGCAGTGTTGGATTGGCTTTTTGGGCACTCTGCCACTGCCAGATGGGCCAGCTTGAAAGGGCCAGTGTGCGGGATGTTTTTCTTGGTCTCGTCACGAGGGTCAGATTTAGCATGCTGGTGGCTCCTGGTGCGACAATCGTTTTTGGTGCCCCCCTCCATGACCCCTTCCTTGGATTCCCTCACTACCACCGGGTAAGAGTACCCCTCATCTCTCCATAGACCCTCTGCCACATACATTTCATTTGTTTTAAAGCACTGGTAAAGGCTGGTTCTACTAGTAAGAATGTATACCTACCCAAAAGAACAGTTTTTAACAACATTGATAATAGGTAAAGAAAGACTAGGGGAAAAAAACACAACTCCCTCACCTATTTTATGCAGTCTGCATGCAGCTTCCTGATGACAGTTCATAACAGTCACTGTTCTATAGCAGGGTTGGATCATTCGAACTGCTGTAACAAAAGGGTTTCTGTGACAAAAGCAGCAATCCTCTTAGCGATCCACATAAATACAGATCTGTGATCTGCACAGTATGCGTTCTTTGCAGCAGGCCTATTAATGCTCTGTGCTACTTTAAGGCGGGTTAAAACTGCCACTAAACAAAACTCCAATCTCTCTCTATCAGGAGCATCATTCACAGCAGTTATTTTGACTTGTTTGTTGCTGCCTGAAAACTAGATGCACAAGGAACTCTGCAGAAGGTGTTTTTATATTGTAAGTTATTGCTAAACACCTCACTCCTGAAGGTCAATAATTCAAGAGTTATTGGTAAAATGAGTGCCGGATGCAGTACCCCCTTTCCCAGGTCAGCACCCAGTGCAGACAAACTGGTCGCACTGCATTCAATCCGGCCCTCCTTGTGACGGCCCAGGGACCAAAAAAGAGGCCATTTCAACATCAGCAGTGAGTCACAGAGGACAAAGAAGAAAGCCTTTTTTCTACCATTTTGTAATGTACGTCCATAGATTGGGTTTTTACCAGTAATACTATCTCCAGTCACAAACTACGCAACAGTGTACATAGCCCTAAAAATACCCAAATATGCGTGATCCACAAGAAAAGCAGCCTATCCTGCCAATTTTCTGCCATGAAGGTGGTTTCCGTATTGTAGCTGACATTTTTATGAGCAATCCAGTAGAATTTGATGCTCTTTATCCAATGATGGGCATTTTCCACATGACAAAAGTTGCTTTGTGGTGTGAAGGAAGTTCTCAGTGGATGTGTCATAGACGATGCACTTTTTGAGTATGAAATCTTTGGAAGCAAAATTGATTAGTCATTATTGAGCGGGACGCATTATGGCCCCGATTTATACTTTTTTTTGCACCGCGTTTGTGTAATTTTTTTACGCAAAAATGGCTCAAACTTATAAAATATAATTGTATTTTGTATGTTTAACCTGCTTTTGCATCAAAAAATGACGCAAATGCGGCACAAATAAAGTATAAATATGGGCCTATGTTTGTTCATTACAAGGTATGCTCATCATATCTGAGGCTATAGAAACATTGTGTTGGAATGCTTTCTGGAACAAGAATGACAAATTAGGGTTTGCATATATTATCTCAGACGTGAACATGACACAGTGCACTTCCTTTAAAAAGACATAATTCAAAGCCAGGCAATGTTCAATACTGTCAGTTCAAAATCAGAAAACCAAGTTCATTGAGTTTGTCAAAGAATGTGAAGAAAAATCAGAACTTTGCAATTACTGTTAAAATGTTTCACACATGATAGCTCTAGTGAGAAACTTGGCACGTGCTGAACAGGAAGGTGATTGGGAGCTGCATGTGAAGACTGTGCAGTTACTGATTATTGTGTTTCACTAATTGGATTGCATAAACCACCTGAGATATGGGTCCTGGTATTTGGAAAGAGTTAAGAAACTAGAGGTAGAAAAACCTTACCTCTACAAAAAATTCATCCAAAGACATTTTGTGGTGAAAGACAGAGAGGGAAGGTTCAATGCTGTTGCTCCAGATATGAAACTGGAACAGACGATCCAGAGATCACAAAAAACCTCCAAGGGAATTTTTGGTCAGACACATAAAAGTGAACATGTTCTTCAATGGCGGCTAGTTTAGTATGAAGTCCTTTATATTTGCAATGTTTTCAGAGAGATTACAAATTCAAAATGAATGGACCATAGAAAAGCTGTTCCTTACCATGAACTTGTGGGAAAGAGAGGGGCATGTTTTAATAAACATATTTACAGCCTTCTTCATTTTATGCAGCAGCAAGGAAAACCCTTTGAAATTACTGAGCCTGTGCGAGTACACAACTTCGTGACTAAGAAATATGTGGATAAGAATATAAAGCAACACAAAAGGATGATGGACAGAGTGCTGAAACTTTTCAACCACTCACCCCTAGTCACAGATCTGGGTTTAATCTATCGTTCTTTTGCTCACCATGCCACCCCAGTTTGGACCCACCCATATGCAAATCAGTCGGGCTGGACTGTTCTCATGAGGAAGACGGTATATTGTTACTGGGTATAGGACACAGAAGTCAGTGGCACAGTGCTGATGTGAAATCCTGCTCCTCATTCTGTCTTTCTGGCCAAACTAATGTGTATCCTTAAGCAGGCATGCTTATGTCAGCTGACAAAAGGTTTACATAATTGTGGCTGCTGCTCACTCATAATAGTGGTGACTACTGTCCCTATGAACAGTCTGAAGTCTGTGAGGTGACTAATGGCTCACACATCACTGCTGGCTAATAGCTGTTGGGGACAGGTCTTTTCACAAGGAATCCTAAAGGGAGACTGGATATTGAAGGCATTGTTTATGCTCCCAGACCAGCTTCAACAAATAAAATGACACACGTTCACCTTAGGGTTGCCATATATTGTTAAACCCAAGCAGGTAAATCTAAAAGTCATCCAGCTCGGCAAACAAAATTTAACTGGAGTTTTCAATAATCTAATAATAATGCAAAAATTGTTGTCTTACATATAGAGCTGAAGTGTGCATAAAATACGGCTGGGCCATGTGAGGTACAAATGTCTTCCATTCAATATGCCGACCTTTTCTAATAACTGTCATACCTTTCAAGAGAACTACTCTCAACAGTAGTCTTTCTTATATTTTACTAGATTGGTTAGAACAGATGGAACACCCCAGGGTAGTAGATTCATGTAGCCATGCCAATAAATAGTTGTCAATGATTTGTCCTTGTTTTGCATCAATTTAATTCCTGCAATATCAAAATTCTTTTAGATTTCCTCTAAATCCTGTAATCTGATCTTGCATTTAATAATCCTGACGTGTTGAATTAAAGACTGATGGATAGATTCAATTTCCAAGCAAAGTCTTAACTGTGGGATTGGTAAAGGTAATTTAAAAAAATCATACAGTATTTAGTAGTAGGGCCTCATTTTCAGAAAGACAACACTGACACTCTGCCACCTATTTATGTATATAGTCTAGGGTAAATTGCTTCCGGCTTCTTATCAAAATTCACAGTTCAGAGTTATTACAAAAAGTACATTTTAAGACAGTTTTTGCCAGCTTTTAGAGTATGGCAGAAAGTTGCTGTCATGATGAAAATCACCAAATACAACTACCATGCCCCCTTTTGGGAATCTCCCTTGTTCTTTTCAGTATTTCATGACTATACTTGTTAAAGATTGGATCGAGGTGGGGTCAAAAAGGTTTGTGACATTGTCTGTTCTTTTCACACCCTTCAAGATAATTTAATTGGAAATGGGATTTTAAAAAATCTTCGGCTCAGACACATCCTGCAAACGATCAGTTCAAAATAGCTAAATGGAGCAGAAATCTTGATTATGCACTTAATGTTGCCTACCACGGAATCTGCCATTGGGAAATTATATTGTCAGCTTTCTGAACTCGAGGTGGATGATACTGATATGCAGACAATAAAGTGGGGAGGTAAATTTAACAACTGAGATAGGGCAGTCTAGACCCAGGAGTCGTTAATCATATGACATAAAGTTTTATTATCCGCCAGGTTAAAAATACAAAACTTAAAACAAAATCTTCGATCGGAATTTCACTCTGAGCAAATTGCACAGATGGGGAGGCCTCCCGAGCTCTGAGTGCCCAACGTGTGGCAACTTTGAAGCTGATGACTTACATATGTTTTTTATCTGCACCACGCTCCTGGTATATTGGACGAAGATTGTGGAGTTTTTATCTGCTATCAGTGGCACACGAGTGAGATTGACCCCTCCAAATGTTTCTATAGGATTCCCATGGTTTGCAGCAATGGTCAGTGCTAGATACTGCATAGCAAGGGAATGAGTAAACCAAGATGCCCTACTTTTTCATCAGCGGTTGGCACAATATCTTGCATGCTATCACACGGAAATGAGCCTGTTCAAGTGTAAAAGTAGAAAGGCTAGGGAGTAGAGTTTAAAAATCTGTAATCTTCTCAAAAACTGATGGATGAATACACAGGCAAACAAGCCAAATTATTTTTTCATCAAGGCCATGTAATGACAATTTGCACAGTAATGTTTCTCTATCTATGCATTTGCAGTAGATTTCAAAGCGTGTTCAAAGACAATACTAATCTGTGCTGTAAAACTCCTAATTTTAGGTGCATTTGTGGAGGACCTTGTAATAAATGACAAATACACAGTTGGCTTTGGTGTATTTACTATGCCTACTCCATGCAAAGAAAACTAAATGAAAAAAAAAACAACCCAAGCTTTATCCCTATTTGCCAGAATTCCAAAGATTGTTTGCTGCACACAACTATGGCTTCTTCTGTGACTCCCAGTGAAATAAGTGCCTTGTTTGCTGTGAGGAGCGCCTGTGTTGATGGAGAAAGAAGTGTGGAGTAAGTATTCATCATCAGATAGATATTACATTATTATTATGAAACATGCATCCCCCATCTCTTTTGATCTATGCAACAAGGTAATTAAAGCTGGTAAATTTTCAATTTTTCCACAGCCAAGTACATTAACATTTTTGTACCCAAAGGAAACAATTGGCCTCATTTATGAGGCCCTAGAGGCATACTGGGTAATTTTCTTTTGATGCTTTGGTGGCACAGTGTGCCAGCCCATATTTACAAGGCCATGCAAAGGCACTTTGCATGGCTTTTCAGGGTCTTGTAAATGTGGACCCCTTTGAAGCAAAACACTGCGTGGGAGGGGCATTCCATGGGAGTTGCTTGGGGTGTTCACACGCAACACCGATGGAACCTGAAGGAATCTAATGCATTCCCAGATTTACAAGTCTAGGAATTCATCAGATTCCTACGCCACCTCAGGGGTGGTGTAAAAACTGGTGTAACGGAGACAAATATCTTTATTTCTCCCTGTTTTTTCCTCTTCCATTCTGCAGCACACATAGAAAGAGGAAAACACCTCTTGTGATTGTTTTTGTGCAGGAAGGTGTTCCTTCCTGCACAAAAACAATCATCCCCACAGCGCAGGCCCCCGTACACCCATGATGCAAGGGTGCCTGTGTTGGTGCTAGGCAGCGGTTTGTGCACCAGCTCAGGGGGGGAGGACAGAAAATCGCTTTATCTTGTAGATACAGCATATTTCTACCCTTTCCCATTGGTGCAGGGCGGCACAGCAAGACACTTGTTGCGCCGCCCTGTGCCACGGACCTTGTAAATAAGGCCCAATGTTTGTGTTAGAGTGTTTTACCATCAGGCTGTTCAACCTGCTATAATGAAACAGTAGTTCTCTCTAGACCAACCGGGGTAAAATAAAAAAACAATGTGTTGCTAGAATGGAATTATTATTGTAAATGTTGTTTCCCTTATTAACTTAACGCAGATATCCTTTGGCAGGCAAGAGTCTTAACAGACATACGTAAAAGTGCTAATCTGTTGTACAGTGTTTCACACCCGTTGCCTCCTAGCCGTTTGTGTTATATAAATACCAAGACATACTCAAAAATGATTCAGCCTATTTCTTATGAATCCACTTTTATACACTCAAACAAAAGCTTAATTTGCTGTCTATTTAATAACTTTTTTGTATGCTGTCTGACCTGCCAACTTACACAGCTAAATAGGTTTCTACACAATTCACGCTTGTTGCAATGAACAGCCATAATAAAGCAGCCTTCATGTTTAGATGACATTGGTGGTCTAAAAGGTGTTCTTCACTAGAATCTCTATTATAGTGCCCCAGGTCATTCCTATTCGTTACTTGTTTACCCTCACCTTGACATATTTCTTCGTATTAATATCTTTTTCACCAATAAAAAAGTATTGTCCTGAGGTTGCCACTGTTACGGTTTATCTACCCCTGCAGTTGCCCAATGGAGAGTCGAGCAAAAACATTTATATGTGTATGGCTTGAAATTCCATATAGAAAATTTAATAAAAAGAAGAGAATTTTATGTTTACCCCCTAAGGACACAGAAGGTCAGCTTGTGAGCAGGGCATTGCGACAGAGTAACACTGTACACAGAGAGCTAAATCGATTTCTCATCACCCATATCCCCTGCCTACAAAGCCAGGACTATAAAAGAACATTTGATTGACCAGAGATCATTTTTATCCCAATTCACAAAAGCAGAGTGCCAGCCTCCACAACCTGTTTAAAATGGAGCTGAGGCATACCTGCACAAAATGAACGTGTTTAAATCCCTCAAAATTAAGGAAACAATATTCTGAGTTAACCTGTGAAAAGGAAGCGCTCTTCATACCAGTGTGGAGAAAGTTGGAACCTGAAATAAGGCGTGACAAATTCAACTTTTTTAAAGATTGTTGTTCAGCAAAGGTCCCTTTGGTACTCAACTTAAGCTTGGGGCATTGAGTAATGAATTAGTGGCTCCTGTTGCCATTTATTATTTTTGCATTTCTTTATTTCAAAGTGGGTGCTTTGTTGCCTGCCTCGAGCACCAATATCACTAAAACTGATATGGGGCTGTGGCCCCTGCAGCCCCACCTGGCTCTTCAGCCAGCATCCAGGCCTGGTGCTGGTGTGAGCCAGCATTTGTTTCCCAAAGTGGTGGCCCAGTGCTCACTGGGTCACTCACATGCTTTTATTTCATTAGCAGCTAAGGGGGAGCACTAAGACCCCAATGGGCACTTCTAACTCGCCTGGCAGGAGAGGCCACTTTTTAAGTTTTTGGTGGGTACCCTGATGTCCCCCAGGGCAACAACAATACAACTTTCATTGGGGAATGAGGAGGGTGCCCAGGAGCACCAGGGCCCTCTCGGCCCCAGCCGGCACCCCAGCCCACACCGATTGTCGGCTCAGTGACTTTGCTCCCTATGGTGCTGGAGCAGCATTATTAACTGCTCCCACCCTGGTGGGAGCAAAGTTTTGATCCCTGCTTGGGAGAGTGTGGGTAGAATATGCTGACACTATTCTGGGCAGGGAACTACAGTGTTCTGGGGAATGGAATTCCCAGGACCCTGTAGCTCTATAAGGCCCCGGCGGATGGGGACCTTGAGGCCTGATCAACAGCGTGAAGCCCCATTCCTCCATAAAAAAATGAGTCCCAAGGGATAGGGTCCCAGGTTCGTCTCAGAGGCCCAGGAAGGGGGCAATGTGCCCCCCTTCCCTTGTAATAAACTGCAGTCTGGGTTCCTCAAAAAGGCTTGCATTAGGGGACCAGGCATCACCTCTCCATTTAACATAAATGTTCCAACCCCTTGCCCTCCACTGGGAGATTTAAAGCAAACCCCAAATTTACCTGTGCTCACCCTCTTGCAGCTTGGCACAGAGCAGTCAGGCTTAACTTGAAGGCAATGTGTAAAGTATTTGTGCAAAAAAAGTAACACAGTGAAAACACCACACAAAATGATCCCACATCAGGTTAGAAAAATAGAGATTAATTTAATAAATAAGACATAACCAAACCAACAGAAAATGCAATCAGTAGAACTTGAGTTGTTAATTTTTAAAGAATAAACTGTAAAGAAACACTTAGAGGCAAAAAGCGCCAACTGGGGTTATCCCGTTTTGCAAGACTGGGACAAAGTCAAGAGCTTAGGCTGACCGTGATGAGGCACATGCAGGCTACAGGGACCTAGTTAGGCCCGCTGAACAAAGGTACCTTAAATCCTGGTTGCAGCATGGTGCATGGATCTGAGGCTAAGATGTGTTGCACAGCTGATGCAATGTATTGGTTCCAAGATGTGATGATGTGGTGCGTGGTCCTGTTGCTTGGACAAGGGTGATCCCATCAACAGGGCTAGCGTCCAAGTCCTATCTCGATGATGTGTTGTACAGCTGAGACGAGCCATTGGTTCCGATGATCAGGGAAGCTGCAATGTGGACCCTTAGGGTCATCATTAAGGCTGCCATTGACAAGGGATGCAGGGACCTGCTCCGGGGAAGCATTGTGTAGTGGTGGTTCTGAAGACAATGCATTGAAACCAGGATGTGGGATGTGGCGGCAATGTGAGTCTGTTGCAATGTGTCCAATCCACACAGCAGCAGTGATGCGTTAGTTCTGCTCAAGGATGTGCTGCTCAGCCAGGCAGATGCATTGGTTCTGCTCAGGGATTCACTTTTAAGCAGAAAAAGATACATCGGTTCAGCTGGGAAGCACATTAGACTCACTTACAAGGGTCCAGGACTGGGGTGGCACCAGTTTGCAAAGAAGACTCACCGATAACAGAGACCAGATGCAGAAGCAGGTTGGTTGGAAGTCTTTCATGTCCCATAGACTTCAGATCAGGAGGCTAGCCAACTAGCCCTTGGAGTCACTCAGTGTTCCGGGTTGGAGAGATGCACGTTGAGTCCTTCTCACTTCTAGGCAAGAGGGCAGCAGGCAACAGGTCAACCTAAAAATCTTAATCAGTGAGAAATACCATAATCTTAGACTGGGTGCCAATAAAATCGGCCAACTTTTTGTTTACTGATAACAACCTTTCTTAGACTGCTCGGGATAAAGAAGGTGGATAGCTGGCTATTGGGCTACCAGAGGTGAGGCACTCTTTCCTCACTTACTGCTGTGACTCTCTGACTCCTTATTATTCTTCAGCTGCTTTCTAGTCTGAATGCACTAATGGCTCTCGCAGCTTCAGCTGCCTGTGTCTTACCAGATGATTGCTCCTGCATGATGTCTCTGTGAGTGTTTTCCAAATGCTGGGGTGCAGACACAGTGATATCTTTTTTTTTTTGCTCTGCACTCTCCTTACTTTAAGAGCGTGGCAATGTTCCACAGTGGTGGTCGGTCTGCTTCTATGGCCTTATGGCTCTTATTGATCAGACTATTGGAGGACTACCATTTCAGAGCATGGCTCAGACCTCGACTGTTGGCTGTGTGAAGCTGCCTGAAGTTCAGCGAAGAGAGCCTGGAAGTTTGACTGTGTCCTCTGCTTGTAGCAGAATCAACTGTTCTTTTGCAAATTGTTTATTGTGGCTCTACAAAATTCATGAGACATTGAAGATGACCCTTTTTCAATGATTTTTTTCTGAATCTGGCATACACTTTATGCAATCTGTGCACTACTGCTGAATTTACCACACAGGCACATCAGGAATCTGCTTGAAGGCATTCTTTTGGGGTTCTAAAAATGGCAGCTCTTTAAGAGACTAGGGGGTAACAAAGAGAAGTGTAGACTAGTACGGTGGCCTTCAAGGAGGGAAGAAAGCAAAATATTTCAGCTAATTCCAGTAACAAATACATTAATGTTTATGAAAGTAGGACATGCTCTTCTTTCTACAGCCACATGATCCAAGTTGGGAAAGGAGTTATGGGTGGATTTAGGCCATCTCCTCTGGCTTACAAAAACTGTCCTCTAGAAGCAGTATTAATGGATCTGCCTGCTGTAATGTTAGTAGTATCTTCCCTCCCCACCACTGAAGTTACATAAACTGATACAGTGGACAAAGAGCTGCCAACAGACAGCCAGAAGGCAGCCCCAGTTAAAGAAGACAGTCAATGTTATCCTAAACATTGAGTGTATCCTATTCGCCTCCCAAACACTCCACAAGGAAAAGGTTTGATATCACAAGTGAGCTATTTTTTTCCTTAGTGTGTTTTACTCCTTTATGGGCTCCCTGGGACTCTGGGGGAAGCCTCAAGGCCTCCCTCGCGGACACTGCCTATTTTTTAAAATGTATTGTATGCTATCCCCTTTATGGGCTATCTTGGACTGCGAGGGGAGCCTCAAGGCCCCCCGCGGTCCCATTGCTCCAGCAAGCACATAGCTGCTTTAAGTAGCAGCTCGGTGCTTGCCAGAGCAAAGCTTTCATCTCTGTTCCCTGCACACATATTTCCATGCAAGAAACAGAGATAAAAACGCTGTTTTTTGACAGCGGGACTTGTTTGACAGGTCCTGCTGTCAAACAGCAGAGTGTTTGCTGTGACGTGGCTGCAGCTGTCAAAGCTGTAGCCATGCCACAGCAAACAGCTATTGTCTGGGGGTAGCTACCGCATGACAAAGCAGGAGCTGGCCCTGGGGGGTGGTGGTCCCCTGAGCCATCAGCCGATCCATGAACCCCCTCTAGCAAAAAAAGAGCCCTGGGGAGCTGGTGGTCCCCGGTGCTAGAGGGGTCTGAAAAGGACCCCCTTTCTATCTTTTTCCAGTTTGCCCTGGGGAGGTGGTGGTACCCAGGGCTATAGCGGAGGGGACAACGGGCCTCCCGCACTTAATTTAAATATAGCCCTCTGCAGTTGGTGGTCTGTGGCGCTGCTGGGGTCTGCGCGCCCCCCGGCATTAATGTAGATCATCGCTGCGTGGGGGTCAAGTGCCCCTGCATTAATGTTCTTTAGAGCCCGGGGAGGTGGTGGTCCCCGGGTCTATGGCTGGGGTCTGGCCTACCCCCTGTTACAAACCAACATTTACCTCAGGACTTGGCCCACCCGGGGGCTTGAAAAAAATGAAGCGCGTGAGCCGACACTTGATTAAAAAAAAAAAAAAACATAGTATTCGCTGATCTGCCGGAAATCCTGGTGAAATTTTTAAAAAAATGCTTTTTAGCCCTGGGAGGTGGGGTTTCCTTTGGACCCCTACCACCAGAGCTAAGGGTTCAGGGTGTCTATACCCTGGCCCCTTTCCTTTTTTTAGCATTTATGTCTGAACTTGGATCAAGCCGAGCCCCAACATGGCTGACAACACTTCCTTGTTGAAGTGTTGTTAGCCAATCAGATCTCAGCACAAGATTTGTAGGGGTCGCAAATCCTTTATGTAACTATACATACAAATTGGGATTTCCTTGAATTTCTCAAAAACTACTGAACAGGGCTCTTTCTGAACCAAGAGCTATCTTTTCGCCAAATTTGGCATAATTCTGTCCAGTAGTTTTGGTGCTATCACTGTTCAAAATCCCTATGAAAAAATGAATTGGGAAAATGTGTTTTGGGAGCCCCGCCTTTTTCTTGGCCCCCCCCTGGATGGATCCCCCTGAAACTTTCCAGACAGCAGCTGATGCGAGTGTGAAGGTTTTTCTAAACTTTTTGTGAATACTCATCAAGAGGCAGAAAAGCAAAACAAAAAACACTGTTTCTATGGAAACTAGGTCCTAACTATAGCTACCTACTGGAGACCGCCACTAAGTTTTTATATATGAATACAAAACAAAGTGACTGTGCAAAAGGTTCGCACCTCCTATACATAAGTATATTGTAATAAGGAAAGCAATGCCCATATGTTACATAAAGTACTGTTGAGGGTGCCAAACTGGTAAGCACCCAACCACTTCGGGTGTAATTGTGTCAGCTGATAAATCAAACAACACCTGAAAATTCAATATTGTTATACCAAGGCACACCAAAAAAGTCCATTCCTTCTTGTTGTAGCAGTCAGAATTCCAATTCAACGTATATGGTAGCAATTTTATTCATCAAAATAATTCCGAGAGGTAACAGCCATCATGAGTCCAGAGGTACCACAGCCAACACGTGTTTCGTCAACAAGACTTTTTCAAGGCTGTGGGATATACATACAAGATAAAATATATATATATCTATAATCAAATCTCACAGGCAATAAACAGGGAATCCACTTCACATAAATCACCCAGTAGAGAGACCTATAACCGGCATGCTGTAAAAAGTCTAACCAGTGTGCATTGAGAAGTAACCAAACAGTGGATATATGCAGTCAAACGTGAATTGAGTCAGAAATTGGAAATATCCAGACTGACAGAGTCCAATACCGGCTCCAATACCAGTCAGCACCTACAAATAGTGTGCAGTGACTGATCCAGCATACAGAATGTGAAACACCTCAAAAAGGAACCCTCTACAAAAAGTGTAAGGCGAAAAATAAGTGGGCGGAATATAACCTACCCCGAAACTAGGTATATCCCAATATCACCATAAATTCATATGGGGTACATCGGTTTCTGAGGGAACAAAGATCTTGAAAATAGGATGGTCAAATCCACATAAATCAATTATGTGCTATAGCCAGTAAACAAGACCATGATAAGCCTAAGTGGGCAAAGAAAAGAAACCACAATGATGGCAAGGAACGGTAATAATACAGAAAAAAGAAACATCTCATTATAATACGAGAACAAAAAATGTGTTGATAATGCAGTGCAGAGAGAAGAGAGTAAACTGCAAAGCACATATCCTAAAACATCTATCACATAGAATAATAAGCAATATTATAAGGAGTGCAATTGTTTCCTTATATGACAAGGACACAAGACATGCTCGAGATGCAGTGCAAAGAAAAGAAAGTGAACTGCAGAGTAAATGTAATAATGCCACCATCTCAAAAGATATTACAAAAAATAATATTAGTAAATAATAATCAACAATAAGGCCAGGGGGGCATATAGCTAAACAATCTCTATGTATATATATGTGACCACAAGCATACTTGAATATCATTTATGCCAAAATTATAAAACAAAATCGGAAAGTTGACCAATAATAAAACACGGACTCGCCCTCAAAGTAATAGACTAGCCAATACAGCTCAAATGAAAAAAATATATATCAATGTAGTAAAAAAAACATTAAATATAACAGTGGGGTGAGAATGCATCCTCCTAACGGGACCTCCAGAATATCAGTAACTGCCCAAAATGTATTTAAGTGGTGTTAAAAGTTTGTCAACAGATATGTGTTAATAGATAAGTGCATAGTCAAAAACTGTTGAGACTGATCCTCTTATCGTGCTCTAAAAAATATATCAGCAACAGTCCGAATTGTACATATAAGCTGTAAGACAATCGAAGGCAGACAAGTATAAAAATTGCCTTACACATCATATTCGCCTCCCAACGAACGGTCGAGAGCAGAGACGCCGGCTCAGCTGGCGAGATTAACCCATAAAACATCTAATCGTTTGGAAATAGTGACCATGATGCACAGAGTATTGCGGCTATACGGGTGCCGCCATTTTGTCCTATTTATGGAAAAAAGTAATAGTCATAGAAAGAGGACTGGAAACGCCAGGTCTAAATAGATGAACGAGGATAGATGTATAAAATTGTCAAAGTAACACTGGAGTTCAAACAAGATTTGAAGAGACCGGTGAGTTGCAAATAAATAGTAGAACGCGTAAGTGAAAGAAAACATGTAAAATGTGCACCAACATAATATCGTGAATGTGGTATCATGTAAGAAACAACCAATCACTTTGCATAGACAAAACAATAACCATTTGAAATTGAGTCAGTACAAAATCAGGCACATACAATCCATGTTACAACAGAAATTATAAATGCATTTTTAAGAGCCTACGAATATGTTGAATCACCCTTGGGCATATGACCATCATATATATATATATATATATATATATATATATATATATATATATATATATATATATATATATATATATATATACGTATATGTATATATATCCTACTGGCAGTCATTAGTAGGTAGTTATAGTTTATGTTTCCATAAGAAAAGAGTTTTCTGACTTTCCTATATCTTTGGCACCATTTGATGAATCTTCACAAAATTTTCAGAAAAAGTGTCCTCTAGGCCGAGAAAAACAGGGGGTCAAAAAGAGTGTGTTCTCCCATGTTAATTCCCATAGAGTCTTTAGACATGCCTGCATCCCAAATCGCTGTGCTGAATTAAACCAAATTTGGCAGAAATGCAGCTTATAGTCTACAATGCCCCCTTTTAGTTATTTGGTATAAATCCGCTCAGTAGTTTTTTCAGATATTAAAGGATAATCCAAATTTGTGGGCATAGCCTAAGAACAGATCTCATGGTGGGATCTGATTGGCTGTCAGCACTTCAACCAGCAAGTAATGGTGACCATCTTGTGGCCAATATACATGACAGAACCCCGTTAAAATACATTGTTATGAATGACAGGTTTTGAGGGTCACAAAAAGGAGAACTGGTGATACATTTTAATTACAATATAAATCATTTTTTGATGGTACCACACTAATATGGGGAATTGTGGTGTGTTCAAAGGCGATTGTATCCTGCTGGACTTTCATGAATCATGTTTGAGAATAAACAGTTTTCTCATGATTTTCCCATAGATGGTATGGAAGGTGCTCCAGAAGCTAAAATTAGAGTATATTTTCTGTAAATTCACACTATCTTTCTCGACCATATGAGAATGACGTGTGTGTAAAACATGAACTTCCAACAGTTGGGTGTCTTGTGTTCTACAGCAGTCTCCCAGAGTGTTCTAAAGAACAACCAGATTGCTAAGAGTCGTACTTATGGCAAAATTGTGCACACCTGAAGCCATCTTTATTGAAACACGCTGGTAAAATTAAAAATATTTAATTTAGAAAGGAACACAATGAGGGGGTTCATTTTGACATAGAAATTATGGCTAGTGATGTAGAAAGAAAAATTAGAACATGTTTTAAGTGAGCTCTCAAATATTTTATTCTTCTATTTCATTAAAACATTCTGACATGCAGACTGAAATATGCATTTTCAACACCAGCAGCAGACTGCCATTTAACTCCCTAGTGATTAGCAGCTTCTCTACAGAGTTGTAATGTGCAACTACAGTGCTAACATTCTGAATTTATGCCAGAAGTGTGACACATCTGAATGCCATCTTGATGGAATCAAAGTTGAAAACTGAAAGCATTTTGTACTGAGGGTACTGCAGTAAATTAGGAGATTATGGAGCTTCATAACAATGAAGTTTCCCAAGATGGCCACCAGAGAAAAAAGAACCCAAATGTTGCACAATGTCAGAAGTGTGCAAAACACTTAGGGGCATATTTAAGAACCCCTAGTGCCACTCCATGCCACATTAGCACCATTTGTTTACGCTAATGTGGCATTAGAAAGTCACAAACGCTGCCCCATGTTTACAAAGTGGTGCAATGCATGCATTGCTCCACTTTTTAATCCTTTGTGCTACATTGTGCCGGTGCCAGGAATAATGTATGCAAAGGGGGTGTCCCCCTGTAAGGGGGCCCAAAAAATGGTGCAAGGAAATCTAAGAGATTTCCATGTTCCATTTTTTTCTGCACTTTTAATGCCTGCTCAGAAGAGACATTAAAAGGAGGCTTCCATTGCTTACAATGGGCCTCTGGGTGCTTTGCAGGAGTAACATCAGGATTGTTGATGCTAATCCTGCAAAGCGCCAGGCTAGCATAAAAATTTCTGAGGCTAGTCCCCTAACTACAGCCATGGTGTGTCATACTTTAAATACGATGCACACATGGTGGTTTTGGGGGGTGCTAAGGGGCACAAGAAAAGTGCCCCTGCTGCACCTTGTGCAGTGCCACTTTTCTTAAATATGCCCCGAGGGCCTCATTTACGAGACCCTAGTGGAACACTGCCCCACCGGAGCGTAATTTGTGTGACATTCCAGTGCCGCAGTGTGCAAGTCCATATTTACAAGGTCACACAATGCCATCTTGCGTGGCTTTTCATGGCCTTGTAAATATGGACCCCTTTCACGCATAACACTGCGTGAAAAGGGTGTTCCATGGGTGTTACTTGGGGTGTTTCCCCGCAACACCCATAGAACCTGAAGGAATCTGATGCATTCCTAGATTTACAAGTCTGGGAATTTATCAGTTCCCAATGCCACCTCAGGGGTTGCGTAAGAGTGACACGACAGGGAGAAATATCTTTATTTCTCCCCGTTTTACCTCTTTCTATATGTGCTGCATTTTGCAGCACACATAGAAAAAGGAAAACAACTCTTGTATTTGTTTTTGTGTAGAAAGATGTCCCTTCCTGCTCAAAAGCAACCATCCCTGCAATGCAGGCATCCTTGCACCCTGGCGCAAGGGTGTCTGTGTTGGCACTTTGCAGCAATTTGTGTGTCAGTGCAAGGGGAGAGGACAGAAATGTGCTGTATCATGTAGATACAGTGCATTTCTGCCCTTTTCTGTTGGTGCAGCAAGACACCGTCCTGCACCACAAGTCTCATAAATGAGGCCCTAATTTCTTTGTGTTTTTTGTAGTTATATACAGAGCAGACTTGACCTGAAAGTACTGGAGTGCTTTACATGAGCATCAATTACATTATGCATAAACAAATTAATTTTGAGCATGGGGAGATTAAGTGATTTGCCCAGAATCAAAGGATGTCAAGCTCATGCTGAAACTCAAACCTGGTTCCCCAGTTGCAAAGTCTGAAGCTTTGGCCATTATGCCACATCCTCTCCCATAACTGAAACATATAATCAAGTGATAAACTATATTTAAAAAAAACCATAAAGTTAGCAAGTAATTTAAAAGTGCTTTGTCACTATTTGGGAACTCAGACAATATGTCTTCATTTTAGTTTTTTAGAGCACTAACCATCATTTCTATGGAAATAAGACTCTCTCATTTTCATTTTTTTTAAAGAAATGCTTTAGGTATTACAGTTTTGATTACATCAAGGTGATGTCAGATGTGTCAAACTTTTGTAATAAATATAGAATGTTAGTGATATAGTTGTTCATTAAAATACTGTGGGGAGGCAGAAGTCAGGAGCACAGACTTGGATAACTGAGGACAGCGAGGTGGGTGCAAAGGTAACAAATTGACCACCATGGACAGGCGGGAGGGGCAGTGGCATCTCAAAAGACTGTGGAGGGCAGGGCAAAAGGGGGAAGGGACAACAAACCCACCATGCAGGATAGGCAAGATATGACATACCATTGGGGGCAGAAGGAAGAGGCAGTGGCAGTACAACCATACATGCCAACAGACCCAATTCTGGCAGGAGAATACTGATGTTTAGTCAGCCCAAAAGGGCTTTATTTTATCTGACCCCTGCCTAAAATGTCCTCTTTTTAGTATACGTCAATGGGGAAAATCAATTCCTCAGGTTTGGTTTTCAAAATCTGCCTCTTAACAAGAGCAAAATGTTGGCTAGTATGGTACTTTACATCACAGAGGGCAGTAGGAATAGGGTAGGGACATGGACTTGGATAACAGAGAGCAAGAGGGAGATGGACAGGGGCCCCAATCTGGCCTTACAGTGCAGGTGTCCGGGGTTGCAGCAGCACCAAAATACCACACAGGGTAAGCGGGGCAACAGTGCAGTACAACAGACCATGGAAAGCAATAGGGAGGGGACAGGGCCATGCACATGGACATCAGAGAGCAGAGGGGAAAGAGGTAAGGACAGCCAGCTGACATACGGGACAGACCAGAGGGACAGTTGTAGCATAATGACCATGAATGGCAGGAACAAGGGAGCGGGGTGTTGTTATGGGATTAATCAATGATGATGTGCACACCAACAAGACACTTGAATACACGAAATACCATAAAGTTAGATGCCACATGTAGTTAGTTACACTTAGCCAATCAGGACAAAGCACGTGCAGTGACCATGCACCCCTCAGGCCGGACATCTGGACAAGTACTCACTGGCCCACATTGTGTCCATGCCAGTTCAAATCCACCTGCATTCCCTATCTGGAATTTTATTTACAAATCTTTGGCAACTATTTGCATTCTTCACCAAGGAAGGAATGTTTTCATGACTTTTTTGCACCTAGAGAAATGTATAAAATCCGTATCAATTCAATGTTCTATGAGAGACTCTCCTCAGACCCCGGTGCTGTAACTGATCTCCCGGCCGTAATGTTTAATTAAACAAACCGTTTCCTGTTTTGCCAGACGTCGCTTGTCTCTTGTTTTTTAAGGTAAATTCTCTTTCAAGCAACATTTTGGTGAGGCAGCCAGGAGCTGATTGGTTCTTTGGACCTTACTGGGACCAAAGGAAGGAGACCACGCCTGGATGGATTCACATTTGCGCAACAATAAAGATGAGCAGACGCCGCAAATGATTGGAAGTTTTGCTAAATCCGAGGGGTGGAGGTCCATCCTGACGCCACCGTAACAGACAACATCAGAGCCTTAGTCCTGTCATTTGGCATGTGGCAAACTAGGAAAAAGCCTAATCCATGGAAGTCACTTTCTTGATTGTTGGGAACGGTGATCTCTTGGGACACTGGGTGTAACACAGCCGGTATGATTGACCCCCTGGGTGTAATACAGGGTTTTTGCGATGCTGTCCACTTCGACTGCGAGGCGTGACACAAGTGGCGGGCGTAGGGCTCTGGGTGTTACATAGGGCCAACTCTCTGTTTTAAGAGGTTCCTCTGCTTGGACCACTGGGCATGATGCAATCAGTAAACATAGGCTCTATGTGTAATAAAGGGCCCACACCTCGATCTTATTAGGCCATCCTGGTTTTCTTAGTGCCTCTAGTTTGTTAATACTGGTAGTATTTGAAAGAAGGGAGAGGTGTGCTTTACTTGGACCACTGGGCATGGCAGAGATGGTACGCAGGACACCTGGGTGTGACATAAGAGGAATTCGGCTGTTGGGGTACTAGAACAATTGGGATCCAGGAGAGTAAGCGTAGCTCGTGTTTTGCCAAGAAGGACTATGGTCATTGAAATAAGTCCTTTCTTTCTCCACATAATTTGTTGCAATCTTTTCCCCTGGGCTGGTATGAACAGGACTATCAGGTTTCCTTAGGCCCACATAGTGGTGCTTCCTTTGGTCACAGGATAACATGCGCTCAGAGTGGGCAAAGCTAAGGTATTACAGAAAGGCTGTTCCCCTGATTTTTTGGGCCTAGTCAGCATCTCCCCTGCCAGTTGAGATTGTGTTGTTTTGATATTATGATTCTGGTAGACCAATGTGACTGTGCTTGTCTTAAGTGTTGAATGTTGTGCTTTGTCAGTGTTTAATCTTAAATGAAGATGTTGCTAGTTTGAACAAATTGTTGTTTGATGCTAAAGTAAGGCTCGCTATTTTGTCGGCAAATTTCAAGGTGTTGTGAAATAACAATTGTACTTATTTTCTAGGATTGTGATTCTTCATGCATTTGTTTGATGAATGTTTATTTTGATGGATCTGTGTATAACGTTGATCTCATTAGATCTAGGAATCCCCTCCCCCACCATATTAGATTTGGTAACCCCTTGTGCATATACATTACTCACTTCCTGCATAGATCCAGTAATACCCTTGTACATATTTCCCTGTCCCCAGAGTAAAATTTAGAAATTTTTAAAAACAGAAAAGTTAACAACTTAGAAAAGAAAACCTATTAAAAATAACAGTTGCGTACTAATTAGTAGTGTAGTAGTGTTTGCTACGCAAGGAAGACCAGAACTGAAAGGCTTACATACCAGGAGACAGGAAGTGACAAACAGGGAGAAAGAGCGAAGAATAGGAAAAAAGTAGCAGTATAATAGGAAAAAGAAAAAAGGCATGCTGGGTAAAAGAACACCAAGAAGAAGGCAACGTGGACACCAGAACAAGGAAAGAAGTAAAGTGGAAAGACAAGAAGAAGAAAAAAGGAAGAAAGAAGAGGATTCCTCCAAGGTAAGGAAGGGAAAAATATCAGGAAGGCAAGCTGGGAAAGCGGCGCGACCGGGAGCAAGAAATGTGGTTTCTGGGCTGCGCCGCGAGAGAAGACATGGAGAAACGCGGCTTAAAGAAGGGACGCCATTGTAGAGCGCGGCGTCACAGGCTGTTAGGTCTAGGCATGGCAGACGACAGGCCAACAGGCGCAACACTCCATTCATCACTCCAGTCCAGCACTAGAGCACCCCGAAGCTCAACCTCCCCGTCTGTCAGTGGCACAGATAGGGCGGACCCCAGCTGGTTCCGGGGAACAGACACGAGTAACAGGGAGTTTCCTAGCAGTCACAACTAACAATGAGGAGGGAACGGATCATGGTTTTACAGAGTCCCCCAATGAGAGAGGATGCTGCCTGGCCTGAGTACACAACAATTACAGTCTGACCCCCTTAGGAGGAAGCAGTATAAAACAACAGGGGATTCTTTGCATGCCCATTCTGGAACTTGCTGGCAGACTGGACTAGGGAAGGGACTGGGAAGGGAACCAATTTGACCGGTCGTGGCCTAGGAGAGGGCTGTTCAAGCCAGAGGGCATGGGTATGGCAGAGGACTACATCAGAAACGGGAAGGGAAATCTCAACTGGAATTTCCTCTACATGCAGCAGTGCCTTGTAAAGTGGGAAAGAAGGCAAGTTCAGTCAAGAAGGTAAGAGAGAAAGGGCAAGAAGTGGTTAGGAAGAAATCAGGTCGTTACTGCAAAATCCCTGACCTGGGAGCAGACGGACTTGGTCATGACATCTTTCACTGCAATGGTACAAAAGGCAGCAGCACCAATGGTGGTACCACCACAGAGGTTCAGAGATGACAAAGCATGTAGTAGCAGGGTTTGAGGAGGCTGTACAGGGGATTCCCAAGGCTGGGACCAGGTCACAATCCCCCTTCCTCATCCAGAACCAGACAAGTTGCGCGACCAACATGAATCAGCTCAGCGTCTGGTAGATGATGCACACTCGCCCATTCTCAAGTGCCCCGTAATGTCAGTAACTTGATGGTCTGTGGAAGAACCTACAGTGACAGTACTGGTAAATAACATACCCTCTCGATTCCTGATAGATACACGAGCTACACAATCATGCTTAAAGGAAGGGATCATGCTCTTGTCTAAAGACTCCATGGGTGACCTGGGGTTTTTGGGTGTTGACATGGGGGTCCCCTTCACAAACCCCCTGGAGTTAGACGTGGGAGGCAGCTATGTAAAAAAATGGTTGCTCTATCATCCCTAAATCCCAACTAATCTCTTAGGGAGAGACTTAATGGCCAAGTTAAACATGACCCTTAATTTCTGTGAAGATGGAACAATGACCTGTTCATCCCCTGAGGTTACCACAACATGACTTATGCCTTTAACCCACCCACACTGCACAGATCAGCTGATAAGAGCGGTGCCTGTCAACTTGATGGCCTTTATTAACAATGTCCTCACCATTGTCACTAACGTACTGGGATTGCTGGGCCATAGGCTGCAGCTTGTTTGCAAATTTGGGTTACTCCTGGAGGGTCACCTTGACACTGAACTTCAAGAGGAGGGACTGCTTTGCTTAGAGGCTGTCGAGGTGCGGACTGAGTACAGGGTTCTGCTGGCTACAGACCAGGCAGACGCCATGGAAGAATGCATCATCTTCGTCACACCTGGATTTAGTGTACATGAGATAACTGATGAATAACTGTTGAGCGAGTTTCCAGGAATCTCTGAGGTAGTCTTTTCTGAATCATTTAAGGTTAGGGTAGAGCTGCAAAGCGGGTCTCTGTTGCCCATGGCAGTGCGGACAACAGAGCAGGAGCAAGACTTGTCAGTAGTTCTACCACATTATGGACAATGTACTTAAGCTAATGCTCTGTTTGCCAATTATACTCCCCCAGACCTACTCTTAAGGTCGTGTCATTGGCTATTCCAAGACCAACGGGACCTTTCATTGCGTTACAAATTCACTTCATTGATGTCATCAATTGGTGTGCTAACTATGAGTACCTGATTGTAGTGGTCTGCAATACTCTAGGTGGATCGAAGCCAATCCTTGCATATACTGCCATGTTAAGGCAGCAGCAACGTTCTTTGTCAGAGAGATAATACCGAGGTGGGAGGTGCCAGACGTGATGCGGTCAGACAATGGAAAGCACTTTTTTAACTCTATGGTTCACCATATCGGTACCCTAATCAGAATTACTCATTATTACACATAAACTAGTCTCGGTATACCATTCCTAAAGCAACGGTGTCGCTGAGATTTTACAGAACAAAATAAGTCAACTTTGCACCAGCCTCAACAAAAAGTGTCTCTACTGCTTGCCCCTAGTCTTATTCGCATTGAGGAGCACACCCTGCAGCAATCACCACCTCACACCGCACCAGATAGTAACGGGCAGACTGATGAGGACATCCATCCCCAAAACTCATACCAAATTGAGAGTTGAGACTAGCTCTCAAACACTGGGGGACAAATTGCATGTGTATCTCTTAGAGCTAATCAAAACTGCCAAGTTCTTATCCAAAAAGATCACTAATCTGAGCGCAAAGTGCACCACCGTCAAGCTACAATTTCAGTTACCTCAACCTTCTCAAGAAGTTTATATTCTGAACTTTGTAAGAAAATGGAATTAAACCAAGTTTGGACCCTACAGAGTAGTCTTTACCATGCCTACCGCTCTCAAATTGGATGGGAGAGATGCATGGGTCCACCTTTCTGACATGCAGCTGAAACTTTCCATAGCACATTCCCCATGATCTACACCATAAACTTTCTTTTAACTGTTGAAACCATCAAACTCAAACCACCAGAGGGCTACAGACATCCCCCCGGACTCATCCCAAGATGTTATTGTTGCATTTATACATTCTCTGATTGCTAGGGATGCTACCTCATCCATGTATTTCCAAAGAACTGTCTGATCGAATGGAGTCTATTTGAAAAGTGTCACCACACTCCCATAAGGACCTCACTCACATCACCTTTAATTACACAGCACCCACATTAGAATCCCACACACACTACACAGCACTGTTTTACATAACATATGGTATCAGCACATGACTACCGTGGGCTCTAAGGGTCATGTTATCTCTGTTCACTGATACCACACTCATTGTGCGCAAATAGATTGTACTTATCCCAAGAGGTAACCCCTGAAAAAAGGGAAATGCCTTCTCCACCTGTACCTGTGTAGAATTAGGGCCCAAATACAGCCTATTAGAGTGGAGCCCATTGGGTGGAAGTAAATCTGACCCACTCTGAGACCAATCCTACAACACTGTACCTTATTACTGAACCTAGCAACATCCAAGCTGAGCTAGACAGGATGTGCAGGAAGGGAGTTATAGGGGAGGACATTGCTTGACCCCAATAAGCTGCACATGGCCAGCGGGATGTGTGCATTTCCAAAACACCATAAAGTTAGACGCAACATGTAGTTAGGTGTACTTAGACAATCAGGACACAGTACAGACAGCACACGCAGTCACCACGCTCCCATCAAGCTTGACATGTGGACACATACTCCATGTATAAAACCCACACCAATTCACTGTATTATGAGAGATAGTCCTCAGACCCAGGTGCTCTCCTGGCCGTAATGTTTAAATAAACAAACCGCTTCGTGTTTTGCCAGACACTTCTTATCTCTTGTTTTTTTTAAGGTAAATTCTCATTTGAGCAACAGGGCCAGGACAACAGAACAGACAAGGCAGGAGGAAGGGGATAGGGGCCTGCACATGGAAAACAGAGGGCAGGAGATGAGGGGACAAGAGCAGCTGGCTGACCATGGAGGGCAGGTGGGATGGGCATTGGAAGCAGAGCACACCTTGGAGGGCAACAGTGAGACTATAATGTCATACACACACACAACGGAGGTAAGGTGGGAGGGGGTCAGACAAAGCAAGCTGACCACACTGGGTAGGTGGAAGGGGCCATTGAAGCACAGATATCCATGCATGGCAAGCAGGTAGAGGTAGTGGCAGTACAACGGCCATGGTGGGCAAGAGGGAGTAAACAGGGGCATGCACAAAGGAACATGGAGGACAGAAGGGAGGGACAGGGGCTGGACACAGACAAGAGAGCAGTTGCAGCACAACAGAACATGGAGAACAGAAGGGAGTGGCAACAAAATGGACCATGGAGGTTGGGGCCAGGGGCATGGAACTCAGACAACCAGAGTGGAGTTGGCAGGGACAGGTGGCAGCCATCTGACCATACTATGTAGGTGGTAGTGGCAGCGGCAGCACAACAAACAATCAGGGGCATGTTTATAGAAAAGTGACGCATCATTCAAGATGTACCACTTTTCAAGTGGCCCATTGTGTCCCCCTAACGTCAACATGTTGGTGCTGTATTTACAATATGGCACACCATGGTTGTCGTTTCCACATTAACGTCATAATTATGGCGTTAATGTGGTGCTTTTCTGGATTAGTGCCATAAATGATGGCCCTATTGCAGCAAAGCACAGGGAGGCTCATTGCTTTCAATGGGAGCGTTATCTTAGATAGGCGTTAATAAGCATAGAGGCTAAGCAGGAGGGAAATGAGGGGGCATGGAATTGGGCAACGAAGGGCAGGAGGAGTGGGCAGGGACATCAAGCTAAATGAAGAGCAGTAGCAGCACATCGGACCAGGCAACGCAGGAGGAAGGGGGCTGATGCATGGACTTGGACAACATAAGGTAGGGAGCAGGTGGATGGGGCAGCAAGCTATCTTTTCAGGGTAGGCAGGAAGGACAGTGGCAGGACAATGGCCACACAGGACTGTAATGAGGGAGCAGGGGCATGAACTTGGACAACAATGGATGGTAAGGAGGAGCGGGGGCAGGAGCAGCAAGCTTGGGTAGCGGTAGCACAATGCTAGACCAGGCCCTGTGTCGAACCACTCCCAACTGTGCATTGCGATGTGCATCTTACTTAACGTTAAAAAAACCATAGACATTCACTTAAAAAAACAAAGGTTACATGGATGTTATAGTTAGGAAATAGAACAAAAAACCTTAAAAATTCACTAAAAAGCAAACGTTACAGGGGCGAGTTATTGTTACTTGAAATGACTCTGATTATTACAGGTGAATTTCTATAGTTTTTTGTGTGCAACATCTAAATGTAACTATAACCTCTCTGTAACCTTTGTTTTTTTATTGAAGTGTTAAAGTTTTACTGAAAAAAACAATGGCCCTCATTATGACATTGGCAGTAAATGCTGCTTACCGCCGTGCTGACGGCTGCCTACTTACCGCCGCGCTGGCCAATATCTGTTCACCATATTATGGCACACACATACCAATCCGACAGAATACAGTCACATACACAAATCTGCCAGAACAGAGGTCAGTGATAAACTGGCGGTCCCAAAACCCACACCGTTACGCCAACAGAACAACGTCCATCACAATATGACCACAACGGACATTCAACGGCAGTAAACCATTGGAGATACATACTGCCGCGCTCACAATGAACACCCACAGATAAAAAACACCACATTGGCCAATTCAAACAACACACACCTGACACCCATACACACACCGCACCCACACTACTATAAAACACGCACCCACATTACTCACAACCCTTTACCAACAACTATTGCCACCACGAGACTGAGAAGAAGAGCTCCGAGACATCTAGACACACACACCACTCACACCCATACACCCCTCACGCACTCCACATTACACTCCCCAACACATTACCCAATGCACCTTCACTAACACACATCACACAACACCCATGGCACCACAAAGGCACCCCTGTTTCACTGAGGAGGAGTTAAGGGTCATGGTGGAGGAAATTGTCAAGGTGGAGCCACAGCTCTTTGGAGCACAGGTGCAGCAGATATCAATAGCAAGGATGATGGAGCTATGGTGGAGAATCGTGGACAGGGTCAACGCTGTGGGACAGCACCCAAGAACAAACAACAACATCAGGAAGAGGTGGAATGACCTATGGGGGAAGGTAAATTCCATAGCTGCGAGACACTAGCTCACTAAACAGAGACTGGCGGTGGACCCCTACCTCCTCCACCACAACTCACAGCATGGGAGGAGCAGGTACTGGCAATACTTCATCCTGAGGGTCTGGCCGGAGTTGGAAGAGGACTGTACACTGGTAAGTCAACTTTTAACAATTATCACCCCCATACCGGAATGCCATCACACACCCACACCATCACTCCACTCCATCCCACACACTCCACCATCACATCACACTAATACCAATGCCAACCCCTGTAGGCTGTACCAATGCATGGACACCCCTCCCAGCCCTGCATGGACACTCATCACCAAAGCATGCACAGCATAGGGAAACTATCATAACCTCTATACACCAACATACACAAGCAGGGGAACAACAACCATAGAGGTAAACCACAGAAGTACAAATGTCAGACTTCTGAAGCATAATACATCATTTACATCCCCACAGATACCCCAGCCAATGTCATTGGAGAGGAGGTGCCACCACTATCCAGTCCCCCAACAGAAGAGGCCCACAGTGATGACAGTAACTCTGGACTTCAGAATCTGGATGATCTACCTGGCCCATCAAGGACCACTAGACAGTCGGTCCCCCAGGCCCAGTCACAGACCATCACAGAGCCTCCCCATCAGGATCCAACACCACAGCACCCACCCAGCATACCCACAATGTATCCCCAGGACACGTCAATCAGCAGTGTGCCCACCTGTACAGGAACCCCAGGCCACACCTCGTACACAAGACAATCAGGGACCTGGGGTCAGTGGCAGTGGGCACACCATTAAGGGGACAGAGGCACAGGCCAACAGGGACACTGGGAGGACTACTGTGCACCAGGGGGAGGACAGGTCCAGGGAACCGACTCTCCAGGACGCACTCTCTGAGATCCTGGGAGCCTACCAACCTTCTCAGGACATGATGGGCC
Source organism: Pleurodeles waltl (assembly GCF_031143425.1). Taxonomy (NCBI): domain Eukaryota; kingdom Metazoa; phylum Chordata; class Amphibia; order Caudata; family Salamandridae; genus Pleurodeles; species Pleurodeles waltl. The sequence goes on along the minus strand of NC_090444.1, from coordinate 1,684,200,845 downwards.
AGATCCTGGACAACGTGCAGGAGAACAGGCGGAGGCAGAAGGGACAGTATCAGGGGATGAGGGAGGACTTGCAGGCCATCAACATCACCCTGGTCTCCATAGCAGGGGTGCTGGCAGACATGGCCAACATCATGAGGGAGGCAGTGTCACACCAGCAGACCCCTTCCACCGAGCAGTTATCTGAACAGCTCTCCACTTCCACTACCACTAGTGGCAAGGAGGCCCCGCTACAGTACCAACAGGCCACCAGCACCCCTCCCCCTGCGGAAGGTGAACCACCCGCAAACGTTCCCTGCAAACCAGACAGAAGCCAGAGACACTTGCCAAGACCACTGCCAGGAAATGAGACTCTCCTGATTGTCCGCCTTGTGTCCCACTCAGTCACCTTGTCCTCCTTGAACTGCTATTGCTCCCCTTCCTATGTCCCCATGGACAATGCACCTGTGCTACAATCAGACGTTCCTCCATCATCACCCCATTCCATTACACTTTCCCCTCTATATTTTAGCACTACAATAAACACCCTTGGATAAAACTTGACTACTAGTACTTCATGTATTGAAAATTTGTATTGATTGAAACAGCTACAACCATTGCAAATTAACTGTACATTGAATGAGCATAGAATTATTGACCTGTAGCTGACTGTTGTGATCACACCAGGAGAATGTGTCATATCACCAACATCTGCAAAATGAATACCCAGAGGTAACAGTAAGTAGGGCAAAGAAGTGAGTAATGCCAGCATGCCAATGCCACACAGAATACAATAGTCATAGAAATGTGAAGTTGCACTGTCTCACCTGTGTGTCATTGGAAGTACTGAAGTATCACAGATGTTCTGTTGTCCACATCCTCATCCTCTGCCTCCTCATCCTCACTGTCCTCAGGGTCCACTACTGCCACAGGGGCATCTCCAGTCTCCTCCTGCTGCAGAAAAGGTACATGGCGTCTGAGGGCCAGGTTGTGCAACATGCAGCATGCCATTACTGTCTGGCAGACCTTCTTGGGTGAGTAGTACAGGGATCCACCTGTCAGATGGAGGCACCTGAACCTGGCCTTCAGTCGGCCAAAGGTCCTTTTAATGATTCTTCTGGTTCACCCATGTGCCTAATTATAACGTTCTTCTGCCCTTGTCCTGGCATTTCTCACAGGGGTCAGCAGCCATGATAGGTTTGGGTAACCAGAGTCACCCGCAAATACTGAGAGACATCATTTAGCCACACACTATCCTATATGGGCAACACCATAGGCATACACCAAAATATACTGGGTTGGAGCCAGGGCTCACCTATCAGCCACACCCTGTGCCTCTGTAGTTGGGCCATCACATTTGGAATGCTGCTATTCCTCAGGACAAAGGCATCATGCACTGATCCAGGATACTTAGCAATGACGTGGGAGAGGTACTGATCTGCCAAGCTCACCATCTGCACATTCATGGAGTGGAAACTCTTACGATTCCTGAACACCTGTGCATTCTGGGGGGGTACAAATGCATTATGTGTTCCGTCAATCGCCCCAATAATATTGGGAATATGTCCCATTGCATAAAATCCAGCCTTCACAGTGGCCAAATCCTCAAACTGGGAGAAAGCAATGTAGCTACACATGTGTTTTATCAGGGCAGACAACACTCATGTTAGCATGTTTGAAAACATTGGATGTGACATTCCTGCTGTCAAGCCCACTGTCACTTGGGATGAACCAGTTGCCAGGAAATGGAGCACTGATAGAACTTGCACAAGAGAAGGGATCCCACTGGTGTGACGGATAGCAGATATCATGCCAGGCTCCAATTGGGCACACAGCTTTGTGATTGTGACCCTGTCCAGTCTATAGGTGATTATTATATTCCTGTCCACCAGTGTAGCCAAATCTACCAGGGGTCTGTACACGGGTATGTCTCCATCTCCTATTCATCCACAGTGGTAGGTATCTAAGGGACACAAGAGTGAGTAGGCTGTCACAAACTGAACAATGGAGCCACATCAGCAGTTCGCAATGTGAAAACATGTCATGGGACAGTGTAATTAGTGACGTATGTGCCTATTTATCCTATCATGCAGCAATAATCGATAGGCATGTTCACCCCCCCTGAAATGGAGACTGCCTGTCCTGTGTGTAGGAACAGGTGGAAGTCAGGTAATGCTGCTGATGTTGTGCGCCGTGGCGGTATGCGGTTGTGCAATTCCTCATTGGTTAGTATTGCGCCAATGGTGATTTACGCCGGCAGTGACAGTATGCACCGCAGAGGACGTGACTGCCATTTTATATCTGATTCCTCACTTGTTTCCTGACTGTTAGACTTTTCATCCTTGGCGTGGTCTCCCTTAATTTTTTGGCTCTGTTCCCAGGTCGTTGATGTGTGCTCGGCTCTGTTTTTGCTGTTTTTGTTAATCTGGGCACTTTACCACTGCTAACCAGTGCTAAAGTGCAAGTGCTCCTATACAAAATGTGTATGTAATTGGTTTATCCAAGATTGGCATATTTGATTTACTAGTAAGTCCCTAGTAAAGTGCAGTAGAGGTGCCCAGGGCCTGTAAACCAAATACTACTAGTGGGCCTGCAGCACTGGTTGTGCCACCCACCTAAGTAGCTCTGTAATGATGTCTCAGACCTGCCACTGCAGTGTCTATGTTTGCAGTTCTACACTGTAAATTAGACTTGGCAAGTATACCCACATGCCAGGCTTAAACCTTCCCTTTTCTTACATGTAAGACACCCCTAAGGTAGGCCCTAGGTATCCCCAAGGACAGGGTGCAGTGTATGGTTAAGGTAGGACATATAGTAATGTGTTTTATATGTCCTGAAAGTGAAATACTGCTACATTTGTTTTTCACTGTTGCAAGGCCTGTCCCTCTCATAGGTTAATATGGGGGCTACCTTTAAATAGGATTAATGTGTAGATTTCCTTTATGAGCAGATAGACATGTGGAGTTTGGGGTCTCTGAGCTCACAATTTAAAAATACATCTTTTAGTAAAGTTGATTTTAAGATTGTGGCCCTCATTCCTACTCTGGCGGGCGGCGGTCGCCTCCGCCAGGCGGGAACCGCCATATGGCCGCTCCGCGGTCGAAAGACCGCTGGGGCCATTCCGACCTTCCCGCTGGGCCGGCGGGCGCTAACATTGTTAGCGCCCGCCGGCCCAGCGGGAAGGCGGCCTGCAACACTGAAGCCGGCTCCGAATGGAGCCGGCGGTGTTGCAGGTGTGCAACGGGTGCAGTTGCACCCGTCGCGCTTTTCACTGTCTGCTAAGCAGACAGTGTAAAGCATGCTGGGGCCCTGGTAGGGGGCCCCTGCACTGCCCATGCCAGTGGCATGGGCAGTGCAGGGGCCCCCAGGGGCCCCAGGACACCCGTTCCCGCCATCCTCTTCCTGGTGGTGAAAACCGCCAGAAACAGGCTGGCGGGAAGGGGGTCGGAATCCCCATGGCGGAGCTGCTTGCAGCGCCGCCATGGAGGACTAGCCCAGCCGGGGGAAATCCGGCGGGAAACCGCCGGACCCGGTTTTCCGACCGCGGCTTTACCGCCACGGTCGGATTGGGCTTTGAAGCACCGCCAGCCTGTTGGCGGTGCTTCAGTCATCAGCGACCCTGGCGGTCATAGACCGCCAGGGTCAGAATGACCCCCTGTGTGTTTGAAAATGCCTCTTTTAGAAAGTGGGCATTTTCTTGCTTAAACCATTCTCTGCCTGTTTGTGGATTCCCTGTTTGACAGTTTGACAGCTGGGCTGGTTGCACTTCTCACTAGACAGTGACACAAAGAAAGCTGGGGTGTAGTCTGCATTTCCTGATGAGCCATATGTGCTAGGAGGGAGACTTTAGAACACTTCTGGAAAACAAGAGAAACCTCTGCCTGTAGAAGAGCTGAAGAGCTGAGGAAGAAGAGCTGCCCTTCCTGTGACTGTGCTTTGTGGAGCTATCCTGAAGTTGCTGCTTCTGCCTGTGCTAGAGGACAAAGACTGGACTTTGTGTGCCTTCATTCTTGTGAAGAACTCTCCAATGGCTTGACTTAGAGCTTGTCTCCTGTTATTGAAGTCTCAGGGACAGCAAAGACTTCTCTCTGCCAGCACCTGGAGTTTCAGCTGAGTCTCCTACACTGCCAGGTGGTGCCCATCCAGTTCCTGGGGCCCTGAAAGGAGAAGCTAGCAGGACAAGAGTGAGAAATCCACGCACTGACTGCCATGCGGGGAAAAGATCGACGCAACCCCGATCTGCGGCTGAAAAATCGGCACACCGCCGGCTTCGCGGCTGAAAATCGATGCTCGCTTGCAGCGCGACTGTAAGATTGACGCACACGGCTGGAGAAACAACGCACAGCATCACTGACGGAGGCCGGTCAGATCGCAACCCGCGCTGCATGGTTTTTGGATCATCGTGCAGCTGGATTTCCGATGCAAACATTGCTGGGCGTGTAAAAACGACACAAGGCCTGCCCGAACTCGACAGTGCGTTTCGAATCGAGGCATCGCTCTCCTGCAGGGAGAAGAAATGACACACGCCGACTCGACTGAAGGAGAAACGATGCACGGTCTCGCTCGTGAGTGATATGCACGCATCGCAAGCCCTTTTTGGCGCACACTCGCCCGTGCGGGGTTATTTTTTATGCATCCAGGTACATTTTTATGCTAACAGCGTTAGCGTTGTGTTTAAAATTACATGAAGACTATTTTGCATTTTTGTTGATAACTTGACTTGTGTATTTTGGATTTTTGTCGTTTTGGTCTTGTTTTGTTTAGATAAATATTTTCTATTTTTCTAAACCTGTGTTGTGTCATTTTGTAGTGTTTGCATTGAATTACGGTGTGTGTTGGTACAAATACTTTATACCTAGCACTCTGAAGTTAAGCCTACTGGTCCTGCCAAGCTACCAAAGGGGTGAGCGGGGGTTAGCTGCGGGTGATTCTCTTTTACCGTGACTAGAGTGTGGGTCCTTGCTTGGACCTGGGGGTAACCTGACTGCCAACCAAAGACCCCATTTCTAACACTGACCTTCCATAGGAGAGGACCTGCACTGCATGTGCTGCTGTGACCTGTGTCTGGAACCTAAAATGGCCTGTGTTACTGGGGAAAGGGCCCCAGCCTTCACCTCTGAGGAGTTGGGGTGACTGGTGGATGGGTCCTACCCCAGTATGGACTACTGTATGTGCCTCCAGACCAACAGGTGAGTACACCTTGTGCACAATGCATGTGGCATGAATGCTTGGAGTTGTGTGTGAAGGCCTCCTGTAAGGGGGGTGGGTGGATGTCCTCTTGGCGGTGTAAATGTTGTGGGCTGGGCTATATGTGCCAATGGTGATGCAAACGGGCATGGTGGGCCATTTGTGTGACAGGCTGGACTGTTTGTCTAATGGTGTTCTCCTGTCTCTATTGCCTCTGCAGGTCAGCGCCCATCAAAAGAAGGGAATATGGCGTGCCATTGCCAAGGAGGTGCGGACCCTGGGGGTCTATGGCTGGCGGAGCACCCACTGTCAGAAACGGTGGGAGGACCTGAGACGCTGGACACGGAAGACCACGGAGGCCCAGCTGGGGATGGCCTTCCAACGAGGAAGGGGTGCCCGTCAGGCCCTGACCCCCCTGATGGCCCGCATACTCGGGGTGGCCTACCCTGACCTGGATGGGCACTCGAGGGCATCACAGCAGCCACAAGGAGGTGTGTATAGTGAGTATCACTATAACTTATGGCTGGTGGGGTGGTATCTGGGTGGTGGTTGTGTGTTAATGGGTGCCCCTAAGGCCGGGCCAGACATTGCAGCATGGGTCCTCTGAAAGGTAATAGTTGCATGGCAAATACAGGAAACCTAGCTTGTTAGTAGTCACTTCTAGGCAGGGCTGCCTGGGTCCCAGGTGTGATGCAGTTGGCGGTGTGTGCTCCTCCTCATGCCTTGGTGACTAGCCATTTCACTGATTGCAATGCATAGTGCGTAAGCATGTTCCCTGTGTGTGAGGGTGCTGTGTAATGCAACAGTAGTGTTGGTGCAGTCATTGACCCAGTGTACCTTTTGTCTCTCTTCCCCCCTTTCTTGTTTTGTCATCCTGTCCTTGTATGCATTATGCATCATCTGGCGAAGGAGCAGAGGCATCAGCGACAGAGGGAGCTGCATCCCACAGGACCCTAGAGGCAGAGTCCACTGACACAGAGGGAACAAGTGGGACAGAGGGCAAGGGGGCACCACGGCGGAGACTGGATGGGACAGCACAGACTCTGATACCTCCTCTGATGGGAGCTCCCTGGTGGTGGCGGACACCTCTGTTATCAACCCAGCTGCAGGTACAGCCGCCACCCCCTGTACCAGCACCGCCCTCCCAGTAGCCCCTGAGCGAGTTGCCCGTGCCTGCTCACCCAGGAGGGTGGGCATCTCCTTTGCCCCAGGTACCTAAGGCCCTGCCCCAGTGAGCCCTGCTGCTCTGAGTTAGGAGGCTATTGACCTTCTGAGATCCATCTCTGTAGGGCAAACAACCATTGTGAATGCCATCCAGGGGCTGGCAGCCCAGATGCAGCATTCAAATGCATTCCTGGAGGGCATTCACAGTGGATTGGTGGCTCAACAGAGATCGATTCAGGCTCTGGCCTCCTCTCTGATGGCAGCCATTGTCCCTGTTTCAACCGTTCCCCCTCCAACTTCAACTTCCCAGTCCCATTCTTTTCAGCCCCAACCCATCCCAAACACACAGCGAGGCGAGCATGCACACAAGACAACACCCAAGAGTGTCACAGGCAAACACAAGCACCACACTTCATCCCACAGGCACTCACACAAACACCATTCAGTTGCAGACACGACAACATCCACTATCTCCACTGTCTCCCTCTCCTCCTCCTCCTGCTACTCCACCTCCCTCCCAGTTACGTCTACACTCACAACTACAGCAATATCTACTACCAGCATCATCACCACACCAAGCATAACACATTTCACTGGCAGACACTTCCACAACACCCATGCACTCGTCCCCTGTTTCCTCTCCCACCGTGTCTGTCCCCCCCTCCTAAAGTACACAAACCCAAGCACTCAGACACCCAACAGCCATCCACCTCACAACAGCATGCAGCCCATGAACCTGCACCCAAATCCAGCAGACAAACACCTCCAGCAACCACTCCCTCATCCTCCACCCCCATTACTCCTCCCGCCCCAACTTACCTAAAAAGCTTTTCCTTTCCACGATTGACCTCTTCACTACCCCCACCCCCCAACCCTGCACATATGAGCAGGGTAGCAAGGACCCAGCCCAGCACCTCAGCCAAACAGTCCACCAGCCCAGCGGTAGCACCACCTACTTGTGGTGGTAGGGATGCCAGACCAACAATACTGAAGGGGAAGGAGCTTGCACCAGCTGGAAATAAGGGGAAGGTGGCTGTTTGACAGCTCTCATTTGCAGAAAGCAGACTTTGTTTGCTTTTGCTTGGTGGGAACTGACTGTCAGCTCCCACCAAGCAAAAGCAAACAGCTATGTCCTGGCGTAGGGACCCTGGACATAGCAGGAGCTGTTGCTGGGGGGGTGGTAGTCCCCAGAGCAATCTGTGACTCCTCGAGGGGGGGGGTCCCCCTCCAATGACATTTGCCCCAGGGAGGTGGTGGTCCTCAGGGTTTGGGGGTCCGAAACAGACCCCCTTTACTTTTTTATTGTAGGCCTTGCGGGGTGGCAGTCTTCCCGGTTGCCGGGGGGCCATGTGCCCCCTGCATTATATATATTGAAAGCCCCGGGGAGTTGGTGGTCGCCTGAGCTGCATTGGGGGGGTGTGGCCCCTAAGATTAAATTTGATAATATCCCCAGGGAGGTGGTGGTGGTGCCTGAGATGAGGGGGGCATGCGGCCCCTGCATTGAATGGGATAATAGCCCCAGAGAGGTAGTGGTGTGCAGGGCTGTGGGGGGCACATGCCCCCCTTATTTAATTGGATAATAACCATTGGGAGGTGGCAGTCCCCAGGACTGCAGGGGCCGTGCAGCCCCCGCATTGAATTGGATCTAAGTCCCGGTGAGGCAGTGGTTCGCAGGTCTGCGGGGGGCGCATATTCTCCCCACATTCAATTTGATTTAAGCCCTGACTGCAGTGGATCTGGGTACCCCCCCATTCATGCCCCAGGGAGGTAGCAGTCCCCAGGGCTGCAGGGGTCCAGGTGGCCCACGCACACATAATTTGTTTTGCTCCAGGGAGATGGTGGACCACGGGGCAGCAGGTGGGCCAAGCACCCCCACATGAAAATAGCAGTGCCCTCAGAACTTGGCCCACCCAGGGCCTACAGTTAAACAAGCAGGAGAGCCTTCACTTTTATTGGATCCACGGATCTGCCGAGAAATGCGGAAACATTTAAAAAATGTTTTTTTTAGCTCTGGGGGGGCTAAGAGCTCAGGGTGTCCCTTTTGTTTTTTTTTACTTTTCTCTGGGACTCGACTGAAGCCGAGTCCCAACATGGCTGCCAGCTTCCTTGTTGAAGTGTTGGCAGCCAATCAGATCAGGAGTGTTCGATCAGCCTTTGCGTCCCTATGTATATAAATCTGGATTTTCTTTAATTTCTAAAAAACTACTGAACAGATTTGCACCAAATAAGAAAAAGTTCACTTTCTGGACCAAGAGCTAACATTCTACCAAATTTGGTGTAATTCCGTCCAGTGGTTCGGGCGCTATCACTGTTCAAAATCCCTATCGGAAAACGCGTTTTGGGACCCCCCTTTTTCTTGGCCCCTGCTTGGCTGATCTCCCCAAAACCTGTCAGATAGCAGTGGAAGTGAGCGTTGTATTTTCTTGGAAAGGTTTGTGACGATTCATCAAATTGGGACTATAACTACCTCGTAGCGACGGCCACTAGGGCATATATATATATATTTAAAATTCAAGCAACTCCCATATTTTTTCCAAAAAGTTTGATTCCCCGTTTTCTAGCTTTATTTGGGCATACCAGCAACCAAGGTGTGTGTAAATGGCCTTTTAAATTGCTAGCAGTTCATGGGTTTGGTCAGGACCATATATGAAATGCTTTTATTGGGCAACAATGGGTATTCAAATGTCTGAGCTCTTAAGTTTGCCTCCACCTGTGGGCTCTTATTTTTTACTGTTCAAGGGTCTTCAGCAAAACTCTACTCTAATTCATCATTTAAAGGTTTCATATTACAAGAAGGTTTTATTTGGGATATTGAGCAGTTTTATATATATATATATATATATATACATATATATATATATATATATATATACATATATATATATATATATATATATATATATATATATATATATATATATATATATGGAAATTATGGTTGATATTTTTCAAAATTGCCAAATCAATCACTACTCGCAAAAATAGGAACAACCATCATGTGCCTTTTATTTTCCCTAATTCAGCCTGCTCCACTTGGTGGCATACTGCAATTCTACATTTGGTCAACTGTGTGCTAATAAGGTATTCCCCATTTTCAAATCAGGTCAGCTATGCCATTGCTAAATATGGCTTTAAAAAAAAATATCTTTGGATAAGTGACTTAATTCACCACTGTCGGGATTCATTTAGAAAAGTTCCAGTCCTCCAAGTAATGCTTGTAAAAAAGGTTAAACCTAGTATTGGTAGACTTTACTAGCTCATTTGTCATAATCTTTCAGATGATCCGGGCCTCTGTACCAATAAGTGGTCTCTATTATTGAGTGTTCCAATAGTTATCTACTGATAGACTCCATAATTGATGGACACACCCTGGTTAACAAAAATCTTAGGTTGCTGTATTTTAAACGTATTCATTCTCAATATACTCCTAAGAAGCTCTCGACTTGGGGCCGTTTCAAAAGTATTCATTATTTAAGCAAATTCGTAAGAAGCTCTAATAATGGAAGGTTTTTTAGACTTACTGAATGGGAACCCTCACCCACTATTTTGGAATGCTACCTCATTTTGCTGATGCTCTTCATTGCAGACCTTGAGATCGTCCTTGTTGTGGACTGCAGGACACAGGTGTAGTGCATCTGGTTCCATCCTGTTTCTCCCTGGAGCAATTTTCGATTAAGATGTTTATGGAACTAAAGATAATAACTGGGGTTTAAATATTCACACTGGCAAATCTAACAGGCCTGACTTACAAAGGGACTTACGACTGGTAAAGTTACAGAATCTCTTCCTTCATGGCACAGTCTTTGCACTTGTGGTGGAATGTCCGTATTGCACACTCTACTGTGCACCGTAAGGGGATTCTGCCACAGGTGCAGAGACTCCGGAATCGTAACTTTATGAGTCATAAGTCCTTTTGTGGAACGGGCTTATAAAGTTTTGCACAATCAATCATAACTTACTGAAGCTTTATGTATTGCTAAGTAATGGATACTTTGGGAACCCCCACACATTCGTCAGTGGCAGAACATATTTATAGATTTTTGTGTACTGAAAATTGCTGTCTTGGAAAGTGGAGATAGGAGAGAATGACTGAATATTCTAGGGACCTATCTCCATCTTGCTTGGTAGGGATGCTCATTTAAAATATAGAAAGCTTTTGAAAATTGCTATTATTTTATACAATATTGGCTATGGCCTGGGGTCCATAAATGCAATGCATTTTCACTTAAAATATTACTGTAATATACAGTTACTTTATTTTTGCACTAATCTTCCCAACAAAAATACTGACACACTATGACTTAGTCTCAGAAAACACAAAAAGTCTTTATGGGAAAAACTTACTATCTCATATCACCATATTAAGCACTAAAAACTATGTATCACTAAATATGAAAATGGGAAGGGCATGATCTACTCCTCAGATATTAACCCCCATATCTTAACCGCATTGGTTCCATGAAGACACTCAAAGACTCTATCATTGCTAGGGATGTTAGCACTAATGACATGCCTACTACCCCTACTGGTTATACTACTACTACTGTAAGCCCCTTTACTACCTCATGCCCCCATTATCCTCCATAAACACCATGGCTGTGTGTGAAAAAATAATGATAATACCTGTATATATCAGAGTAATTCGCACCATAACTAGGAACAAAGCTGCTGTTATTCTGACAAAGACTGACATACTGTTGGAGGCCAAGTTGGCAGCCATCCCGATAGCCCCTACCATCACTTCACACATTCCCCCTATCAACCAACATCATGGTCCTATAGAAAAAAAACAGCACATAATCCGACTCTCCTGAGCAGGAATCCTCTACCGATATCATTATTCACATGAGAAGAGTGATTACTCACCTCACATTTCATTAGAAGCATTACCTATTCACTTGAGCACAAATATTTTATCCAGTCACCAAAATGACGTTCTCAGAATCGAACCGCTGCTCCATCCACAGCATGAGAAGATACAAAGGGCCTGATTTTGACTTTGATGGAGAGGGTTTTACTCTTAGTCATCCTAATGGAGTTCCCGCCTACCAAATTGTGAGATGCCCACCAGCTCACCCAACATCTCTAGCAGTGGCAGGAACCCCTGTCACAGAGGTTCCTATCATTGCTTAGTAATTTTGGCAGACTACTGCGTCATTATAACTAAGCTGTATGGCTGACACATTTTTTTTACTTTTCAAAACAGACATCCAAAGTCGGATTTTGTTTCGGAAAATAAAAAATCAATGCTACCCTCACCATGGGAGTTTTATCCCATGGTGAGCGGGGCACTTTGCAGTTTTCACTGCTGCTTACCGCCAGGTTTTACCTGATGGTGACAAACAGTGAAAACTGGCCCTGTGCTTGCCAACACTAAATAGGGTGGGCAGGCACATGGTCAAAACGCCGGCCCTTACTCTGTTGGAGATTTATGTCGGTGAGGAGGCGAAGTAATCTCTACTATCGACATGATGAAGATCTGCTCGATGCTAAATTTAGACTTTCTCTATACTCAGGCCTAAAATGTGCAAATCACACTCTCTCACAAGCACTTTCCTTCCAGACACTGTTCTCCCAATCTCCTGTTATGATTATACTTAACTGGAGAAACAATCTTTTGAAAAGTCAAACATTTACACTTAGCCCAACACATGCACTAGTCTCAATTCCTCCAACCATATTACTTCAATGCACCTCACACATCTATGATCACAGACTCCACCCATATTTTATCACGAAAAATACAGGAATCACCTCCTCCTAAACCTGGGGCCCATCTCCTAAACACAAAGCTGCCATTCTGTAGGTCTGTGGACTCTAATTTAACTTCCATATATGCCTTCATTCGAAACTTGGCTGCACAATGGAATCCTGATGCTGCTCATTCTCTATACCACTATCTTACCACTAGGATATAAGTTCCCTCTCCTCGATAAAACAGAAAAGTGATGGAGTGCTGTCATTTATCACAAGGAATCTCTTTAATGCAAGCTGATTAAATCAATAGTTTTCTTCTTGCACCAAAATGTTACTATGAAAATTACAAACACATGACCGAAACCACTGAGTCTTAACATCTTATACTACCCAAACCAGCAAAATGGTTTTGTTTTGGTAGTGGTATCCTTGATTCAAGCACTGATCAGCTCACATTGTGATAAGATATTCCTGTGGGAGTTAAAGCTCCACTGAAAAATAAGTCTAAATATCCTTCCTTCAAGCTTTCTTATTGGAGATCAAACTACCTCATCGTTATACCTATCCATAATAAGGGCTCCAGCTGGGAAATTATTTTCATATATAAACCAAATATAAATCTTTAACATTCTCAAATAGTACAGGTCAGATCACTGCCTCATTCTTTTCAAAATCTTCGTCTTAACATGCCATTCCTATGCTGATCTGGAGACAGAAATTGTAAAATGTAGAACCTTCAAACATATTGACAACAAACACTGGCATAGCCAAGAGGAATGGCTTATATGTGCTAACATAAAGAAACACAGGCATACAGAATTGATCTCAAACCATTTGTTCCGTGTTTCAGTGCAACATGTGTCTTTTTTCTCCTCTATCTGTAACATTGTTTTTGATTCTCCATGCATGTGTTGCTGCTTTTTTCTGTTCCTTTTCTTCTGGTACTGGTGCTAAGCAGCACCACAAGTTTGGGGAATACAAACCACGGCACAGATGTATGAGGCACAGAAAGAGGTAGGTTGCATAGAGACAGGGTGTAAGAAATTGGGTTATTGGTTGAAGGAGGTAGAGACCCCACTCAAGCAACAGACACAATCTTTGTCAGGGTGAACCACAAGACTCACTATATTAACCTGTATTTAACTCTCTGGTTGACTGGCACAAAACAGTCAGGCTTAACATAGAGGCAATGTGTAAAGCATGTATGCAGCACAGACACAGTAATGAAGTGAAAACACAACACAAAGAAAAGTCCCAAACCAATTAAAAAACTATCATAAATAATTAACATGAGAATAGAACAACAAAATCCATGTCAGTAGAAGAGGAGATATGCAATTTCATAGTAATGTCGAAGTAATAAGTAAACATGGTGCCCAAAAAAGCACCAAGCACCACTTGTGGTTACCTGTTTATGCTAGATGGGGGGAAAGTCCAGACTGACTAAGATGGAGTGGGGCTGGATACAGGGACTTGGTTAATCCTGCTGAAAAAGCTACTTTCTCAAAGACTGGCGCGAAGAGGTCCATTTGCGGTGGAGGAGCTGCGAGGAACAGTGATAGCAATGCGGATGGTCAGTACTGTAGCAAGAAGAGCAGGCCGAGTGGCACCGGATGTCATTGCTGAAGTAAAAAGAGCCAGTCAGTCACTGTGGATGGTCGTTTCTGGAGCTTCTTGTTGGTGGTCACTGCTGGCTGTCATTACTGTAGCACTGAGTGCAGATCTTGTATTGCTAGTCTTCGTTCGGAGTTGCTGTAGTTCAAAGAGCCTGGCTCACCAAAACCTTGCGCTGGCATGTGACAGAGTCACTGTGCAAATGGGTCTGTTTGCAGACAGGAAGAACCCAAAGCTCCAGGATTTTACCTTTCTTCTCAGGAGTAGCTTAACAAATGCCAGCCAGGGGTCCAGGACCTAGGTAGGCACCTCTTGAGAATCAGGAACTCACCCCAGAAGAGGCCAGTAGGGTTTAGGCAGATCCAGTTGCAGGTCCAGGCAGGTCCAGTGCAATAGGTCAGTTGGACAGTTGCAGGGAGGCCCCTGGAGCTTGTTAAGTGCCTGTAGCTCAGAGAGGAGGTCAGCCACCTGACCTTTGGAGTCACTCAAGTTAGCCTGGAATAAAAAGAGCAGAACCAGTGTTCCTTTCTCAAGAGCAAGGCAGTCCTCAACTAACGGAGCAGTCCCCTGGGAGCAGCAGAACAGCTGTCTGGTGGCAGGGCAGTCCTTCTTCTGTAATGTCCACAGGTCCAGGTGTCTACGGCAGAGTGGCTCTGAAGGTCAAGTATTTATATGTGGTGTCAGGCTTTGCGAGTGGGGAAACACCCACCCTACTATGACATCTGGTTCTCGAACATTCTTCCCTTCCCCTATCGAGGCTCAACAAAGTTTGCGGTGACAAAAGGCTAGTGTCAAGTTCCTTTGTGTGTGCTGGAGGAAAACCCCTTGAAGTGTAAGTAGGGCAGGGTACATCTCCGTCACCAATGCCCTTTTGTGCAATTGTTTGGGAGGAATACACAAAGTGCAACAGCAGACCTATTCACAGTCATGTGGGGCAGGACACTGGCGAAGGAACAAAATGGTTATGACAAGAAAATACCAACTTTCTAAAAATGGCATTTTCAGAATTGCAACTTTAAATCCAACTTAACCATTAAAGAGGATTTTAAATTACAACTAATTTGACTCAAAACATGATATCTCTAACTCCCCCCAATCCATAAACAGCACTCATTAAATGTAATAACTTTTGGTAACCCTGTGTTAGTCCATGGGAGAAATAGGCCTTATAATGGTGAAAAATAATTTTAGTAGATTTTCACTACCAGGACAAGTAAAACATAAACTTACATGTCCAACTTTTTAAATACAATACACTCTGCCCTATGAATTTTAGGGCCTGCCTTAAGAATGTTTTAAAAGTAAGGTTAGGCTGGCAAAAGGTTTTTTTGCCAGGTTGAAATGGCAGTTTAGAACTGCACTGCAGGCTGTAATGGCAGGCCTGAGACATGTTTCAAAGTGTTACTTTAGTGGTTGGCACAAGGAATGCTGCAAACCCACCAGTAGCAATTCATTTACAGGCCATGGATACATGTAGTACCATATACTAGGGAAGTAAATTACATGTGCCAATTAGGTGTAGGCCATTCTTTTCCATGTTTAAGAGCAAGCACAGACCTGTTACCTCTGGTTAGCAGTGGTAAAGTGCACAGAGCCCTAATGCTAACAAAAATGATTTCATGAGACAGGAAAGGTGAAGGCCAAAACAAGTTGTCAGTGACCCTGCAGAGAGGGCTTGGTCCAAGACAGGGCACAAATAGTTGGTGCGTGTTGGAAAATGGGTTATTGGTAAGGGCAGGTAGGTACCTACACCTAGCAACAAGCCACTAACCTCCACCTAGGTACAGTTAGGTCTCAGTAAATTAATCCCAGCTCAACCCTTGGTAGCTTGGCAACGAGCGTCAAGGCTTAACTTAGGAGACAAAGTGTAAAGCATTCAAATATCACAAAACAGTAATCAAATAAAACACAGGAAACAGTTTAAAAATCCAAAACCAATTTATAAAAATAGTTTATATTTTTATCTTTAAAATGACACAAAAACGATTAAAATCGGTTCAGGGGAACCGGAGATATGAATTTTTAAAGAATTACTATTTTTCTAGCGCTTAGAAACAAAAAGCGTCAATCGGGTCATCTGGTTGCACCAGGACCGGGGCAAAGTCAAAGTTTCAGGCCGACCGCGATGGAGCCCTGCTCGGCTACAAGTCGCGGGAGGCCTCGGTTAAAAAGTTACCTTCTGACTTAGTCTTTATTTTGAAGTTTTTCTTCACCGGGACGAACCTGCCAGTTGAATCCGACCTCCTGGAGCCCTTGTCCGGATACGCGATGTGGGTTTCCTCGGTGGTGATTTTTACCTTCGGACTTAGTCGTTTTTTCGAGATGAAAATCCTTTGACCGGGGTAAACCTGGATCTTGATCCGACGTCCATGGAGCCCTTCTCGGATACGATGGCTGGGAGGTCCCGGTCAACTTTTTACCTTCGGACTTAGTCTCTTTTTCTGATGTTTTTCTTTACCGGGACGAACCACGAAGTCAGGCCGGGTCGCGGTTGAGGCAAGCCGGCTAGAATTTCCGCGGCGGGTCGGTCCCTCTCTGGAGCTTTTTTTCAAAAATTCTCATATCTTTTCCAAACTTCTGGGGCTTCACCCAGATGTTCTTTTAAGGTTCTTTTGGGGTCCACAGCTCACCCCAAGGGTCCAGAAGTTCTGTGATGGTCCTTGGGGGGTGCGGACTTCAACTCCCAGAATGCACCTGGCGCAAACTCCTTTTTGGCCACTGGACAGTGGTCAGCTGGTCACTTTTTCAGGAGTTGGTGCAGGGGACTCTGGATAGCAATTTTTCACCTGTAGCAAACAGGGAGTCCCTCCTTGAACCAGTTGAAGCCAGGCAAAGTCCTTCTTGTGGTGAAGCCCAAGTGTGCAGCTGGTGCAGTCCTTCTGAGTGCAGGTTCCAGGTGCAGGCCAGGGGTCCAGCAGGGCAGTCCTTCTTCTCCTTTAGTTCCTTCTTCTTGAAATTTGGTGGGGATCTGAGGTGTGGGTGCAGGTCTGCCAGTTTTATCCTTGCTCCTGGGTGAAAAGCAGGGGGGCCCTGGTTCTCCAATCAGGGACAGGGTCGTCCCCCTGTGATGACCACTTCCTGGGAAGTGTGGCAAAAATCCATCCCAGAAGGCAACAGTCTCTAAAAATCCAACATGGATGAATCTGATTTTTGGAGGTTACATCTGGCTGAGCCCACCCACTGGTGTGGCTAAAAATCATAAACACACCCCTCTCCTGCCCTCTCCTAATCTAATCAAGGGGGCACCTAATTGTCTGGGGTTGCAGGATGTGGGGGTGTTGCTGGGTGCTGCAAATGTCCTTCTCTGCCTTTGAAGACCAGTTTGGCAGCCCTCCCCCTTCCTGCCTCACCATCTGCTGAGGGGAGATTCTCTCTCCCAAGCACATTCCTATGTGTGAAGCCAGGCCACTTCACACCTCATCAAGGCAGCCTGGCAGAAGCTGCTGCAGGCTGGCCAATCAGAGTACAGCAGCAAAAACAATGCAGAGCTGAAATTGGCAACTTTTTAGGTAAAGTCTAAACTTTTTACCTGAACAAGTTATATTAAATCCAACAACTGGAAGTTGTGGGATTTATTACAACAATTAATTTGATACCAAATTCTTGGTATGTAACTTTTAAGGAGACTTTAAAATTTAAAATAAAGTCTGCCCATTCTAGCCTATGAAGGCCATTTAATTCAATGAGGGAAAAACGAATTTGGCTGTTTTTACCTCACCAGGGCTTATAAATCTATTTTTATAAAGTCCCTGCTTATAGTTACATGGCACCCAGCCCTAGGGGCACATAGGGCACACCTTAGGGGTGACTTATATGTAAAAATAAGGTAGTTTAAGACTTTGGAAGTACCTTTAATTCCAAAGTCGAATTTGCATATAACTTTAATTTAAAAGCAGCCAGCAAGGCAGGCTTGCTTTTAAAATGACACTGGGCACCTCAGCAGTGCACCTAGGTGTGCACCACCTATGCTGTGGTCCCTAAACCTACATGCCCTACCATATACTAGGGACTTATAGGTAGGTTAACTTAGCCAATTATAATTAGCCTAATTTGCATATCCATTTTACACAGAGCACAGGCCCTGGGACTGGTTAGCAGTACCCAGGGCACCATCAAAGTCAGGAAAACACCAGCAAAAAGAGGAAAATGGGGGCAAAAAGTTATGGGGCCTCTGCAATCAGCCCTGTTTTCTCACACAACCCCCCCAGCCCACACGCCCAGGAGACTCAGCCCAACCCTGGGAGAGTCTTCCTGGCTTGTTAGGCGAGGAAGACAGTGAAGAAAACTGGCTGTCCCTTTGCAGGGCCTACTCTGCCTTATATCCTCCTGTCAGGGTCACTCCCTATGGGTAGTGAAGCCATCCCAACAGTAAAAGGACCCAACTCAAACTGAAACTTTCCTCTAGGGGGGTCTTCCTCCTTTCTCTCTGCCAACTTGGGTAGTGAGGTGCCCACCTCCCCTACTCCAAACTTTGCTAGGGCAACACCTAGCTTACCCAAAGAGGTCACCCAACACTTGAGCAACCCCACCATGACCAATAGGGTCAGGGGGCCTACTTTGCTATTGGCCCTGGGGTCTGCCTCCCAGGCCAAGTACATTGCTTCCAGGAAGGCTAGCACCCAGCAGAGGCTACTGACAGCTGTCAGTACCCAGAACCACACCCTAAGCTCTCCACTGACAGGTGGCTGAGCTGCTTTAGGGGCAACTTTGGGGTCCTGGCACCCCTCTTGCTGTCTAGAGTGGGGGGCTACCACCTCCTGTGGCAGACACCCTCCTTCCACTCTCCCTTCTGTCAGTGCAGGGGCAACACCTTGCATCTGGACAGCTGCCTGACTACTCAGGACTTCCTTGGGGTCAGGTGAGGCCTCACCAGTGCCAACTCTGGGCTCCCCCCTTACTGGGGCAGAAGGCCCTTGGCTCCCTGGAACTCTCTTTAAGAGTGGCCTACCCTTCCTTTTCTTCTTTCCTTTTCTTGGGGACCCCTGTCTCCTAACTGTAGGGACTGACTCCCCAGGACTTTGGGTTGGGGGGGCGCCCTGGGCGACCACCCCATCTGTGACCAGACTCACCTCTGGGAGGTCATTGCCCAGGATACAATCTAGAGGAAAGTCAGCACTGACTACCACCCTAATCCAGTCAAGGATACCATCCCTCTCTAGGGGCACTATGGCTACAGGTTTGGAGGTGACCTCCCCTGTGGCTATCCTGACTTTCTTTGTCTTTCCTGGGACATACATGTCTGGGGTCACTAACCGGTCACTCACTATAGTGTGACTGGCACAGGTGTCTCTCAGGCCAGTGGTAGGGATCCCATTCACTTGAATGTGGTGGAAGTGCCTACTCCCACCCTCAGGGATCACCAGCTTACCATCTGGTCCTGTCTCCCAGCTCAATGCTAGGAGGACTTCATCATCTGAGGAATCCTCCTCTATGGCTACAAAGGACAGCCCAGTGCTAACCACCTTCTTTGGACAGGCTGCATCTCCTCTGAAGTGACCTGTCTGCTGACAGTCAAAGCAAGCCCTACTGTCCAAGAGCTTTTTTAACCCTGGGTCTAACTGTCTCTGCTGGTCAGAGTGGGATTTACTCTCCTCCTTCTTAGGGTTCTGGGGTACAGAGGGAGTCTCTGTGGTGGGCTTACCACCTCCCTCCTTAGGTTTTTGGGGACCTGTCCCCCCCTTCTTGGAGTCTCCCCCCTGGGACTTGACAACCACCCTGGTTCTCAACCACTCATCAGCTGCCTCCCCCAGCTCTCTAGGGTTGGTCTGCTTAGAGTCCACTAGATGCTGGCGTAACCTTTCTTGGGTACAATTGGTCAAGATGTGCTCTCTCATGATCAGATTGTATAACCCCTCATAAGTATCTACTTTGTTACCAATAATCCAGCCCTCTAGTGCCTTTAGTGAAATGTCCACAAAGTCAACCCAAGACTGGGTACTGACCTTCTGGGTGTCCCTGAACTTCATTCTATATTGCTCTGGGGTCAGACCAAACTTCTTGGCTAAGCACCTCTTCATACTAGGGTATGAATCTGCCTCCTCCCCCCTTAAGGTCAGAAGCCTATCCCTCCCTGAGTTGGGGACCAACTCCCACAAAAGGGAACCCCAGTATTGAGGCCTAACCCTTCTCATTTGGAGTGCCCTCTCAAAGGCCCCCAGCCACTTATCTATGTCATCCCCCTCTACATAAGCAGGAACTACCCCCTTGGGTAATCTGGGGCAAACTCCCCCACCCATGGACACCTCAGCTTCTTTATCGCTGCCTCCATCTCTTTTCTCTTTGTATGCCCACTTTTTCTTTTCTAGGGCCAGCTTCTCTGCTTCCAAAGCTATGTATGCTAGCTGGGCCTCCAGCTCTCTTTCTCTGATGGATGGGTTCTCTCCTCCTGAAAGGACCCCCTTCCCACCACTAGCTTTGGATCTGCCCAAAGAGACTGTGTTTTTACTGAGGACCGTTCTTCCTCATCCTCACTTAGGCTCAGATGCCTTCCCTCCCCTGAGTGGTTAGAGCTTGCATCCTCCCTTCTTTCTCCCTCCTCTGGAGCTTCTTCTGACTCTACCTCTTGGGCCTCAGCCCATGCTGTCAGGGATGTGATCAGGATTTGCTTCCTGAGATCAGTGGTTGCAGGCAACCCTCTTTCAATACACAACCCCCTAAGCTGGACTACTGTCAGTGTGGGT
Organism: Pleurodeles waltl; assembly: GCF_031143425.1. Taxonomy (NCBI): domain Eukaryota; kingdom Metazoa; phylum Chordata; class Amphibia; order Caudata; family Salamandridae; genus Pleurodeles; species Pleurodeles waltl. Next base: position 1,684,180,527 of record NC_090444.1, on the reverse strand, counting down.
AGGCTAGCCAGATCAAGCTCCATGGTTCCCTAGTTTTGTGTCAACAAAAACTTTTTGCAAAAATTGGAAACAAGAATTTAGAAAAATTACAAAAATTCAATAATTGAAATTAATCCAAATTAAAAATTAAAAACAATTTTTGCACTAGGACAATTTAAAGGATTTTTAATTTGTTTTACTTAAAACTGTAACGTGATATTGAACTCAAGTACAGGATCCCGTCGCTGCTTCCAATTATGTTGGAAAATGGGTTATTGGTAAGGGCAGGTAGGTACCTACACCTAGCAACAAGCCACTAACCTCCACCTAGGTACAGTTAGGTCTCAGTAAATTAATCCCAGCTCAACCCTTGGTAGCTTGGCAACGAGCGTCAAGGCTTAACTTAGGAGACAAAGTGTAAAGCATTCAAATATCACAAAACAGTAATCAAATAAAACACAGGAAACAGTTTAAAAATCCAAAACCAATTTATAAAAATAGTTTATATTTTTATCTTTAAAATGACACAAAAATGATTAAAATCGGTTCAGGGGAACCAGAGATATGAATTTTTAAAGAATTACTATTTTTCTAGCGCTTAGAAACAAAAAGCGCCAATCGGGTCATCTGGTTGCACCAGGACCGGGGCAAAGTCAAAGTTTCAGGCCGACCGCGATGGAGCCCTGCTCGGCTACAAGTCGCGGGAGGCCTCGGTTAAAAAGTTACCTTCTGACTTAGTCTTTATTTTGACGTTTTTCTTCACCGGGACGAACCTGCCAGTTGAATCCGACCTCCTGGAGCCCTTGTCCGGATACGCGATGTGGGTTTCCTCGGTGGTGATTTTTACCTTCGGACTTAGTCATTTTTTCGAGATGAAAATCCTTCGACCGGGGTAAACCTGGATCTTGATCCGACGTCCGTGGAGCCCTTCTCGGATACGATGGCTGGGAGGTCCCGGTCAACTTTTTACCTTCGGACTTAGTCTCTTTTTCTGATGTTTTTCTTTACCGGGACGAACCACGAAGTCAGGCCGGGTCGCGGTTGAGGCAAGCCGGCTAGAATTTCCGCGGCGGGTCGGTCCCTCTCTGGAGCTTTTTTTCAAAAATTCTCAAATCTTTTCCAAACTTCTGGGGCTTCACCCAGATGTTCTTTTAAGGTTCTTTTGGGGTCCACAGCTCACCCCAAGGGTCCAGAAGTTCTGTGATGGTCCTTGGGGGGTGCGGACTTCAACTCCCAGAATGCACCTGGTGCAAACTCCTTTTTGGCCACTGGACAGTGGTCAGCTGGTCACTTTTTCAGGAGTTGGTGCAGGGGACTCTGGATAGCAATTTTTCACCTGTAGCAAACAGGGAGTCCCTCCTTGAACCAGTTGAAGCCAGGCAAAGTCCTTCTTGTGGTGAAGCCCAAGTGTGCAGCTGGTGCAGTCCTTCTGAGTGCAGGTTCCAGGTGCAGGCCAGGGGTCCAGCAGGGCAGTCCTTCTTCTCCTTTAGTTCCTTCTTCTTGAAATTTGGTGGGGATCTGAGGTGTGGGTGCAGGTCTGCCAGTTTTATCCTTGCTCCTGGGTGAAAAGCAGGGGGGCCCTGGTTCTCCAATCAGGGGCAGGGTCGTCCCCCTGTGATGACCACTTCCTGGGAAGTGTGGCAAAAATCCATCCCAGAAGGCAACAGTCTCTAAAAATCCAACATGGATGAATCTGATTTTTGGAGGTTACATCTGGCTGAGCCCACCCACTGGTGTGGCTAAAAATCATAAACACACCCCTCTCCTGCCCTCTCCTAATCTAATCAAGGGGGCACCTAATTGTCTGGGGTTGTAGGATGTGGGGCTGTTGCTGGGTGCTGCAAATGTCCTTCTCTGCCTTTGAAGACCAGTTTGGCAGCCCTCCCCCTTCCTGCCTCACCATCTGCTGAGGGGAGATTCTCTCCCCCAAGCACATTCCTTTGTGTGAAGCCAGGCCACTTCACACCTCATCAAGGCAGCCTGGCAGAAGCTGCTGCAGGCTGGCCAATCAGAGTACAGCAGCAAAAACAATGCAGAGCTGAAATTGGCAACTTTTTAGGTAAAGTCTAAACTTTTTACCTGAACAAGTTATATTAAATCCCACAACTGGAAGTTGTGGGATTTATTACAACAATTAATTTGATACCAAATTCTTGGTATGTAACTTTTAAGGAGACTTTACAATTTAAAATAAAGTCTGCCCATTCTAGCCTATGAAGGCCATTTACTTCAATGAGGGAAAACCGAATTTGGCTGTTTTTACCTCACCAGGGCTTATAAATCTATTTTTATAAAGTCCCTGCTTATAGTTACATGGCACCCAGCCCTAGGGGCACATAGGGCACACCTTAGGGGTGACTTATATGTAAAAATAAGGTAGTTTAAGACTTTGGAAGTACCTTTAATTCCAAAGTCGAATTTGCATATAACTTTAATTTAAAAGCAGCCAGCAAGGCAGGCTTGCTTTTAAAATGACACTGGGCACCTCAGCAGTGCACCTAGGTGTGCACCACCTATGCTGTGGTCCCTAAAGCTACATGCCCTACCATATACTAGGGACTTATAGGTAGGTTAACTTAGCCAATTATAATTAGCCTAATTTGCATATCCATTTTACACAGAGCACAGGCCCTGGGACTGGTTAGCAGTACCCAGGGCACCATCAAAGTCAGGAAAACACCAGCAAAAAGAGGAAAATGGGGACAAAAAGTTGTGGGGCCTCTGCAATCAGCCCTGTTTTCTCACAGTGCGCATTTGTGCATACCTGTGCTTGCATGAGCTAGAACCACAAATCCAAACCCATTAACTTTGCCAATGATTGTTTTAGTGGTCCTAATCAGTTACAGCATTTTCGGTGACTCTCTTGCTTAACGTTTGCTCCTTTAATTAGACTAGCAACTTAGAAATGTCTTGTTCCTTCACTATATTCTGATATTTTGTGAGTTTCTGCACCTTCGAAACACCAATTAATGCATAGATCTATCTGTGGTTTTGGAGTATTTTGAGTATTTTTTGGAGTATGTGTGTTTTTATAGCATTAGGTTGAGATTCACTTTATTTGCAGTACTTGAGTGAAATGCTGACACCTAATCACTCATTACCTAATGTATTTATAGCCTAATAGCTTACAATATTATTATTTCATTTTACAAATTAACCTCAACTATGGGATGCCATATTCTCATCAAGAATAAACAAAAATTGGAAGCCTGTAATATGAAGAACAACAAAGTTAGTATTGGTAAATGATGATCACCGATCATCATGAGATTCAAAATTGATATATTATACCTCCCACAACAAGTTATGACAACATTTGTCAAATATAGGTTTAAAAGTAAAAGGTGATTCCTCAGTCTTTTTTGATTTTAAGAAAACTCGTACACTCAAAATATGATCCTCAGAAAAAATCCAATGCATTAGGTTATGTTTTATACATTGAATTGAGGGTTGTGATACGAGGCAGTTCCATGCGGAGATGGGCAAATGGGATATTGGTGTAATGTCATGCACCTTTGATCTCACTAAAGTTAGGCAGCACTGGTTAATATTTTAATGCCTTCCATTAGATGATGCTCTTGCTATTTTTGGATACAGATAGAGTTGAAACAAGAAGTTGTTACTCCATTCACTACATTTCAGATTGGATATCTATTTAAATAAGTATTGGCAATGACAATCAGTCTTGCTTACCCTTACAGACAAGCATGACCAATTGCCAGTTGACAATCCTTGAATCCAATAGGATTCAATGTCTTTCAAAATCATGTTGTATCTTCCATGCGTCAGCTGCAGTTTTTCTAGTGACGAATAAGTGACAATTATTGTATGCAATGCAGTCTCTGATAGAAAGTTGTGACTGTCCGTAGGGAGACCACAATTAGTGACTAACTCCAATTGGCAATTCAGTACTTTCATACGTTTCCTTGGGCTTACTAGAAGAATGTTAAACTGCATGTGCCAGACTCATATTGTCCTGAGATCAGGATTTGGATGTAACATCTAAATACAGCAAGAGATGATTGATGGAACTTCCTTCTGTTTGCAGGTGAAAAGTAATGGAAATGCACTGCAAGTGAAATTTAGGCAACTCAACTTTGAACATTTTCGAGCATGGAGGTGTAGGTGGGTTTGGCCCATAATAATGTCAACATCTACAACAAGATCTGTGAGATCTTTATGATGACTCACTCACTCCTAGTTAGGCAGTTACCTGTGCTTGGGTCCTGAGCATTAATGACAATAGCTTTCCATTGTAAGAAACCATAAGGAGAGCTATCAGAGAGATAGGGAGAAGACGAGCATCGTTATTTAGCATTCTGTTTCTGCCGTGCAGTCTCGTTTGGCTCTAGTGTGCTTCCCTTGCTGCTCAGAAACACAACATGCATTTTGAGCTGCTTACAGAAAGTATGGAAAAACATCCATTACCAATACATAGTCAAAGAATTGTTGTGTGTGCCTCCCTTTGCCGATGAGCATTGAAAAGTAAATTAAAACCTAATTCATAGATCATATTTTTAGACGATATTCAGAAATTATAATTTCTGCAACCTATTTGTGAACACCTCTATTCTAAATATAAAGGCATGTAGAAAGAGTTAAATTAGAAAATCCATGGAAAAGAAATCTATCATATGAGGCACAGATATGCTAGGCGTGCACAGCAGTGACAGGATAACAGTGAGTATGTTGCGAAAAAAGGATGCACCCAAATAGTACATACAATCTTTCACATCCTACAGTACCACAAAACTATGGGGGTCATTATTACATTGGCGGTGACCATTAAAGTGGCGGTAATACAGCCGAATTCTGACCATGGCGATACCTCCCATAGACAGCCATTGTACCATACCAACCGCCAGGGTGTTAACACCACTGATCACGGCGGTACCCATCAACATCCAGGCGGAAGACAAGGTACCGCCCACCATATTGTGACATACCAAACCACCAGGATTTCCACTGTGGTACCAACACCATCAAAAGCCCGGTGGAAATATATCACAGAGAATGAAAGGCTCACCAACAAGAACACAGAGGACTCTGCTGCCGCCATGGAACCGGAACTTCAAGTCTTCCCAATGATCTTCTACGCCATGGTCCTCCTGGAACACCAATACGGATGAAGATGACGACGGTGAGCACAGCCACCTAGCACACAAGGGAGGGAGGAAAAGGAGCGTGACACACACACGCACAACAAACACCATTCACACACACCATACACAGAACCAATGTCACACGTTAAAATGAATCAAGGACCACAATGATAATCAACAAACACAGTAATTTGATGCCAACAACCGCCATATTGTCCATTTGAATACAAATGCAGACGACAATGTCCAGAATGGCTAATGAACAGTCTAAATTACAAAAGGCCACATGTCCACAGGGCACAGTCCAAGGCCTAACTTGACTCCTGACACAATCTGGAATCCACTGTTCAGGGGCATCATGTCGGAAATGGGCAGGCACCTCAGGGGGAAGGGGTGGGCGGCACCTCAGCTGAAGTGGGGAACTTGCCCACTGGTTCTAGAGGGGGCGCCATGCCCATTTGTCTTTGGAGAGGGGTGCAAGGCCACAGACTCTGAAGTGAGGACCTTGCCCACTGGTTCTGGGGTAAACTCCTTGTACAACAGTCCCTGGAGGGTGGCCTACATGCCCTCTGCTGGAGGTGAGGGCTGCTGTGGCTGTGCTGGAGGTAGGGGCTCTTGTGCCTCAGCTGGAGGTGAGCGCTGCTGTGCCTGTGCTGGAGGTGAGGGATCCTGTGCCTCAGCTGGAGGTGAGAGCTGCTGTGCCTGTGCTGGAGGTGTGGGCTCCAATGCCTCAGCTAGAGGTGAGGGCTGCTGTGCCTGTGCTGGAGGCGGGGGCTCCTGTGCCTCAGCTGGAGATGGGAGCTCCTTGACCTCTGCTGGTGGAGTGAGCCGCTTGCCTTTCATTGGTGGCTGAGTGGGCCTCTTGCCTTTCATTGGTGGTTGAGTGGGAACCTTCCCTTTCTTTGCTGGTGGAGGGGGATCCATGTGTCCCCTCTTGTGACTGGTCCCATTGGCTTTTGACATGCCACTTGTGTCCTTGCCTCCAGGACTGGGAGTTGCCTCCACTGTCCCCGTCTCCTGTCCCTTTCTTCTCACCACCCTAGTCCTCCCTTTCTGAGCAGGATGTGTGCCCTCAGTAGGAGTGGCAGCCATCACACTCTGAGGCCTCTTTGTGCCAGCAGCTGATGATTTGATGGGAGCAGCGGCAGACTGTTTGGCTGAGGTGCTGGGCTGGGTCGTTGGGACCCTGTTCTTATGGACAGGATGGTGGGGCTAAGGGAGAGAGAAGAGGTCAAGTTGGGCAAGGAAAAACTTCTTAGGGATATTGGGGCGGGATGTGGGAGGAGGGATGGGAGTGGAGGTTGAATGAGTGGTTGTCAGAGGTTTACGTGTGCTGGACTTGGGAGCAGGTGCATGGACAGTGTGCATGTGTGAGGTGGATGGCTGTTGGGTGTCTAAGTGCGTGTGTTTGTGTCTCTTAGGAGTGGGGCAGACAGGTTGGGAGAGGACAAAGGGGACGCGTGAACGGAGGTTAAGGAGGTGTCTGCAAGTGAGGTGTGTGTGCTGCTTGATGTGGTGATGGTGGTGGTGGCTGTTGATGTAGTGCAAGCAGGTGTGAGTGCGGATGTTACTGTGAGAGAGGAGGAGGAGCAGGAGTGAGAGACAGTGGAGGAGGTGGATGTGGTGGTTTGTGCAACTGTCTGTTGTTTGTGTGAGTGCTTGTGGTCTGAAGTTTGCTGCCAGCGTTTGACTGTGCTTCTATTGTGTGATGTTTGTGTCTATGCTTGTTTGTATCTGTGCCTGAGATGGGTTGGGATTGAGGAGACTGGGAGTGGGAAGTGGTAGTTGGGGGGGACGGTAGGAACAGGGACACTGGCTGCCATCGGAGAGGAGGCCAGAGCCTGAAACAATCTCAGTAGGGCCGCCAACCCACTGTGGATGCCCTCCAGGTATGCATTGCATTGCTGCATCTCGGATGCCAGCCCCTGGATGGCATTCACAATGGGTGACTGCCCTACAGAGATCGATCTAAGGAGGTCAATATCCTCCTCACAGAAGGCAGCATGGCTCACTGGGGCCAGGCCTGAGGTGCCTGGGGCAAAGGAGATGCCCACCCTCCTGGTGAGCTGTCACGGGTAACTCAGTGGGGGACTACTGGGAGGCAGTGCTGGTACAGGGGGTGGCGGCTGTACCTGTAGCCTGTGTGGTTCCAGAGGTGTCTGCCACGACCTGGGTGCTTCCATTGGAGGAGGAATCAGTTTTGTCACCTCCTGTCTCCGCCATGGTGCTCCCCTCGCCTTCCGTCTCACTGGTCCCCTCGGCGTCGGTGGACTCTGCCTCCTTGGTCCGGTGGGATGCAGATCCCTCAGTCAGCAGTGCCCCTCCTCCTCCGCCAGATGACGCTAATGCACACATTGACAGGATGACAGAAGAAAATAGAGGGGAGAGAAAGGGAGCACTGGGACAATTACAGCAGCAACATCACAGTTGGCATACACATTACCATCACACACAGGGATCAGGATTGAGCACTATGCATCGGACTGGCATTCCATTGGCTAGGTGCCACAGCAAGATGAGAGCCAACTGCCCCCCTCCTGGGACCCACTAAGCCCTGTCTGACATTGAATGAAACCTAGCTAGGATAATAGATGTTGCTAAACACCATTTACCTTGAGCTGGATCACGCTGCAATGGCTGAGCTGGCATTAAGGGGCACGCATTAACTGAAACCCACCACCAGGATCCCATGCCACCCAACAATATTTGTTGTCATACTCACTGGACTCACCCCATTGTGGCTGCTGTGCTGCCCTCAAGTGCCCATCCATCTCTGGGTAGGCCACCGCCAGTATGCGGGCCATCAAGGGGGTCAGGTTCCGACAGGCACCCCACCCTCCCTGGGAGGCCCTCCCCAGCTGGGCCTCCGCGGTCTTCTGGGCCCCACATCTCAGGTCCTCCCACCTTTTCCTACAGTGGGTGCTCCGCCTGCTATAGACGCCTAGGGACTGCACGTCCTTGGTGATGGCACACCACAATCCCTTCTTCTGATGGGCGCTGACCTGCAGAGATAATACAGATAGGAGGACACAATTAAACATACAATCCTGCCTGTCACACATATGACCGACAAATACCATGTCCATCTCCACTAGCACACACATCACCCAGAGGCCTGAATGTACACTACCACCAGACATACCCCCAATCAAATGACAAACTGCTAGCACACACATCACCTGCAACCTTGTCAAATGCATCGTGCCCATGGTGTACTCACCCGTTGGTCTGGAGGCCCATACAGCTGTCCATACAGGGGCAGGACCCCATCCACCAGGCTTTCTAACTGCTCCAAAGTGAAGGCAGGGGGCCTTTCTCCAGTCACACGGGCCATGGCAGGATCCAGACACAGGTCACAAAAGCACACGCAGTGGAGGTGTTTTCCTGTGGAAAGTCAGGAATCAAGTGAGGTTTTAGACAGAAAATGACGGTCCCATCTGCAGCTGTGTACACCGTCACCGCCACCGGTGATCCCCATTGGACACTGTACTCCATAGAGCCCCATTTTAGCCAATGAGGAATAGCACGGCTGTGCAAGACTGCCTTCTGCCATGACGCCCAGCATCAGCAGAGTTACCTTATTTCCACCTGTCCTTACTTACTGAACACATATTGCGATTGTCCCCTGCAAAATGAACAGGTGTTCAGGAATAGGAAGAGTTTCCACTCACTCAATGTACAAATGGTGTGCCTACCAGACCAGCACATCTCCCATGTCACTGCCAAGTATCCTGGGTCGGTGCATGATGCCTTCGTCCTGAAGAATAGCAGCATCCCAAATATGATGGCACAACTACAGAGGCACAGAGTGTGGCTAATAGGTGTGCCAGGGTCCCCACCCAGAGTATGCCTTCAGTCATCCCCCAGACCATTGTGTAAGGCTAATGTTTGTCCCTCAATACTTGCAGGTGACTCTGGCTACCCAAACCTATTGTGGCTCCTGACCCCTATGAGGAATGACAGGACAGGGGCTGAGAATTGGTATAATGAGGCACATGGCCGAACCAGGCAGATCAAAGCATGTACCGTCGGCGTCCTGAAGGCCAGGTTCAGGTGCCTCCATCTGACAGGTAGATCCCTCTGCTACTCCTCTGAGAAAGTTTTCCAGATAGTTGTAGCATGCTGCATGTTGCACAACTTGGCCCTCAGACAACATGTGCCTTATCTGCAGGAGGAGGAAATTGGAAATGCCCCTGTGGCAGCGGTGGACCCTGATGACAGTGAGGATGAGGAGGCAGAGGATGAGAATCTGGACAACAGAACATCAGTTATACATCAGTATTTCCAATGACACACAGGTGAGACAGTGGAACTGACCATTCCTCTTATTATTTATGGTTGAGTGGGCCTATTATTTGTGTTTTCAGTGTGGCTGTAGCAGGATGGCATTCACTTCCTTTGCATCTCAACTGACTGTCACCTATGCCTTCTAATTTTGTAGATGTTGGTGTTATAACAACTGTGTACTGTTGTGATGACTACAGACAGCTACAGCTCATTATTTGTATTCTATCACAGAGTTCATGTCATTTGGACAAGATGTAACTGTTAACATAATTGCAAATTTTTATCACATAAAGCACTATCACTCAAGTTGTTTTCATTGTAGTGAAATTTATAGATGGAATAGTGCAATGGAATGGGGTTATGGTAGAGGTAAGTCCAGGGTATTGGGCTAGTCTGTTTGTAGCACAGGTCCAGTGTCCAATGGGCCATAGGAAGGGGAGCAAAGGCAGTTCAAACTGGACAAGGTGACACAGTGGGACACAATGGGGACATTCAGGAGGGTCTCATTTCCTGGCAGTGGTCTTGGTCTTGGCATGTGTCTCTGGCATCTGTCTGGGTCGCAGGGAACGTTTGTGGGGTGGTTCACCTTCTGCAGGGGGAGGGGTGCTGGTGGCCTGTGGGTCCTGTGGCAGGGCCTCCTGTCCACTAGCTGCAGCAGATGTGGTGGGCTGTTCAGTTGACTGGTTAGTGGAAGGGGCCTGCTGGTTTGCTGTATATTCCCTCATTATGTTGGCCTTATAAGCCAGCAGCCCTGCTATGGAGACCATGATGGTGTTGAGGGCCTGCAAATCTTTCCTGCTCTCCTGATGGTGTACCTCCTGCAGCCGCTGGTTCTCCTGCTTGATGTCAAGAATCTGGCCCATCTTGTCCTGGGATTGTTGGTAAGTCCCCAGGACATTAGTGAGTGCCTCCAAGACAGTCAGAGCCCTGAGCCTGTCTTCCCCCTGGGGCACCGCATTCCTCTCAGTGTCCCTGTCCCCCTGTGCCTGTGTCCACTGAACGGTGTGCTCACTGCCACTGACCCCAGGACCCTCATTGTCTTGCCTGTGAGGTGTGCACTGTGGGCCCTGTACAGGTGGGCACACTGCTGATTGACGTGTCTTGGGGACAGAGTTGTGGGATGTTGGGTGGGTGCTGTGGTGTTGGATACTGATGGGGGAGGCTCTGTGGTGGACTGGGAGTGGGCTGGGGTGGCCGACTGACCAGTGGTCCCTGATGGGCCAGGAAGTTCATCCAGATCCAGATGTCCAGAGTTACTTCCGTTAGGGACTGGCTAGCCATGGAACTTCCTCGCCACTGGGATTGGCTGGGGCACATGCAGGGAGGGAGAGATGTATTATGCATCATGTCTGTGACATATTCTAAATCCCTAGCTTCCCCTTTATCAGTGCTGTTGCCCTGCCACCTTTGTTTGAATATGGTGATGGATTGCGGGATTGTTAGTTCTCCATGCTGTGCATGCATAGGTGGTGGGTGTACATACAGGGCTGGGAGGGCTGTACATGCAGTGTGTATGGCATGCAGGGCATGGCATTGGGGTTAGTCATATGTTTAGGTGCACTGTGGGGGATGGTGGGGAGTGTTGGGAGTCAGGGTGAGGGGGTGAGATGGCATGCAGGTATTGGGGGTGATAGGTCATAAATGTTGACTCACCAGTGTCCAGTCTTCCAGCTACCGAAGTGAGTCCCTCAGGATGCAGTATTGCCAAGACATGCTCCTCCCATGCTTCTCCGTAGTTCGCTCCACCTCTTCCTGATGTCATCCCTTGTTCTTGGATGCTGACCCACAGCGTTCACCCGGTCTGCAATTCTCTGCAAAGCTCCATCTTCCTTGCTATGGATATTTGCTGTACCTGTGCTCCAAACAGCTGTGGCTCTACCCTGACTATTTTCTCCACCATGACCCGTAACTCCTCATCTGTGAAATGGGGGTGCCTTTGTGGGGACATAGGTGTTGAATAATATGGTAGGGTGTGGGGTGTGTGACGGATGGCTGGGTGTTAGTGGTGTGTGTAGTTGTGTCTGTGATTAGCGTGTCTGTCTATGGCTATTTTTCGCAATCATAAAGGATTGTAGGTAATATGGGTGCGTGTTTTATAGTGCTGTGGGTGGGTGGATGTGGTGGGTGGATGTGGTGTGTGCATTAGTGTCAGGTGTGTGTTTTTGGTATTGGCCAATGTTGTGTTGTATTGTTTTTGGGTGGCCATTCTGACCGCGCCGGTGTGTACCGCCAATGGTTTACGGCCGTTGAATGTCCGCCATGGTGATTTGTGGATCATAATGTGGAGAGCGTTGTTTTGTTGGTGTGACGGTGTGGGTGTTCATACCAACACTTTACCACTTACCTTTGATCTGGTGGATTTGTGTTTGCGGCAGTATTCTGTCAGTTTACTGTGTGTGTGTCATAATATGATGAACTGATGCTCGCCTCCACAACAGTATGTTAGCGACCGTCACCGTGGCGGTACACAGGATTTACCATCAATGTCATAATGAAGACCAATTTGTCTTAACTTTAAAGTATACATTGCCCTTCCTTCTTCCTCTGAAATGCAGCACAATTTTGGTTTCTGTTATGGAAAACAAGATGGCACTTTCTGCAAGAGACCTGGGTTTTTAAGCCTCAGTTATCCTTTTTGCTGTTTGGTCCAGTTATATAAGTTGTCATGATTTTTCAATATTAATTTTCTTGTGCTACAGAGGGCAAAATTGCAGAATTGTAATTCTTTTAAGACGTCCATGAAGTCATGGACTGTGCTAGAGGTCATGGATACGCAGCAGAAGCATTATTCATAGCTTCACGAGGCCATCAGCAGTATCATGATGTCCTTCTTCTTTTTAGGAGACCAAAGTCCCATGTGCTTGACTTGCAGAGGTACAGCTCATAGAACAAATGAGCAGAAGCTATAAAGCCTTCCCTGACAGTTTTATTATGTAAGGTCATTGCGGTGCCTTCCATATTCATCACAGCATATTTTACATGTACCATCCAATGAGTCATTCTGTCAAAAAGGGGAATAATAAAATATTGTTTAATTTTGAAACATATTTGCAGTAAAGTCTCTTCAAGGGCAGTGCCCCTTTCAATCAGTCTGATTAAGAAAGTCTGAGGGGCAATTTGAATTTTACTGTTAAGGGAATATCTGCATCTTAATGGTGTATATCTATAAACAGGCAATGAAAAAGTTAATATTTTGGATTTTAAATGTTTATCATCACTTCTGGGTGAAAAAAGTTCTTTGAAAATTGTGAGTGGCGTTTAAGCAAGATATACGAAGCATTTTGTAATTGCAAACCCTGGAATTTACAACATAACACAGTTTGCAACCACAAAGTTGCATTTTCAAATCTTTTTGCCATTCAGAAGTCCCTCCCTGATTCGTAAAAAAGATTTTTCGACAAAGAATCGCAATTAGGAGAGGGTCTGTTTGCGTTGAGTTGTATCAATGGCCGCCCGCCAGACTTAGAATGAGGGCCTATGTCTTCCCACATGGGAAACATTATTTTTTGAAGCAGCACAGGTTCAGGAACATAGGCTTCCTTAAACATTAATACCCAGATCTAAGAAAAGTGGTGCTTCATTACATGAAGCGCCACTTTTCTTGTGCCCCATTGCGCCCCCTAACGCCACCATGTGTGCACCGACCATGGCGCATGTCATAAATTCTGATGCTATTGTGGTACTTTGAAGGATTAGTGCCAAAAATGTTGGCACTAATCCTGCAAAGTACATAGAGGTCTATTATAAATAATGGTGTGCCTCATGTTAACGCCTGTTCTGAGCACACGTTAAACATGATGCAAAAATGGCACATTGGAACCTAATAGATTTCACTGCACCATTTTTCTGGGCCTCCTAATGGGGGAACGCCCCCCTTGCATACATTATGCCTGCTGCAGGTATAATGTGGCTCAGGGGTTTACAAAGTGGCTCAATGCGTGCATTGTACCACTTTGTAAGTATGGTGCAGTATTTTTGCCAATCGAACGACACATTAGCACCTTCTTAAATTCGGTCCTAATGGGGCTTATTTACAAGACCCTTGCACCATTGGTGGGTTACTTTTTTCCCATATAAACAGTGACACCCTGCAGCGCACGGGACTTGTAAAAAAGCCCCTAATTGTTTCCCGTTTGGGGATGTGAGCATAGGGATGGCGATCTGCTGTTCTTGTAGGTCAGCACCCCTGTGTTCCTAGTTAATCCAACAGTGACCTACATAAGATTCCATAGACGTGGCTTTCTGTGATCTGTCAAGTGACTGGGCATTTGTTAAGGCAAGCTATTAGTACAAATGACTCATCACAAACTGAGAGACATGTCACAAAAAGTTGGTGAGCAGTTTGCATCCACTGTTTACTCGGGGATAAATGTTACTGTTAAATAAATATTTACATCTATAGAAAATAAACAAGTATTGTTAGATCAACCTCTTTTCGAAAGACAAGTAAATTGCTTATTGCTTTGGTTATGCGTTATTGTAGAATGACTTTCAGTTTTAAAATGTGACTCTTACTTTAACCAATGTTACTAAACATTTCTTAACTTTTGACTTTTGCTGAAATAATAGTTAAATCCTTTGTTGAAATGGACATCGTCAGGCATTTATCTTTAACAATTTGCTGAGCCTTTGGCGTACTTAGACTCTAAAATGAGTTTGATGAAGGTGGGCCATCTTCCAAAAAATAGTGGATGTCCCGTCTGCCATATTTAGAGTGTATAAGGGCCATGCAATCTAAATAACCCGTCTTTTATTTTTTACGCTGTTCAGTACCATGCAAAGCTGGTACTGAACTTAAAGATGAAAGTATTTCAAGAGTTGTGCTTCAAAAGAGCCAGGCTCAAGGTGTAGAGGATTTGAATAAATCGGCCATCATATTTGCCATTAGATCTCAAAAGTCATATAATTCACACATCTCTGAGATACATTCTTAAACTGAGTAAATTGAGACATGTTGTCAATACCTTTGTGTATCAGGACTTTCGTTTGGTGAGATGACCTTAAAAAATTTGACATTTTGAGGCTAATTTACATGCCCCTTGTGCCGCCGGTGCGTCACTTTTTCCCATATAAAAAATGACTCACTCGTGGCACAAGGGGCTTGTAAATAAACCCCTTTGTTTCTTACTGAGTGCTGTATCATTTTCCCTATATTACTAAATCCTAAACTAGACATAGTCAGATAGTCAGTATAGATGTGTTTTAATATTATAATTTAATTCAGATGTGTTTAGGGTAGCGTAACCAAGCTGCGATCAAGGACAAGATCACAACCAGCTTACATAGACATCATTTTGGAATAAAATATGCACTTTTATTACACACATACAAGTCTTACCATTGAATTTCTTTGTGCGCTTTTCCATTTTAGAAAAATTAGCAAAAAAAAAGCTCTCTTCATGGTGTCTGTGTGTTGATAAATTACAATGTTCTTAACAATGTGCCTTAGTCCTGAGGAAGCTGTGCCTGGGATGTTCTTGTTTCTGTAACATTTTCAAGGGCTTTTGCTCGAGCTTTTTGCATAGACCATTAAAGGGCATATTTAAGAGCCCCTTGCACCATTCTAACGCCACATTAGCAAATTTCTTGTATGCTATTGTGGCGTTAGAAGGCGAAAAACGCTGTGCCATATTTACAAAGTAGGGGGGCCGAAAAAATGGCGCAAGGAAATCTAACAGATTTCCTTGCATCATTTTTTTGCCACTTTTAACACCTCCTCAGAGCAGGCATTAAAAGGGGGCATGTCATTGGATACAATGGGCCCCTACATACTTTGTAGGAGTGTCGGCAAAGTTTTGGTGCTACTCCTGCAGAGTACACCAGTAGCTTTAAAAAAAGTATGCTTTTGCCCCCTACCATTTTCTTGTGTCATTTTTTTCGCACTTTTAACACCTGCTCAGAGCAGTCATTAAAAGGGGGCATGCCATCTAATACAATGGGCCCCTGTATACTCTGCAGGAGTAGCTGCAAAATGTTGTCACTACTCCTGCAGAGTACATCAATAGCTCAAAATAATTACTCTTTTGCCCCCTACCCAGCGCCATGGTGCGCTGTATTTTAAATATGGCCCATACATGATGGTGGTAGGGGGGGGGCACTGTAGGGCGCAAGAAAAGTGGTGCTGCACTGTGTGCAGTGCCACTTTTCTTAAATATGCCCCTAAGTGTTTTTGAATGTGTTATTGTATTGGCCATTATGAAATGCAGTCATCGCCTCTTGTTTTTTATTCATATTTTGTTTCTTTTTAAGCAGAAAAGTGGGGGTTCCGAAAGGTTTCTTATTTAATTCTTCATATGAATTTGAATAGTGATTGGTGCTTTTACATGGATCTTTGTAAATTTAGCAATATTTTGTCATTTCACACTACATTGAGGGCCGCATTGATGAGAAGGTTGCATCATGTTTGCACCATGCATTGTGGAACATGCGTAACTCAAACCTCTAAGTCAGTCTTCTGAAGCCATGCAGCCACTTTGCATGGCTTTCAGTGGCTCGAAAAATCTGGAGTAACACAATGTAGTGCAAATAGCTGTGTTACATTACTCTGTCCAGGGAAGTTGTTCCATGGGCATTATGTGGGTGTTCCACAAAAATCCTATGGTTTCTGATGCATTCCCAGATTTACAAGACCTTGTAAACCTGGGAATGCGCCATAAAGACACAACGCTCCAGCAGAAGCATAGTGAGTAGAAATATCTATATTTCTCCTTGTTACTTCCTCTTCCTATATG
Organism: Pleurodeles waltl; assembly: GCF_031143425.1. Lineage (NCBI taxonomy): Eukaryota > Metazoa > Chordata > Amphibia > Caudata > Salamandridae > Pleurodeles > Pleurodeles waltl. The sequence continues at coordinate 1,684,164,428 of NC_090444.1, read as the reverse complement.
TGCTACATTCTGCAGCACACATAGAAAGAGGAATATGCCTATCAGGATTGTTTTTGTGCAGGGAGGTGTCCCTTCCCTCACAGAAACAATTCTCATGCAAATGCAGGCCACCTTGCACCATATGCTTTAAATACGGTGCGTTCCAGCTCCTTCCCAGTGATGCAGTGCAGCAAGGCGACTTGTTGTGCTGTGTGACTTGGCCATAAATATGGCCCTGAGTGTATCTCTTTTCTGACTTTCATGAACTTTCTTTGGAGGCAGACTGAAGGTTGGTCCTCATGCTGAACTATACCTTGATTCTGGTTATGTACATGCTTTGGTGGTAGACCTCATGTTAATCCTCTTGCATTTGCAATATCTTACTCATTTTGATGCTTATTTCGATTTGACTAACTAATTACTTTTTGCCTTCGCTAATGATCTTAATTTCAAATAAATCTTTATGGTTTTAATTTTTTTCTTTTTAATAATTTACTAATTAGTCCTAGTACTTAGTCTTATGAAGACCTATTAGGTCTTATGAAGACTCAGACAGCCCTGATCCGGCTCATCAATCTTCTAATTATTCCATTAAATTATCAACATTAGTGACCTAAGACTTTCTGTTGTGTTATTACCAAGACATTCATAATGAGTTATGGTAGGAAATAGGACAGTTGGAGATGCAAACAGAAGTGATCCATTGCTTCTCCTCTTTATTCACCTGGCTACAGCCCCTATATTTCAGATGTGGACAAAAAAGTTGGTGTCAGATGAGAATAGAGTTTACTTTACAGTCTCTCTTTGAGTTGATCGAATATGTACTGGTGCTAGATTGTATTCCTCAGAATCAGGGCTTAATATACAGTACAAACAACAATGATTCAGTACGATTACCTTGGAAAATAAACTTTCCACAGATGACAAGAGAGTCTATATAGGTATCCTCCCAATTCAAATGAATGAAAAATCACAACCTTGCTAATTCAGTAGGTTTTCATAGATGATGAAATAAATATTCAAAAACCACAAGCTACAATACATATGCATAGGTGCTCCAATGTACTTATTAAGTGACTTGATGCAATGGAGAAGTGCAATGTGAGGGATTGTTACTAGACAAAAAATAAATAGAACAAAATACAATCAGTCACGGCTGGTGTATCTATTTTACATGCATATCCAAAGCTGAAGTCCTAGATCTTTTGATCTTTTGCTGAAACATACTCTCAGGCATCCAAGCAAATAAAATTAAGGAAAGAGTCAACATTCGGACCCGCCAAACAAGCAGTTTTCAAGGAAACCAGGTTTTCAATAGGACAAAATCATGGGTGCAGCCTATACACTGAAAACATCAAAATCAAGTGTGAGTGGACAAAATAGGTCTGAGTAGAAAACAAATGAATTAAAGTATTTCATAATCAAATCTCAGCTAACTGTGGTTTGCAACATATCACCACAAATGATGTGGTCAGTGTTCCTAAAGAAATTAAAGGACCCAAATGACACCAAAATCAGTCTAAAAAATATCTGTTAAGAAAGAGTGGGAATGAAAATGTCTACTCACCACTACCCAAGATAAGTATTTACGACAGATTTATCAGGGATTTGCATCACCCTTGTGCCGTACAAGTGAGATTTATCAAGCTATGCAGATTCACCTTGTGTGGCCCTACATGGCTTGAAAACATCTAGAGTTAAGCAAGGCAAAGAAAATCATTCCTGTGCATTACTCTGCCCCAGGAAAGCGTGCATGGGTGGAGAATTCTGCAGCACATGTGCAAAGAAGAAAATGCCTCTCAAAATTGTTTTTGTGCAGGAAGGTGTTCCTTCCTGCACCACAAAAACAATTCTGCCTACAACACAGGCACCGTTGTACAATTAAGTAAGGGTGCCAGCTTTCATGCTAGGCAGTCATTAGTGTGGTAGCACTAGAAAAGCACAGGAACACACCGACTAATGGTAAATACTGGGCATTACTGCCCTTTCCATTTCATGCAGTGCAGCACGCAAGGTGGCTTGCTGTGTTGCACTGTCTGAAAGAATGATAAATCTGACCCCAAATACGAATGGCAAGTGTATGTCACAAAGGTACCCTGGAACTAGACCGTGCAAAACATATTGAAACTAATTGGATATGAATATAATCTGACAGCTAGTTGGTTGAATTGCATATTTATGATATGAAGTTCTTGATTGAGCTTATGAGTTTTAATTGATTTTGTGGATTTCCTGCCAGAACAATAATGTCAAATTCTAGTATTAGGTTGTAATCTATAAAAGGGTTCTGGTATTCTGAAATACAAGAAAGCAGTTACCAGAATCCTGTGTGTATGTGATATTTCTCTACAGTTTTAAACCCTGTTTTTGTTTGGTTCAACTTTGATGGGATTCATCCATTATTGTATTTATAGCAAACAGTCTTTGATGTGAACAAGCTATTATTGACTTTTTAAAAAATTTATATTATTGAAAAGTTGGTGGAAAGCTAGTCTAAGTATATTAGGAAGTAACAAGGGGCCATGTGTATGAAGAACCACATTTGCAATTACCAAATAGCATATTTTTTCCGAAACCCTATTTGGAATTTGCAAAATGCGATGTAGCAATTAATTGCAAAATATTTTGTGATTACCAAAAAATCATAATCACAAATAGCGATTACCAAATAGCAGTTGGGCAAAACAGCAAGTCGCTATCTGGTAAGGGCAAATTGCTTTTTTTTGCATTCTTGAGCAGCATGATGACATCACAACCAGGAAGTGAGTCAGTGCATGCTGTTTCCAGAAGCCTGAGCCACAGGAGTTGGCAGACATAGTGAGGACAGCAGCAGGGAACCACTCAGGAGTGTCAGTCAGGATCCAAAGACACCATGGCCACTGAGGGGAATGCCAAGGAGACAGGAGGGAGAAAGAGGAAGCTCAAGTTCCGTGAGCAGGAACTGGAGGTGGTCACTGAAGAGTTGGTGAAGAGCCATGACAAGCTCTTCAGAAAAAACTCACTCTATGTCCCGGAGAGTGAGAAGAGAGAAATGTGGAGGTATATCCAGGCAAAAATTAGCATGGTGGGTGTTGTGCAGTGCACAATTGAGGAGGTACTATTTACATACCCTTTATAATGAAAGGGTAGCAACCAGGCTGAAGGAGACAGGGAGCACTGGCTGAGGACTATCCACCCAGACACCATCCACCCCCTTGGAGGACATGTTGGAGGCAACACTGCAGCCTGAAGCTATAGTTGGTGTCCCCAACATAGACATCTCAGCCACACCAGGTACCAGCAAAAGTAAGGACTAAATTAATTGAATCATTATATGTGAATGAAAAAGTCTCCCTCAGAGAAAAGCCAATTTATCACTCACTGCTAAAAGTAGTCCATGCCACACATTCCAGGCAACCAAACAATGGCTTATAGGAGTGTTAGTCCATACTCCAACTGTGAACCTAGAACAAAGATTGCAGCATTGTATATAACCATACAGATAGACAAGACAAATGACAATTAGAAACAAAATGTCAGGGAAACTGTTTACTACAAAATGTAACTGTGAATTGAGACATAAAAATGTACTTTGTAACTGAAATACTACTCATTGATGTTGCAGATGTTTTTGCACCAGATGCAGCAGAAATATAAGCTGGGGGTAATGAGGAACATCATCCACGGTCTGAGACCGACAACGTTGTGTCCATCACACCTGCACAACCCAGAACAGTGGAACCACTCCCTGAGTTTACTCAGGAGTCCAATGACTTGACAGAAGATGTGCAGGCACCACCTTCTGATGAGAGACACACCCACAGACGTCAGTCACTTTTGCAGTGCCAGTACACTCCTCTCAGGAGACATAGACGCAGATGGCAGACAGAGTTCTGTTTGGTGGTCTGGAGACATCAATGTTAAAGTGGCAGCATCTACAGTGTAAGCACATGAAATCAATGCACAGGCAGTTGGTGACCCTGAATCAAAATATGTGCCAGCTGAATGCAACAGTGCAGGAAGGACATAAAGCAACAGCAGACAATCTAAGGGAGATGATGAATGTCATTAAGGAACTCTGCACAATAATGCAGCAAGAACACCTCACGCACCGTAGGTGCCATAACCAATTGATGGGAAGATTGGATGGCTTCAGCAGATCTGTCAATAGTCTCACTAATGCAACTTCTTTTTTGTCACAATGAGCAGTGTGCATGCAAGTGGAAATGGCACATTGCAGAGGGGATGTTGCACAAGGATTGGTGCAGGTTACCAATGCATTGGAGAACATGCAGACAGCCCGGAATTGCTGTGAAAAGCGACCTGGGTGGGGGGATAGTGAGGAGCTCTCTAGCCTCAGTAGTGTGACTCCTCCTGTGATGGAGCATAGGCATCGCAGTTCTAGATGCCTAAACAAGACACACCAAGAGACGCCGCTGAGCCCACTGACCATTCTAGTGGAGTGCATGTACGCAAAAAGTAATGGGGACATCAATCAATCATAGGATTTATAAAGCGGCCTATGTACCCGTGAGGGTTTCAAGGCGCTGGGGGGGGGGAGCTGTTGTTACCGGTCGAAGAGCCAGGTCTTGAGGAGTCTTCTGAAGGTGAGTAGGTCTTGAGTCTGTCGCAGGGCGGTGGGGAGGGTGTTCCAGGTTTTGGCGGCGAGGTATGAGAAGGATCTGCCACCGGAGGTCTTTCTTCGGATGCGGGGGACGACGGCGAGGTTAGTGGAGCGGAGCTGATGGGTGGGGGTGTAGAAGCTGAGTCTGTTGTTTAGGTAGGCTGGTCCGGTGTCGTGGAGCGCTTTGTGAGCGTGGCTAAGAAGCTTAAAAGTGATCCTTTTGTCCACGGGGAGCCAGTGAAGGTTTCTCAGGTGGTGGGAGATGTGGCTGTGGTGGGATACGTTGAGGATCAGACGGGCGGATGCGTTTTGGATGCGTTGGAGGCATAGTAGGTCTTTTGCTGCGATGCCTGTGTAGAGTGCGTTGCCGTAGTCCAGCCTGCTGCTGATAAGGGCCTGTGTTACTCTCCTTCTTGTTTCTGTCGGGATCCACTTGTAGATTTTGCGGAGCATGCGGAGTGTGTTGTAGCAGGAGGAGGAGACTGCGTTGACCTGTTTAGACAAGGTGAGGGAGGAGTCGAGGATGAAGCCCAGGTTGCGAGCGTGGTCGGACAGTGTCGGTGGGCTTCCTAGTGCGGTGGGCCACCAGGAGTCGTCCCAGGCGGAGGGGGTGGGTCCGAGGATGAGGACCTCCGTCTTGTCCGAGTTCAGTTTCAGGCAGCTGTTTCTCATCCATTCGGCGATGGATTTCATTCCCTCGTGGAGGTTGGTTTTGGCGGTGCACGGGTCTTTGATGAGTGAGAGGATGAGCTGGGTGTCGTCGGCATAGGTGAGGATGTTGAGGTTGTGTTGTCGGGCCACTTGTGCGAGGGGGGCCATGTAGATGTTGAACAGCGTCGGGCTGAGGGATGAGCCTTGGGGGACGCCGCAGATGATGTTGGTGGCTTCGGATCGGAAGGGGGAGAGGCGGACTCTCTGGGTTCTGCCGGAGAGGAATGGGACGATCCAGTTGAGGGCCTTGTTGTTTTGTGACATTGCACTTCTTATATGATGTTACTAGTATATCATTTGCTTTAATTACAGATAGTGCTATTGGGTACCTATGTCCTATGCCCGCATATTTGACCTGAAATTAAGGCAATAAATGTGATACCTGTGGAAAAAAAGGAAAAATATGTGGTGTCTTCATTACTTACATCAAAAATAATTGTGCGTAATCTCTGCACACATTTGTCTGCCTTCTGCTGTCCTGGATCGATCTGCTGGGTGCGGGTGTGGCAATGAGTCATCATCCTCATCTGACTCAGTATCTGTGTGTTCCAGGGGAATGCCTCTTGATGTTGCGATGTTGTGCAACATAGCACATGTGGCTGCAATCTTGCAGCAGGTCTCAGGAATGTATTATAGGTCCCTGACACTTTTGTGCAGGCACCGGAAGTGACTCTTCAGCAGGCCAAAGTCATCTCAATGACACTTCGCGTCCTCCTCTGTGCCGCATTGTAACGCTGTTCACTTGATGTGGCTGGATTGAGGTATGGTGTGAGGATGAAGGACCGCACAGCATATGCACTGTCTCCTACAATGACAGAAGTGAATATTGAGTCATTTTCATCTCTAATCTGACCTGTACACTGGGCTACATTGTTCTGTGTTAAATTACCAAGTAGGTATCCTTCTCCAAACTTTCCACCAAGTAGTCTTGTGTATATTTCACTAAGCCTGAAGATATATGAGTCATGTGTGCTACCAGGGAATCTGGCCACTGAATATGGTATGATGTGTGAGGCATGGTAGAGGACTCATGTTCATGGAACTAGTATTTTTCCTATTTCTGTAGATGCCCTCATTGTCAGATGGTGGACAGATTGCGACAGGTATCTCATGAATGCAGCCAATGACATGTGGGAATTGGGCTACTTGGTAAAATGGTAATTTTGTGAGCTGCAAGTCTTGTGGGTTGTTGGGGAATTTGATCTGCTCATTGATTTTTGATAACATTGCAATCTCAAGCATGGAAGAAGTTTGAGAGAGCACTTTGGGACAAACCTCCAGGTGCTGCTATTACCCCCGATAGCTTCCTGAGGCTAAGAGGTGCAGGGAGTATAACACCTGCACATGAGTGGGTATGGCATTGGTTCTGTGTGTGTATCACTGCAGTTGCAAATCTGCTATTAGGTCTAATATAATGACAGAATTCAACCTATACTTCTCAAATATCCCTTCCTCTGTTTGGTCCAACAAAGTAATATGCAGTCTGAAAATGAGCTCCTGTCTCCTTCTCCCTCTCCTCAAACGTGCCAGGATCCTCATCCTCCTCACCATGATGCAGAGTGCAGCCATTGTTGAACAGGGCTGATGCACTCTGGTCCTCTTTGTATAGGTTGCACCTGATTGCCACCTGATTTGAGTTGGTGGTAAATTGAACATGCAAAATTCCCATTTTGTGACCATTCACAATTTACGAACGGTTCAAACACTGATATTGTGATTACCTATTTGTGAATTGCAATTTGTGATTCGTAAAATGGAGTCTCAATTTTAAGAAATCGCTATTTTTGTGGTTCCTTAAAAATGCACTGTAAATGCTTTTCATACATTCGGAAAAGGCTGTTTTGTATTCGCCAACAGTGGAATTTTGCGATTCGCACCATTTGCGAATGCAAAAAACTTTGATATGTCTGGCTGAAAATCACTAAGTGATTCTAGAATAAGGATGAAGTGGCTGGGAGCAAGTTTTGATTCTATCCAGGACTGGATACATCAACGATTTCTTGAGTTCCCTTCTAGATTGCCCAAAGATAGTCCTCCCAATAACCACCATACCATCTTACACAGAACAGTATATGTAAAAGGGGTCAAGTAGCTGCTTACAAGGGTCAGAAACAGGAGGGAAATTCCACAAAGGTGAAAAACCTCTTTGGCCATCCTGTGAATCTTGATTAAAGATGATGATTGGAACCAAAGAGGATACCAAAGCACCAGCTCCTCCTGAACAGGAGGTATTAAAAAGCCAGGCTAATGAGTAAATTCAGGTATAAAAATGAACGCAAGGGGATGAAGAATACTTTGCAAAATGAGAGAATAAACACCTTATGAGGCTTGCATATGCCCTAATTCTGGAAATCATGGCATTCATGGCTAGCAATGAAGTCCACATTTGACATATTCAACCCTGTGTTGCATTCCACAATAGTAGTACTTCCATCCTCACAGTGGACTATAGTGTCCTGCAAACATCTGATTGAACACACCCCTTTAGGTAACCACAAGCATGGTGATACCAGCGTAGCACTATCAGTACATGCAGCTAACAGCACTGAATTATATCATGAACAATGCTTCTTCCTCTTTAGCCTGTGTAAGGCATGCACTGATCTCTAAATTGCATTCCTGGTACCAATATAAAAGTATGCCTACTTCAAGAAGCTCTGTGCTTATTGTGGTCCTGTTGAAAGACATGGTGAATTAACAAAGGGACATGGACTGAACATGTATCTGACCAGTCACGTTCCCTAGAAAGATTAAAATAATCTTTCAGGTGTAATTTTTACCACCAAACTTTACAGAATCACAAATTATCTATAAACTCAAACAGCGGAACCCCTGATATATAATTGGCCGATGATAAGATGGAAGCCAATTGTTGGACCTGGCCCTTCTTGCAGGGTTATCCCAAAACCTTTTTGCCTTCTTCCTCCTATTTTTTCTGACCTGTTTTTGTTGGCTTTAGGACTTTGGGCACTTTACCTCTGCTAACCAGTGCTTGGTGATTGATATATCCATGAGTGGAAAATGTGATTTACTAGTAATTTCCTAGTATAGTGCACCATGTGTGCCCAGTGCCGAAATTAAATGCTACTAGTGGGCCTGCAGTACTGATTGTGCCACCCATGCGAGTAGCCCTGTAAACATCTCAGACCTGCCACTGCAGTGTCTATGTTGGCAGTTTTAAACTGCCATTTTGAACTGGCAAGTGCACCCACTTGCTAGGCCCAAACCTTCCCTTTTATGTAAATCACCCCTTAAATAGGCCCAAGGCAGAAACATGGGCAGGGTGCAGTGTATTTAATATATATGTAAAAGGTAGTACATATACTGGTGTGTTTTACATGTTGTGATGGTGAAATACTGCTAAATTCAGTTTTCACTATTGCAAAGCCTATCTCCCCCATAGGGTAACAATGGGATTGGCTTGAAATATCTTTTAAGTGTAATTTCCCATTGGGAGCAGATAGAGGTGTGTAGTTTGGGGCCTCTGAACTCATATTGCAAAAATGCAACTTTTGGTGAGGTTGATTTTTTTAATTGGAAGTTTGAAAATGCACTTTTAGAAAGTGGGCATTTCTTGCTTAAGGATTCTGTATCTCTTCCTGTCTGCAGAATACATGTCTGGGTCAGGATGAAAATTGGGCTGTTTGTGAATCCACTCTAGACAAAGCAGTTTCCAACCACCTGGAATGTATCTGGGGCTAGTCAGGGAAGGGCAAGGTCTTGTGTACTACAAAGACTTACCTTTGAAGTTTGCCTACTTCAAAGACAGAAATGGGTATAAGTACCTGACCTCTGACACCACAAATTTAGAACACTTCTTGACTGAGGGCATTCTGCCAGGAAGAAGAGCTGGATACTGTAGGAGGGACTGACACTCTACCTGTTGCTTTGTTGTACTGGCCTGCTGCTTGCTACTTCTGGGCTGGGAGTGAAAGTACTGCACTTTGCTTTCTACATCCTGCTTTCTAAGGTTCTCTAGGGCTTGAGTTGAGTTTGCCTTCAATTAGGAAGACTCAGGGACATCAAGGACTTCATCTGCCAGCACCTGAGCTCCTCTGCTGAGAGCCCTGTCTTGTCAAGTGGTACTAAATCCAGTTATGTGCTCTTGAAGGAGGTTTTTGGTGCTACAAGAAGAAAACCTATTGATCGACTCACAGAGCCATTCTGAACCAACATGGACCCCAGTTCACAATGCAGGCCCCAGCTTTCTCTCAAGGCGCATCAGAAGAACCACCGCCTCATGAGTTTCAGGCACAACATCATCAAAGTCCGTGATGAACTGCTCTGACTCTCACACAGCGCCTGTTTCATCGCTTCAAGATTGACGCATCGCGGCTTGACTTTAAATGCATCATCAACGCATCATCCCTGGGCACCATGTTCTTCATCAACACCACACCGCCACAAGGAACTGATGCTTTGTGCCACAAATGACGCAGTAAGAAACCAACACAACACCTTCCCTGCCTAGCATTAAGGATCTGGCACATCACTTCCCCTACAACAGTAAGGAACCAACTCATCTCCGGATCTTTCGGTGCATCACCTCCCATTCTGCCCACATTGTCTTTGTTTGTGACACATCTCAGGTACTTTACCTCAGTGAAGTGCTTCATTGATTTGAAGGAACTGCAATCACATTTAATCTTTTAAAAGTGATATCTTTACTTCTGTATCTTGGATTTTTGTTGTGTTGGTCTTGTTTTACTCAGATAAACACTGGCAATTTTTCTAAACTGGTGTGGAGTATGATTGTGGTGTTTTCACTGTGTTCCTGTGTGTGTGTATACAGATATTTTACACATTGACTCTGAGATAAGCCTGACTGCTTGAGCCAAGCTACCAAGGGGGCAAGCAGGAGTTATCTTAGCTACATGGCTCACTTGCCCTGATTAGTACAGGGGTACCTACTTGTACAGGGTGTAACCACTGCCAACTAGAGACCCCTTTCTAACACAGATGATACTGATGAAATGTCAATGGAGATAATTTATAAACAGTGAGAAAATTAGGCACCTTCATTTGAAAAGTCTAACAAATGGACCAAAAAGTTGGAGTTGAAACTTGAGTGACAAAGTATGAATGGGTAGAAAACAAGAAGATAACCAAATGTTTCCTCCGCAACCAAGAGAAGCAGAATTAGGTCTTGATTTAGCAGGATATACATTCATCTTAACCTTTGAAACAATCAAAGTTGGTCTTTCAGAAATGATTGAGGCAGTCTTTGAAGCTTGAAAATATTTGGGAAGAGGAAATAATGGACTACTGCAACTATCATCACAAGATATCTTTTTGAAGACAAAAGATCCATTATAAAGTCCATAGAGATTCAATATGAAGGTTCTGGAGGCACATAAACAGCTGTAAATATCCAAATGGATTCAACTGTCCCAATTGCTTACACATAACTTTTATTGCACTTAGTCTTGAGAGTCTTCAGACCAACCATACTGTTGCGGGTCAAGCCTTCATTGAGACAAGAAAAAAACAGGAAATCTTGTTATTTCAAACCCTGTCCATCCTTCCTGGGTGCCATAAATATGCATGAAATCTCAGCATCTTTTTGGATCTACCAAAGCTTAACGAAGGTAGATCTAGTATGAGTATTTTCAAGACTAAGATGAATGAAAATTAGGAGTAAGTCATTTGGACATTAGCTCTAAATTCTGTCATCCTCACCCCATTTATTACTAATGACAAATACCAAAGCTAACCCAGTTATTACTAACCAAGGGCTTGATTTAGATTTTGACAGATGGGTTACTCCTTCACAATGGTGACGAATGTCCCATCTGCCGAAATATGAGCCCCATAGGAAATAATGGGATTCTTATTTTGACGCACATGAAATCCATCACCTTTCTAATGGAGTTACCCATCCAGTGAAATCTAAATTAGGCCCTTAGTAACAAATAATTCATTAATTAGGCAACTCACTTAAATTAAATCACAAAATCAAACTTTTAAGAACATATTATTTTCTCAATCTCATGGGATTCAAAACACCAACACCAAAGTACCTACTATCTGCTTCAATCCCCAGAGGTCTGTCAATTTGTACAAAAGTATCCAAAGATTTCAATATATCATATCTCAGATATTAGCTAGAGATACCCCTCTAAGGTCTACACAAGATGGCTTAGCCCTCATTGATGTACAACAAACAACAAAATTGAATAAGCCAAAGCAACAATGGATCTGATCAACTTGTTGATTGACATGAATTAACTTTCTTGTCCTGCTGTACCAAAACTTACAGACAGTTGTTCTGATTGTCTAAATGAACAGTGGTTCTCCAATTGGACTAAAAGAGTTCTTATAGCTAGAAGATATAACAGGTCTTCCGCTGTCTAGGCCACCAATGAAAAACATTCAGGTAACACGACTTTCTGTACTCTATGATTGAATGAAAAGGCAGCCCAGACAGTAATGCATTAACCCTTCTGTCTACTCTCCATGCTTCCAACAGTGGAACATGAGGATAGAAGCAAGGAAGATGAAAGTTGTTCCTAGATACAAAAAGATGTAGATGCAGAGTTCAGAATCGTCTGCATATTACTCAAAACACTACTTTGCATCATCCATCTGCACAGGAAAGGTTAAATTAAAATTTCCTCCCAGGGCTTACTTAATGGTGTTAGCGGTGCATACAGACTAAAGGCACAAAAAAGGCAAGGCTGTCTGCTTCCTTCTGCCCCTGGACTTTGTTGAGTGCCAGGAACCTTGGTTCCACTACCCTGCTGTGACTCTCTGCATATTTATCTTGGCCACCTCTCCACACAATGCCGGCTCATCCCAAGAAACAACACTGATGACGTGTTTCCTGCACTTTTTTAAAGTTTTCATGCACTTACCTGCACCCAACATTTGCTGCACCCACACTGACATAACTCAACACCCAACTCTTTCACATGCACACAGTCCTACAACCACTCCCACAATTCTCTGCACTCACATGCATTCTGCTCAACAACCTTACTCACCAAAACATGCCAAGGAGATCTAGGACTTGCTGCACAACATTTCCCTGCACCTACTTTTCCTCATAGAAACCTGGCTGTACCCCAGATCAGCACCTGACATTGCCACAGCCAGCCCACCCCCAGCTAGAAGACTGCCAGGCAAGACAGACTTCTCAAGCCCAGGGGGAGAATCACCATCATCCACAAGAATGCCATCAGCTGCACAACCTCAATAGACACATCATCATTCAACATGGAACACCTGTCATTCAAGCCCCATGCCACAGTCAACTTCAATCTAAGTTGCAATCTCATTTAGAGGCCACAGGACCATGCACCAACTTCACCACTCACACTCGACAATAGCAATTACATCCTATTCAGACACCTGAACTTCCATGTGGAAGACTACTTTAGGCCCATCTCAAAAGTGCTCATCGAAGACCTTTATAGCCTGGGACTCACCCAGCAAGCAAAGGTATGTACCCATGTCACCAGACACCTCCTGGAACCAGCATTCACACCTTTGACAACATCCGAGTCAACGAGCCCACCCTAGTATCCTGGACGAACCACCCCCTCATTAAGTTCAGCATTTTGTCCCCAACCAACACAAATGCACCACTGCCAAACCAGGCTGCGGAAACTGGAACAGCTCCACTGACAAGTACTGGGACATCACTCTCAACGCTCACTTATCCATACACAGCAACAGCCCCTCCAAAGCCATCAAGAATTTCAACAACTGTATCTTCTCCTGCACTGACTCCCTTGCCCCTCAAATACCAATACTACAGAATCTGCACTCAGTACATGAGGGAACTCAGACAGATGAAACACCACTGTAAACAGAAATGGAAAATATGTCAGAACAATGCAGACAGGAACATGTTCAAATTTACCATGCGGTTAACCATCAAATGATCAAACAATCAAATGTGCTACTCTGGCAGACTGCATCAATGCCACCACCAACAAAAGTGAAGAAATCTGCAATATTGTGAAGGATTTCACCTCACCAGTGGCTGTCTCCAAGTAGTTAACCCCATTGTAGGACCTTTGCAACAGTCCCTCTCAATTCTCAGCAGCACAATCACTTCCATTTACACCAACTTCAAACCACCACTTAACCCTCCTGCCATTCCTGACCATTGTTGTAGAGAAAGTCATCAGCAGACACCTCACTCAATTCCTCAATGACCACCATCTTCTCAATGCCACTCAGTTTTCTGGTTTTAGACCCAACTACATCACTGATACTCCCCTTATCACTGCCACAGATGACATCTGCATGACTCTGTACAGAGGAGACATGGCAGCCCTCTCATGCTGGACTTCAACAAAGAATTTGACACCTCCATCATATTGGATTACAAGGACACATACTCCAATAGATTTTCTCCTCCCTGATTCAAAGGACCAAGTCAGTCAGCTTGGCACCATATACTGCACACCTCAGAAGCCCACAACCTCATATTCCAATTTTCACAAGGATCCTCCCTGAGCCCCACCATGTTCAGTGCATACATGATCCCTGTATCCAGCATCATCCACTCTCACGACATCTACGTCTTCTCCTATGTCGACAACATGAAAATCATTCTTCTCTCATGGGCAGGATAGCCAGTACCTGTGTTCGACCGTGTGTGGTTTCCTGTGACGTTTTGCCTTCAGATCTCCTGTTTAGCTGACCTTGTTTTTGCTGGCTTTTGGGCTCCGGACACTTTGCCACTGCTAACCACTGCTAAAGTGCATTTGCTCTCTGATTAAAACATGGTAACTTTGGCCAATCCACAATTGCCACACTCAGTTTAGTTATAGGTGCCTAGTGAAGTGCACTACCTGTGTCCAGCACCTGTAAATTAAATGCTACTGGTAGGACTTCAGCACTGATTGTGTCACCCACTTCAGCAGCACTTCAAACATGGCCTAGATCTGCCACTGAAGAGCCTGTGTATGCAATTTTAATCTCTGATGTTGACCTGGAAAGTTAACCCTCTTGCCTGGCCCAAACCTTATTTTTTAAAACATGTCACCCCTAAGGTAAGTTCTAGACAGACTAAGGGCAGGGTTCAGTGTACTTAAAAAGTAGGACATATACCTTTAAGTTTTACATGTCCCATTAGTGAAAAAGCTCTTAAATTAATTTTTCACTATTGCAAAGCCTACCTCTCCCATAGGATGACATCGGGATTGCCTTTTTACATTGTATGTGTAATTCACAATTAGGAATCACAATTTAATATCCCAACTTATGGTGAAGTCAGATTTTAAAGTGTAATTCTAAAAATGCTACTTTTAAGAAGTTGGCATTTTCTTACTTTAACCATCTGGTGCCTTCTGCATGTCTCTGAATACACATCTGGGGTAGGTTGCAGATAGGCTTTGTGTATTTCATCCAGAAAGTCACACAAAGGGAGCTTAGGTGTGACTGATGGGCCATCCACAGCCTGATGACTCAAAAGAACCAGCTGGGTATAAGTACTAGACCTTAGATACCACCAATTCAGTACACTTCTGGAACCATGGATACTCTGTCAGGAAGAAGGACTGCTGTGCTGCTACAAGGGCTGCCACTCTGCTGGACTGCTACTGGTCTGGATTCCTGCTCTGCTGTGCTGACCTGCTGCCAGCTCCCCTTCCTGCCTGGTATTAAGAAGGACCGGACTTGCATCTCTCCAACTCAGAACCAAAGTGACTCCAAGGGGTTGCTGGCTTGCCTCCCGTTTTCTGAAGTCTCAGAGAGACAAAAGGCTTTCAACTCACCTTCTACAGCACTTGGACTCTGCCAACTGAGAGACTTGCCCTGCCAAGTGTGTTTATCCATTCCTGGACCCGTGGAAGTGGGTATAAAGTGATGCTTTAGCAAGAATAGATGCATTGCCGCTGTTGCAAGGGACATCGCCCCCTCTTCGTAGATCAGAGCAGCATATTAAACTGACTATGTGGACAAACTCTGATGTATCGCTGGTGTTGCAAGGTCAGAACTGGTGCATCACCTTGAAACCGCTGCATCTTGGAACCACTGCATTGCCGCTGTGTGGGGAAAATCGATGCATCTCCTCAATTACGTGTGGAAAATTGACTCATCTACTCAGCTCAGGGGATCAGTTCCTGCACATTGCCTCCTCTGCTCCTCACATCTCCATTGGCACAAACAGGATTATTGTGCTTTTGTTCAGCAGACCTCATTGGGTCCCTGTAGCCGGCCTGCATTCCAATGCAGTCAGCCTGAACTCTTGCCTTTGTCCCAGTCTAGTGGGACCTTATATCCCAAGTAAAAGCTTGTTGATTCTAAGCAAAGTGTTATGGTTTATTTTATAAAAATGCATATCTCAAGTTCTACTTATTGGATTTGTGTTGTTTTGGTCTTGTTTTATTTATTACATTACGCTGTACTTTTCTAACCAGGTATGGTATCTTTTGTTCAGTATTTTCACTGTTTCACTGTTTGAAGTGTTGCACAAATAGTTATTACATTGCCTCTTAAGTTAAGCCTGGCTGCTCTGTGCCAAGCTACCAAAGGATGAGCACAGGTTAACCTAGGGTGTGTTTGTGTCTTACCCTGACTAAGATTGTGTTTCCTGCTTGGACAAGGTGCATATCTCTGCCAGCCAGAAACCTAACGTCTAACAACCTGGATCAAGTTCAGTGCCTGTATGACTGAAATCCTCCCCTAGACAAAGACCATCTGTCTGAAGCTGAACTCCAGTAAGATCAAAATTGTGCACTTCAGGTAGAGCGCTTCACCGTGGGACTGTCTGGGCTTGGACTGATACCCACCCAGACCAAGAACTTCAGGATTATCATCAACAGCAAACTCGACATGATGGCCCAAGTCACCACGCTCACTGTCTCATAGTTCCATATGCTGAAGATGCTAAGGTAGATTTTAAAATGGATCCCAATCAACACACAGAAAGCCATCACACATCTGTCACAAGCAAGCTGGACTACGAGAACACCCTCTATGTCGAGATCACCCAAAACTCACTAGAAAGCTGCAGAACATTTCGAACTTGACAGCTAGATCACTCTCAACATCCCACGTCACACTCACAGCACACCACACCTGAAGGGACTCCTCATCCACAATTTCAAGGCAACTTATAACACTGGCCCAGCATAAATTGCATCTACTTTCATAGACCTTCTAGACAACTCAGCTCATCCGGACTCCTACTTGCACACATTCCATGCATGTAGAAAATCAGGTGTAATGGTCATGTCTTCTCTTACATTGGTCCTAAAGTATCAAATGACTTGCCACTACATATCAGAGCCTCCTCCTCACTTCTTGAATACCATCAAAAGCTGAAGACCTGGCTAACATAACATAACATAACATAACATAACATAACATAACATAACATAACATAACATAACATAACATAACATAACATAATACATTGGAAGAGATAGGAATAGAGTCTGACAGGATGGAAACATCCTGTTGAGACTGTCCACTAACAAATTGTCTGCCTTTTTTTAGGGTCGAGCCTGCGTCGCATGCGCTTGCGCATGTGTTTCACTGAGTGAGACGCTTTAGGAATTAAAAAGGGCCTGGAGCCCGTCCACGTCACGTCAGTGTCTTTCATTGGCATATGGGCTTGCCTGTTAGAATCTGCTTGGTTTCATTAGTGGAAGGCAAGCATACGTCATGCCTTTTCCGGTGGATAGCCCTCCTCGAGCGCATCGACCAAGTACAGAAAACATCCGAGGCTCGCTGTTTTCCCTCGGTTCGTCAACTACTTTTTACAAAGATGGAGCAGTCCTGCAGGGCTGCTGCTCTGGCTATTCTGGTTCTAGGTTATCTCTAACACTTGAGTCGAGGCTGTTCATGCAAGTACCCGTCTGAGTGAGGACTATCAGCTGAAGCATGCACAGAGGTGGCCACAGCCTACGCGTCTTTCATTTGACCAGTCGATTGTGCATTCTTTCTGAGTCGGCCTTCACCAGAGAGGTGGCCACAGCCTACGTGTCTTTCATTTGAACAGTCGATTGTGCATTCTTTCTGAGTCGGCCTTCACCAGAGAGGTGGCCACAGCCTACGCGTCTTTCATTTGAACAGTTGATTGTGCATTCTTTCTGAGTCGGCCTTCACCAGCTTTTGCTGATAGGACCTCCCAGAAACACTCAGAACCTCTGCTTTAACGCTAAAGATGCAAATGTAAACGTTACACCTTACAATCTCCTTTCCACTGTTCCACATTACTGGCACTTTGCACACCGAAGCCCAAGGTGAGAACTCAAAGCGCTATGCCGCTCAGACAGTGTTCCTATGCGTAGGGCAGGTCGGAAGGGTGGTCAGGTCAAATGATGTGATGGGGAGGGACGCGCTGTCCCTAACTGCCTTGGTGTAGATTTTAGATAAATTGAGAGGGAATGTATGAGGTCGTAATAGCCAAAGGGGGTCATTCTGACTCCCGCCGGGCGCGGTCACCGCGCGCCCGGCGGGAGCCGCCAAAATACCGTACCGCGGTCGGAAGACCGCGGTGGGTATTTTGAGGTTCCCCTGGGCTGGCGGGCGGCCTCCAAAAGGCCGCCCGCCAGCCCAGGGGAAACCGTCCTTCCCACGATGAAGCCGGCTCGTAATCGAGCCGGCGGAGTAGGAAGGTGCGACGGGTGCTACTGCACCCGTCGCATATTTCACTGTCTGCTAAGCAGACAGTGAAATACAAGCGGGGCCCTCTTACAGGGGCCCCTGCAGTGCCCATGCCATTGGCATGGGCACTGCAGGGGCCCCCAGGGGCCCCGCGACACCCCCTACCGCCATCCTGTTCCTGGCGGGCGAACCGCCAGGAACAGGATGGCGGTAGGGGGTGTCAGAATCCCCTCGGCAGCGCAGCAAGCGCCGCCTTGGAGGATTCCAACGGGCAGTGCTAAACCGGCGGGAGACCGCCGGTTTACCCTTTCTGACCGCGGCTGAACCGCCGCGGTCAGAATGCCCTCGGGAGCACCGCCAGCCTGTTGGCGGTGCTCCCGTGGTCGGTGGCCCTGGCGGCCACCGGCCGCCAGGGTCAGATGACCCCCAAAGTGTGAGTAGTGTTTCACTTCAAAGCATCTTTTGGCCCACTCATGTGCACCCCTCCTATAAGCAGACAGGAGGCATTTCCTGTTTAAATCTGTTTAAGTAATTAGGTCCGTAATGTATCTACAGTGCAGAAACACCCTTGAATCATAAAATTGGTGCCAGAATCGGGTAGGTATCTTTATTTCCTGTGTGGTAATAATGAGTATTAATAAATGCGCGTTTTATTAGCCCAGCTTTGCTTTCGAATTACGCCGGGTGAGACCTGGTGAATCGTTTTTCGATTAAAGCGGAATTACCGTAATTGGTGCTCTGCCCCTACAAGTGCAAAATGTGTTTTATTGCGGCTCGGATGCTAAACTCACGGAGTCAGAAGGGTGAGGTTGATGTGAAAAATATCCTCACCCGGAAGAGCAACTCATCTTTTACTGGACTTTCCTCTCGGCCCTAAACCAAAGCTGTGATATCCCTTCTCCTCCCCCCCATTAGAAAGCGGCCCGGCTTTATCTCAGTCCGAACACTTGGAGGCGCACTCCACAGCTGCAGAAACCTGAGATAAAAGCCCTTTCACCGAGTGCATGACCTTGACATGCAGACAGACAGGATGCTGTGCCAAAAGCTACTGCACACATGATGTATTTCACCCATTTGCTTCTCACATCTTGGCAGTAGATTGTGATATGGAGGATACCTCTGTTACACAACCCACCAGACTAATATCCTTAACCTTCTTCACACATCCCTCCCTCAAGAAGGAGCCATTACAGATTCCTTCCGTCATTGTGGATAAATGGGATCCTGCTGCAGTGCTCTTATATATAATACCTTCAACTTTAGCAGGCCCCTCTCTAACCAAGGTAAGATTGTAAACGGGAAAATGCTGGAGCAGAAACCTTGTTAGTGAAAGGCAATAGATATGTCCCATCTGAGGCTTCTCAGGGTCCTGTGCAGGAAGGAAAGTTACTTCTAAGAAAGGGTTTCTTCCTTAAAAATGCACAAGCGTCCAAACCAGGATGTTAGTTCCATTATGTCTTGTGAAAGGTGAGGTCGGGCCACCAAAGAAAACAAAAGAATATAGCTGTCTTTTTTTCTGTTCAGGGGGATCGACTCGATGACAGCTGCCCCTTCTCATCAAAGTCTGTCCTTTGATTGTGTGTGTATACTGGGGCACGTTCGTGTGTCTATTTGGAGACCTCCTGTTTACTACGAAATAGTCTAGTCCAGAAACATCCAACATAGTTTGTGGAAGTTCTGTAACCATTAACAACACAAAAGGATGATGGACGGACTGCTGAAACATTTCCTACACTCAACCCCCCCAATCACAGCTCTTGGTTGTATCCTTCGTTCTGTTGCTCACCATCCCACCCAAGTTTGGACCCAACCATATGCAAATCAGTCTTTACCCTCTTCCCCATGAGAACAGTCGAGTCTGAACTGCCAGGCCAGCTCCTCAGTGGACCAGAATCACCCCTCCTCAGCCAGGCTAGCTTGAATCCAGTGGCACAGTGAGCAAGGGACCCACGCCTGGGCATACCCTGGCCACATAGGACGGCTTTCGCAATACAAAAGGATGATGGACATGTGTTGAAACTTTTCACTCACTCACCCCCTTGGTCACAGATCTACGTTTAATCCATTGTTCTTTTGCTCACTGTGCCACCTCAGTTTCAACTGACACTCCAACCTGCAGTGCACGACCTCCTGAGTTGTCCTCCGGCGTCGTGGGACCTTCTTTTGTGACTTCGGGTGAGCTCCGGTTCACTCTTCTTTGTAGTGCCTGTTCCAGCACTTCTGTGGGTGCTGCCTGCTTCTGTGAGGGCTCCTTGTCTTGCTGGGCGCCCCCTCTGTCTCCTTACGCAATTGGCAACATCCTGGTCCCTCCTGGGCCAGCGCAGCATCCAAAAACCCTAACCGCGACTCTTGCAGCTAGCAAGGCTTGTTGGCGGTCTTTCTGCACGGAAACACCTCTGCAAGCTTCTTCACAACGTGGGACATCCATCCTTCAAAGGGGAAGTTCCTAGTCCTCTTCGTTCTTGCAGAATCCACAGCTTCTACCATCCAGTGGCAGCTTCTTTGCACCCTCAGCTGGCATTTCTTGGGCATCTGCCCACTCACGACTTGAGTGTGACTCTTGGACTTGGTCCCCTTGTTCCACAGGTACTCTTGTCTGGAAATCCATCGTTGTTGCATTGCTGGTGTTGGTCTTCCTTGCAGAATTCCCCTATCACGACTTCTGTGCTCTTTGGGGAACTTAGGTGCACTTTACACCTACTTTTCAGGGTCTTGGGATGGGCTATTTTTCTAACCCTCACTGTTTTCTTACAGTCCCAGCGACCCTCTACAAGCTCAGATAGGTTTGGGGTCCATTCGTGGTTCGCATTCCACTTTTGGAGTATATGGTTTGTGTTGCCCCTATACCTATGTGCTCTCATTGCAATCTATTGTGACTGTACATTGCTTGCATTGCTTTCTATTGCTATTACTGCATATATTGGGTATTGTGTACATACATCTTGTGTATATGTGCTATCCTCATACTGAGGGTACTCACTGAGATACTTTTGGCATATTGTCATAAAAATAAAGTACCTTTATTTTTAGTATATCTGTGTATTGCGTTTTCTTATGATAATGTGCATATGACACTAGTGGTAAAGTAGGAGCTTCACAAGTCTCCTAGTTCAGCCTAAGTTGCTCTGCTAAGCTACCTTTTCTATCAGCCTAAGCTGCTAGACACCTCTTCTACACTAATAAGGGATAACTGGACCTGGTACAGAGTGTAAGTACCCCTTAGTACCCACTACAAGCCAGGCCAGCCTCCTACAGATGGCAGTTGGGTGTTTGAGTGCTTGCGTTTGTGTACCTTTGGAGGGGGGACAGACACATTGGAAGAGGACACAGGGGACGTGTGCATGGCTGTTGTGGTCGTGTCTGCCAGTGAGGTGTGTGTTCTTGTAGGTGTGGTGGTGATGCTGGTAGTAGATGAGGATGTAGTGCATGCAGGTGTGAGTGTAGATGCAACTGGAATGGAGGTGGAGGAAGAGAAGAAGGGGGACACAGTGGAGGCAGTGGATGTTGATATGTCTGCATCTGGATGGTGTTTGTGTGAGTGCCTGTGGGATGATGTGTGGTGCTTGTGTTGCCTGTGCCACTTTTGTGGCTTGTCCTGTGTGCATGCTCGTCTGGCTGTGTGCTTGGGATAGGTTGGGGTTGAGGGGAATGGGATTGGGAAGAGGAAGTTGAAGGGTGGAAACATGGACCATGGCTGCCATCAGAGAGGAGGCCACAGCCTGGATTGATCTCTGTTGGGCCGCCGAGCCGGTGTGAATGCCCTCCAGGAATGCATTTGTCTGTTGCATTTGGGCTGCCAGCCCCTGGATGACATTCACAATGGTTGACTGCCCTACAGAGATGGATCGCAGGACGTCAATACCCTCACTCACTCCGGGCAGCAAGGCTCACTGGGGCAGGGCCTGAGGTGCCTGGGGCAAAGGAGATGCCCACCCTCCTGGGTGAGCAGGCACGGGCAACTCGCTGAGGGGCTGCTGGGAGGGCAGTGCTGATACAGGGGTGGCGACTGTACCTCTAGCTGGGGTGGTCACAGAGGTGTCTGCCACCATCAGGAGGCTTCCATCGGAGGAGGTATTTGTGTCTGAACGGTCCCCTCCAGTCTCCGCCGTGGTGCTCCCCTCTCCCTCCTTCCCACTGGTGCCCTCACCGTCGGTGGACTCTGCCTCCTGGGTCCTGTGGGATGCAGCTCCCTCCATAGCCGGTGCCTCTGCTCCTCTGCCAGATGATGCTAATGCACATAAGGACAGGATGACAAAACAAAAAGGAGGGGAAGAGACAAAGGATACACTGGGTCAATGGGTGCACCAACACCAACGTTGCAGTAAACAGCATCCTCACACACAGGGAACAGCCCTACGCACCATGCAATGCACTACCAGTAATAATGCTAGCCACTAGGGCATGGGGAGGGGCACATACTGCCTAGTGGATCACACCTCGGTCCCACACAGCCCGGACCAGTAGTTGATGCCTACAAGCTAGGTAGCAGGATTATCACTTCTGAACCCTAGCCAACAGGGGAACTACACTGCAATGTCAGGCCTGGCCTAGGGGCAACCACTGGGACAAAGCCCCCACCCGGGTACCCCCCTACCATGCGTAAATTGTAATGATGGGAACTGTACTCACCCCCTTGTGGCTGATGTGATGCCCTCAAGTGCCCATCCAGCTCCGGATAGGACACCACCAGTATGTGAGCCATCAGGGGGGTCAGGGTTCCACGGGCACCCCTTCCTCATTGGGAGGCCATCCCCAGCTGGGCCTCCGTCGTCTTCCGTGCCCAGCGTCTCAGGTCCTCCCACCGTTTCCAACAGAGGGTGCTCCGCCTGCCGTAGACGCCCACCGTCCGCACGTCCTTGCCTTCTTTTGATGCACTCTGACCTGCAGGGAAATACACGCAGGAAAAGGCATCACTCAGACCATCCTGCCTGTTACACTTTGGCCCACATACCCCTTCACATCACCATTTGCACACACAGGGCCCAGCACACAAGCTGCACGCCGCCCAGGGGACATCCACAAACCCCCCCCCCACACGAGGCCTTCACACACACCACTCCAGGCATTCATGCATTCATGACCCATGCATTGTGCTCACAGTGTACTCACCTGTTGGTCTGGAGACCCATACAGCAGTCCGTACTGGGGTAAGACCCATCCACCAGTCGCTCCAACTCCATTGAGGTGAAGGCAAGGGCCCTTTCTCCAGTCACACGAGCCATGGTAGGTTCCAGACACAGGTCACAGCAGCACATGCAGTGTAGGTTCTCTCCTGTTGAAGGTCAGGTAGCAAGTGAGTGATCAGATAGAAAATGGCGGTCATGTCCGCGGAGGTGCATACCGTCACCGCCGGCGTACATCACCATTGGCCACTAGCCACTACCCCATAGGGCCCAATAATAACCATTGAGTAGTTGCAGAGCGGTTCCTGACCGCCTCCCACAACGGCATACAATGTAAGCGGGATTACCTCACTTCCACCTGTCCCTCCACACAGGAGAGGCAGCCGCCATTTCAGGGGGCGGGGGCAGGCCCTGGATAACAACTGTATCACAGTTCATAATTGGACATACAGGACAAATACCACTTATACATTAAAATCAACATCATGCAATGTACTGTTGTGGCTATGATGTTCAGTTTATGACCGGCTCCTTACTCTTTTGCCCCATAGATTGCTACCGCTGCAGATGAATAGGAGATGGAGACATACTCCATGTACAGACCCCTGGTGGGTTTGGCAGCAATGGAGGACAGGCACATTATCCTCACCTATGGACTTGACAGGGCACAATCACGTAGATGTGTGCCCAATTGGAGCCTGACCTAATATCTGCTATCCGCCACCCCACTGGGATCCCCCCTCTTGTGCAATTCCTGTCTGTGCTCCATTTCTTGGCAACTGGTTCTTTCCAAGTGACAGTGGGCTTGGCAGCAGGAATGTCACAGCCAATGTTCTCAATAGTGCTGACCAGCGTGTTGTCTGCCTTGATTAAACACGTGCAGTTACATTATTTGCCACCAGGTGGAGGATTTGGCCACTGTGAAAGCTGACTTCTATGCAATGGGACATATCCCAAACATCAGTGGAGCAATTGATGGAAAACATATTACATTTGTCCCCTCCCATCTCCCCGGCAAAATGAACAGGTGTTCAGAAATCGAAAGAGTTTTCACTCCATGAATGTGCAGATGGTGTGCTTGGCGGACCCGTACATCTCCCATGTCAATATTAAGTATCCTGGGTTGGTGCATTTTGCCTTTATCATGAGGAATAGCAGCATCCCAAATGTGATGTCCCAACTATAGAGGCACAGGGTGTGGCTAAAAGGTGAGCCCTGGTTCCCACCCAGTAGATGTTGGTGTATGGTGTGGGCCATATGGGATAGTGTGTGCTTAAATGTTGCCCTCGATATTTGCAGTTGACTCAGGTTACCCCAACCTACCATGGCTACTGACCCCTGTGAGGATTCCCAGGACAAGGGCAGAGGAACGTTACAATGAGGCACATGGGCAAACAAGAAGGATTATCGAACGTACCTTTGGCCTCCTGAAGGCCAGGTTTTGGTGCCTCCATCTAACAGATGGATCCCTGTGCTACTCACCCAACAAGGTCTGCCAGATATTCGTAGCATGCTGCATGTTGCACAACCTTGCCTTGAGACGCCGTGTGCCTTTTCTGCAGGAGGAGGAGAAGGCTGGAGATGGCCGTGTGGCAACAGTGGTCCCTGTGGACAGTGAGGATGAGGAGGCAGAGGATGATGATGACAAAATAACTGCAGTGATTCGACAATACTTCCAATGACACACAGGTAAGACAGTGTTACTTCACATTTTATTGTCATTTTTTGGTTTATCTTTGTCACTGGTATGCTGTTATTTCCCACTTCTATGCCCACTCGCTGTACCCTTTGGAAACTCATTTTGCAGGTGTTGGTGCCCCACTATCGCTCCTGGTGTGTTCACTGCAGCCAAATACAGGTCTTTCCTATTTGAACATTACTGTACAGTTGAATTGCAATGTTTGAACCTGGTTAAACTAATACATACATAAAACACTTGATGTACACCATACTTGTATTTATTCAAAGGGTATCTATTGAAGTGCTAAGAAGGAGAGGGGCAAGTGCATTGGGATGGGGTGATGAATGAGGAAAGTCCAGGTTACTGTTCAAGTCTATTTGTAGCACAGGTACATTGTCCAAGGGGACATAGGAAGTGGAGAAATGGCAGTTCAAGGTGGACATGGTGACAGTGTGGGACACAAGGGTGACAATCAGGACAGTCTCATTTCTTGGCGGGGTCTTGGCAATAGTCTCTGGCTTCTGCCTGGATCACAGGGAACGTTTGCGGGGAGGTTCACCTTCTGCAGGGGGAGGGGTGCTGGTGACCTGTTGGTCCAGTAGTGGGGCCTCCTGTCCACTAGCAGCAGCAGAGGTGGATGGCTGTTAAGATGTCTGGCTAGTGGCAGGGGCCCGCTGTTGTAAGACTGCCTCCCTCATAATGTTGGCCATGTCTGCCAGCACCCCTGCTATGGAGACCAGGGTGTTGTTGATGGCCTGCAAGTCCTCCCTGATCCCCTGGTACAGTCCCTCCTGCAGCCCCCTGTTCTCCTGCTCGTTGCCCAGCGTATCCTGGGAATGTTGGTGTGCTCCCAGGATCTCCGTGAGTGCTCCCTGGAGAGTCGGTTCCCTGGGTCTGTCCTCCCCATGGCCCACAGCAGTCCTCCCAGTGTCCCTGTTGTCCTGTGCCTCTGTCCCCTGAACCGTGTGCCCAATACCACTGACCTCAGGTCCCTGATTCTCTTGGGCATGAGGTGTGCCCTGGGGTCCCTGTAGTGGTGGACACACTGCTGATTGACGTGTCCTGGGATAGAGGTATGGGTACGCTGGGTGGGTGCTGGGGTGGTGTTTCATGAGGGGGGAGGCTCTGTGGCGGTGTATGACTGTGCCTGAGTAACCGACGATCCAGAGGTCCCTGATGGGCCAGGTTGGTCATCCAGATCCAGGTGACCAGAGTCTGCTGACATTGGCCCGGGTACCAGTGAGGATGTAAATGCAGTGCTACTGTTTCTGCGTGTGACATATTGTGCATCAGTGGGTTGCCCTCTTTGTATTTGCCCTCTTTGTATTTGCCCTGGCAGCTTTCACTTGTGTACGTTTGTGTATGATGGGATGTATAGTTCTCTCTAATGTGGATGCTTTGGTGATAGGTGTCCATGCAGGTCTATGAGTGGTGTCCATGCATTGGTATGGCATGCAGGGAGTGGCATTGGGATGAGTGAAATGTGATGGTGGGGTGTGTGGGAGGTGGTGGAGTGATGGGAGTGAGGTTAAGAGTGGGGGTATGTGATGGCATGCAGGTAGGTGAATGATACTAATAGAGAATTGACTTACTAGAGTCCAGTTCTCCTGCTACTCCTGCCAGGCCCATAGGATCCATGATTGCCAAGACTTGCTCCTCTAATGTTGTTAGTTGTGGGTGTGGTGATGGGGGTCCACCGCCAGTCCTCTGTACAGTCAGTTGGTGTCTTGCTGCAATGGAACGTACCTTTCCCCATAGGTTGTTCTACCTCTTCCTGATGTCATCCCTAGTTCTTGGGTGCTGTCCCTTGGCATTGACCCTGTCCACGATCCTCCACCATATCTCCATCTTCCTAGCAATGGATATCTGCTGCACCTGTGCTCCAAATAGCTGAGGCCCTACCCCGATGATTTCCTCCATCATGACCCTTAGCTCTTCCTCAGAGAATCGTGGGTGTCGTTATGGTGGCATGGGTGTTGTGTGAGTTGTGTGGGTTCGGGTGTGTAGGGTAATGTGTTGGGTTGTGTGATGTGGGGTGCGCGGGTGGTGTATAGGTGATGGTGGTGTGTGGCTCTGGTATTGTCTGTGGTTGTGGTGTCTGTCTCACGCCAATGGTTTGTAGTCGTAAAGGGTTGTGGGTAATGTGGGTGTGTGTTTTATAGTGGTGTGAGTGTGTGGGTGTGGTGTGTGTATGAGTGTCAGGTGTGTGTTGTTTTGAATTGTCCAATGTGGTGGTGTTTTGTATATGTGTGTATATTTTGAGCACGGGCGTATGTACTGCCAATGGTTTACAGCCATTGAATGTTCGTCATGGTGATTTGTGTGTCATAATGTGGTGGGTATAGTTCTGTTGGCGTAACGGTGTGGGTTTTGCTACCACCAGTTTATCACTGACCTTTGGTGCGGCGGACTTGCATCTCTGGCTGAATAGTGACGGATTGGTGTGTGTGTGTCATAATATGGTGAATGAATATCCGTGGCGGTTTGTTGGCAGCAGTCAGCATGGCGCTAAGTGGGATTTACCGCCAATGTCATCATGAGGGCCATAATGTTTGTTTTGATCAACAAGTTTCTCAAGATAGACTTCTAAAAATGTTTTAGCACCATCAAAAATGAAGTGAGTTCTCTCTAATTGAAAAAACAGTGACTCTCCATGAAAGACCAATGCCTCTGAACTGTTTAGCATTCCCAGGATGTTTTCCACACTACAAAACTGGTATCTGTTGTTGTCCCCACCACAAGAGTCCCGGAATTATGGTGAGAGAGCGTAGTTTATATAATCTATATTAACATGAAATGTTTATGAATCAATGTGTGATAATGCTGCATAGCAATTATGATGATAGTGATTTTGCTTAAACTTGCACTTAAATTGTGACCACGAAGAGTGGCCACCAAAATATACGTAGACTAATAATAATGACCAAAATGTTTATATTATGTTTAAATAAGTTTATACTAATGTTTGCGTTATTGAATATGTATTGAAATCCTCATAGGCCTTAAATTAGCATGAGCCGAAGCTTAGCTGCCCTGGTTCTCATATTAAATGCATTTTTATTTTTCAGTGTGCTGACTCACAAGGGGACATGACCCTACTTGTTCTTTTTCTTCAAACTTGGAAGATGAATGTAACCATGTTAGATCCGTTCTCATCACTTTCTCTCGTTTACAGAATAAATGTTAAAAGTAAATTGAAACAGTGTAGATTAATGTAATGTACAAGGTCAATCAAACCGGTGAAGACAATGGAACTGCTGACCAAAAGATGTGCAAAGAATTACAGAAGGATGAAATCATACCGGATGTACCACCTCTGAAGACGTCAATTACGAAGACCAATCAAAGACTTGTAAAACAATATGGGGTGAAGAGTTAGATTACCTAACGTGTTCTGTGATAGGTTAAAGATAGTGGGGTATACCAAATGTCAAATAGAATTTTGGGGGAATGTACAAAAAAAAAGGGATAAAAACCCATGTCACGGGGAGTCAGGAGGAATTAGGTAGGGAATGCTATTGATTTTATCCAGAAACTCTGTCACTCTGTTTAGTGACTTGTTGGTTTACTTAAAACCATCCTCGCCTTTAGAATTGTCCATTTTTACACTTTACCTCCTTATGAGGAAAGTGCCCTTTTGCCCCGGAGCTGAGTTCTAACTGATGGCGATTTGACTGAAGTTCTGAGGGCGAAGACTGAACCTGTGCGCTGACCTAAACTTTGGAGGGTAATTATGACAATGCGATTGTGATTTGTCTGTTTGCTTTTCCTTTCTAGGTACCAACTGCTTGCTTTTGACAGAGACCTTAGTTAGATGTTTTCCAAATTGGTGTTCTAAATTGTTTTGCATGAAGCCCAACATGCAAATTCTATTCAGTGGTGAGGACAGGTGTTCACCAAACTGACGCAAATAGACAAACGACCGAGATTATGCTTTGTTGAACTGACGCGTTACTGATACTCTGCTAAATTGATCTATATTCACGGCGTGTTATGTCCTGATGTTTGTGATTCTCGCTTTAATGAAAGCTTATCAAAGTTGCCATATCGTGACTATGCTATTATGTTTCTTGGTGTTGAGATTAACGCATTTGCTATTAGACTGAAATTAATAGGGAATAAAACTCATAAAATTCTACTAAACAAGGTGTGGTTATTCATGGCTGAAAGGTCATGGTAGCGTCTTTAATTGATTAATGACTTTGACTAAAGTAAAAGGCATTGTCGTGATAAATATTGATGACATTATTGATGTATTGATTGATATATTGATTAGCTATCTCGTCCTAAGGTGTCTCTCAACTAGGTCAAAAGATTCAATGGCCTAAAACGAGTCCTGATGTGTAATAAAATATCATAAAGGGACGCGTTACCAATGGTAACGATCCTTAGACAGATTTTCTATATTTAAAAACTGTATATAGTCTACAAATTCCTAACAGATATTGGGATCAACGCATCAAAGTCATGGGGGACTGACAATCAATAGGCAGGTAGTTCTAATAGTAATGGACAAAGATCTAGCTGAGCCCATTACTCTGTAAATACACAAGAGGCTATGTGGCCCTGATTGCTCATTGATTTTCTCTCTGGCGCTTGTGAATGTTGCAGAAGGGATGAAATCATTGTACAGACTTGCCCGGCTCTTACTCTCTGGGAAAAAAAAAACATGCCTGCATCCATTTTAATACAAAATTCAAGATGGAGTCAGTAGGAACCTTTTACTATTGACTAGAAACCCATGTAGATTTAAGTAATCCTGAACTGCCCTGAAGCCCTCTAATATCTATTTTTTGTGATGAAGCATGCAGGGACCAATCACTAAGATAAGGGAATACATTCCATTCCTGTAAGTGTAGGTAAACTGTGATTGATGCCACCATCTTTGAGAAAAATCTCGGAGGTCAACAACAAGTACCTTCTTCAATTTAACTTTCTGGGCATGAAATCTTAGAAAAATCTGATGTTATGAGGCCACTGGGACATAAAATAGATGCATATTAAATCCAAAGTGACCATGAAGCTTTTGGGTGCTTTCAAAGTAATAATCTTCTGAATGGTCCCCATATTCATTACAATTGATTCCACCCATTGATTTAAACTTTTTTAAATATATTACCATCCTGTACCCCGTCTGTCAATTTGGGTCCCAAGAAGATGATCAAGTGTACTGCCATTCCCTTTTTTTTTTTTTTTACTTTTCTTTTATTGTTAATAACACAATATGATACAAAGTCAGTGGGATCAGGGTCCCGTCAATCGAAAGTAATTGCACATCAGTGATATTAGGAAACCAAAGAAGAAGAAAAACGCATAAGGCACAAACAAGGTATCAGTCGTAATATAAAAACCTGAGGTAGAGTTCACTTCCAATATATTTTAGGCTATGTGGGGGGGTTTAAAGAGGATAAAGATATAAGGGTGAGGGGTAGGTTGTACCTGTTCAGACGAGAGGACCGGGGAGTGCCACCTTGGGAAGCGAGGGATGTCGCTGCGCGGATAATGGGTGTTGCAGCTCATGTCAACTCTGTGGTCATTTTCGGCTGGGACCCACGACTATCAGACGACATAGGAAGAAGGATCTACCATGGAGGTCTGTTTGGAGTGTTGCTGGAAGGCGACGTTCGGACTCTAGTGGGTATTTAGAAAGAGACGTGGGGATAAGGGGCGAGGGGGAGAGAGAAAGAGAGAGAGAGAGAGGAAAGAAAGAAAGAAAGAGGGAAAAAGGAAGAGAGAAGAAGAAACAGTAGGAAAAAGGAGGGGTAGAAGGGGAAGAAGAGAAAAGAAGGGGGAGAGGGGAAGAGGAGAAAAGAAGAGAAAAGAGAAGGAAGAGAAGGGGAGCTAAGGAGGGGGAGAGGGGGAAGCGTACAGAGGGAGGGGGAGGTACGGAGCGTGGGGGAGAAGGGGTAAAAGACGCATGTGGGGGAGGGGAGGGAAAGGGAAGGGAGAAGGGAACAGTGGTGGTTCCGGGTAGGGCACTATTGCCCCCTTGTAAGGAAGGGAGCCCATACCTGTAGGAATATTTGAGCTTGGTCTTGTAAGTTATAGATGATCCGTTCATGCATAGCAGTGCGGATCATGGCTGTAATCCATTCCTCTGGGCTTGGGGGGGTCTCTGACCGCCAGCGTCTGAGTATGCAAATTTTTGCAGTAGCTAACGCTGTGTGCAACAGTCTCTTGTGTGGTCTAGGGAGGTCTGGTAGGGAGGTCGTATCTTGCAGAAATATGAGGGCAGGAGGGAGTGGTGACGGAAGTGACATTACTTCAGCCAGAGTGGAGCTCACAGCATCCCAGAGTGGTCGTACTGTTGTACAGTTTATTAAGATATGTATCAGGTCACAGGATGTTTCTGGACATCGCCAGCAGTTCACATGCGGGAGGAGTCCGGTCCTATGCAGTTTCGCTGGGAACCAGTGCCATTCATGTAAGATTTTGAAGAGGCAGAATTTCAAGCGTGCTTCCCGGGTACCTCTGTCTAGTGTCTCTAGGATAGCTTCCCAATCATCTGGGTCTAGATCCTGCTGCAGCCTGGTTTGCCACCGTAGACGTAGTTTGTCCATTAGCGGTTGGGAGTAAAACCGTCAAATAATTAGATCATAGAGACCCGACATTACTCCCTTGTATTGTTCCCATTGCTGCAGGTAAGCCACTATTGGTGAGGGCAGGGATCCCCGCAGTGGAGGTGTATTTCCTCGGGAGAGACAATGCTTGAGTTGCATGTATCTCCATTCCTGGTTCGGGTGTAGGCCGAACTCCTCCTGTAACTTGGGGAAGGGTTTGAGCATATCGTTCTCCAGGACCTGTGAGAGGGTGAGGATGCCTCCTTCGTTCGCAGCCAGGAGTCGTTTTTCCACTGCTATCCACAAGGGGGGGGGGTCTGGTATATTCGATAGTGTATTGGATAGCTGAGACATTTTGAGGGCTAAAGAGTAGTGTTCCACCGATGGGAGTCCCATTCCCCCGTTTATGCGGCGGGCCAAAAGCTTGGCTGGTGATAGCCGTGGTCGCATTGTGCCCCACACGAGTGATCTAATTAGTTCATCGATGCCTCTTAGTGTGGAAAGGGGCAATTGTAAGGGCAGG
This sequence comes from Pleurodeles waltl, assembly GCF_031143425.1. Taxonomy (NCBI): domain Eukaryota; kingdom Metazoa; phylum Chordata; class Amphibia; order Caudata; family Salamandridae; genus Pleurodeles; species Pleurodeles waltl. Next base: position 1,684,132,681 of record NC_090444.1, on the reverse strand, counting down.
AGACCTAGAATATAGGTGAAGCGGGGTACCGTTACCATTCTAACCGCTTGTACTCTGCCCCATATGGAGAGGCCTAACTGGGTCCATTTCGCAAAGTCCAGTTTCGCCCGCGTGATGAGAGGGTCAATGTTGACCGCCACCATGTGTGCCAGTCCAGGGTTAACAAGCACTCCTAGGTATTTAAGACGTTTTGGCATCCACCGGAATGGGTATCCTAGGAGTGCCGCTTTTGTGGTTACTCGCGATAGCGGAAGTGCCTCGCTTTTGTCCCAGTTAACACGGTATCCCGATAGGGCTGCGAAGTCCTCGATTACCTCTAATAGGGCCGGTATGGATCTTTCCAAGTCTGTGAGTGTTAAGAGGATATCGTCAGCGTAGAGGTATATCTTGGAGGTGCCTTCGGGTAGTGGTAGGCCGGTTATGGAGGGGGAGGACCGGATGGCTGCCGCCAAGGGCTCCCTTGCCAGAAGGAACAGGAGAGGTGAAAGGGGGCACCCTTCGGATAGGGAAAGGGTCTGAGAGGAAGCCTCCGCAGTTGACTCTGGACGCGGGTTGATCATAGAGCAGTCGTACTATGGAGATAAATTTGTTGCCTAGACCAAATCTCTCTAAGGCTGCAAATAGGTAGGGCCATTCTATGCGGTCGAAAGCTTTTTCGGCGTCTAAGGACAGAGCCAGCGCCGACTCCGGGGAGTCTCTGGCCACCCATAAGGTATGGCACAGGGTTCGTAGGTGGTTCCTAGACGTGCGGCCCGGTACAAACCCCACCTGTGTATAGTGTATTAAGGACGGGATTACTTTACGTAATCTGTTTGCCAGGACGCTTGCTAGAATTTTGATGTCCCTGTTTAGTAGAGAGATGGGTCGGTAGCTGCCGCATAATAAAGGATCTCTCCCAGGCTTCGGTATGACAGCTATTGTGGCATTATTGAATATGGCCCCTAATGTCTGTGTTTCGCAGGCTTCATTGAGGGCTTCGCATAAGATATCAATCGCCTCTGCCCCTACCCATTTATAAAATTCTGCCGGGTATCCGTCCTCTCCGGGTGATTTGTGGTACGGGAGGTCAGAGATGACTTTATCTATCTCCTGTCTGCTTATTTCCCCTTCTAATAGGCTACTGCCCTCGTCTGTTAGGGAGGGGAGGTCTAGCTTCATTAAGAAGGTGGTAGCTTGCGCTAGGTTGGTCGTGGTTTCCGGCGTGTAAAGATGTCTATAGAATTGGGCAAATTCATTTGCAATGGCCTGCGGATGGGTCAGTATGTCCCCGGAGGGAGAGCGAATGGCTGGGATGGCTAGAGCGGCTGTTCTTTGACGGAGTTGGGCTGCAAGCAGTCGTCCCGCCTTCTCACCCTGTTCATAGTGTCTCCCTTGGAGTCTCTGTAATGCGAATTCGGCCTGGGTGGTGTATAGCTCATTAAGGGCCATTTGGGCTTGCTCTAGACTTCGGCGGCCTGGAAGGGAGGGGTGTGCTGTATATTGTCTGGTTAGTCGGCGTATGTCGAGTTCCAGAGCCGCTTGTTGCTCTTTTCTGTCTTTGTTCGCTATCGCGCATCCCGTATGAGCTGTCCCCGTATCGAGGCTTTGGCTGCGGCCCACATAGTTCGACTTGAATCAACCGTACCGAGGTTGTCTTGGGCGAAAGTGGTCGCATGATCCTGTAGCTGCAACTTACCTTCGGGGATCGATATCGATGGATCGCTAATCTCCAGGGTTTTCGGCCCGGGGATACCAGGCCTAAGCGGATGGCTATAAGGACTGGGGAGTGGTCTGAAAGGCCTCCCTCCAGTATGTCGTCCTCCAAGGTGTGGGCCACAAGATTACGGGATAGGAGAAAGTAATCGATCCGTGATTGGGTACCGTGCACCGGCGAGTGAAAGGTAAATTCTCTGTCCGTTGGGTGAGTCAGCCTCCATTGGTCAACCAAACCATTATCCACTAGTATATCAGACTGGATGTCTGTCTGTCTGCATTGTTACTCATGTCTAGAGGCCCCGTCCTGTCCAATGCTGCGTCCCTTGCTAGGTTTCAGTCTCCTCCTATAACCTAATGGGATGCCTCTATCTCGGTTAGAAGTCGATTGAGATGGAGAAAGAAGAGGCGTTTGGGACCTGCTGGTGCATAGACTGATCCCACACACAGTGTTGAGTCCTCGATTTTCAGCTTGGTAAATATGTATCGGCCCTCGGGGTCTGTCCACGATTTGACGACCGTGAAAGGGAGGGTTTTGCGTAAGAGGATCGCCACCCCGCTTTTTCTTGGGACATTCTCCGTATCGGGTGAGGGTGGGGTGCAGCTAAACAGGACGGTTCCCACCCAGTCACGTTGTAGTCTATCAGATTCAAGACTGTCTAGGTGTGTCTCTTGCAATAAGGCGATGTCTGCCTGCTTAGAGTTAAGGTAGGATAGGACTTTCTTCCGTTTGATAAAGTGGGTAAGGCCATTTACGTTCCATGATATCACCCTGAGGGGAACTACCGGTGCTCCCATCTGGTTGGGCATCCTCATTTCCTGTGTCCGCCCACCCGGGGGTATGAGCTCGGGGGAGTGGGGTGGACTCTGTGAACTGAAGAGGATGTCGGGGGAAGAGGAGGGGGTGGCGGGTGCGTTGGATACGAAGAGGAGTTGAAAAGAGAATAAAAAGAAGACAGTGGGGGAAAGAAGAAATAAAAAAGAAGTTAAAGAAGGGAGACCAGGATACAAGTCCCGAAGTACACGAACTTTAACCGGCGGGTCTAAAACCTAGGCCGATTGAGCTTGGACGCCCGGCCAGCGGGCCCCGCGCCGGGGGGGGGGGCGGCGCCCATGAGGCACCCCAGACCTCCGCGTAGATGCCTCCAGTCATGTCCGGGGGGGGGTGTTTGTGACCAGAGGATGGGGGGAGGAGGGGAGGTCGCATGGGAGGTCACATGTTGGCCGCGTCCCTGTGTGGGGGGGATGGGGGAAGCGCGAGGAAAGGACAAGGGCAGGTGTTGTTGTTACTGAGGTCGCTTCCCCTTGGTTATTCTGAGGGGTTGCGGCATGTACTGTATATGCTCTGGGACTTGGCATCTGTGGTCTGTTCTGCTTTGCACCAGCGCCCATCATTATGTCACTATTGCGTTTGTTAGTAGACCGGGGTTTACAGCTCAAAACCCAGTTCAGAATCATTTTGCCCCAACCCTGCCAGGGCAAGCCAGTAGTGTGCAAGGGTATTGCGTCAGTTCCCATATTTTCCAGAGGACGTTATAGATCCTGATTCTAGATGGAAGAAGTGATATGGGATATGATAAGTGTTACCCGACATGAAGGGGAGGGACGTTGAGAAACAAAAGTAATCGTGAGCCAACAAAAACTATCACACAATCCGAACAGTCTAAGCAGTCCGAGGCGGTTAAAGCCTTCTGGGGGGGGGGCAGTTCTCCGTGGTACAATGTCTGAAGAGTATACATTAAAATAGAGTACTCATCATTTCTCTGTGTCAGGACTCTTTCGTCAAAGTTCCTATGTTTCCTGCAACGTTTCTATGACAGTCTTTGTTGTAGATATCGAGGGCTTGTAGGAAAACTGTATCCATGTTGGTTTCAGGTAGCAGGCACCTATGGTTTCAGAGGGGATCGGGACTTGTCTCTGTCTGGCAGCTGTGTGTGCATCGCCACCGCCTGTAGGACTTGGCCCCTGTCATCAAAACTTTTTGTTAATCTCTCCAGGTCTCTGCCCCTGGTTTGGGGGTCTGTAGTAGGTCTTCCGTCGGTGTCCAGAGCAATTTCCGATTGTCCCATTCCCCTAGTTTGGTTCTGTGTGTCTTGGGGGGGTTGGGTTGTTGATTCCATGGGTTGTGTCGGATCATGCAGCCCCTCTAGGAATGACTTCAGGTCCTCTGGGTCATAGAAGGTTTGTGACTCTCCGTTCTTAGTTATCCACATCCTGGCTGGCTCGAAGAGGCCGAATTTAATGTCCAGATGGCGAAGGCGAGGGCGGAGGGAGAGAAAGGCTCTTCTTCGATCTGCTGTTTCTTTGGAGAAGTCTCTTGAAAGGCGGATTTCGAGGAGACCAAGTCGGAGTGGGCCTTGCCTTCGGGACAACTGTAACAGTTAGCGGACCTGCCCGTGCCGGAGGAAGCAGGCTATGATTGGGCGAGGACGATCTTTTCCGTTTTGTCTCTTGAGACCAAGTCTATGTGCTCTTTGAAATTCCAGAGGGGGGTCAAATGTTATGTCGGCTAGTTTGGGAAGCGTGTCTCGCAGGTAAGAGAGGATATCTGTACCCTCAATGCCTTCCGGAAATCCAAGGAAGCGGACGTTGTTTCTGCGGCTTCGGTCCTCAAGGTCGGTTAACTTGCTGCGAAGGTACAAGAGTTCCTGATCTCTGTCAGTCTGTAAGACCACTTGACTTTCCACAGCCGCTACTCGATGGTCCAGTCCGGAGATTTGTGACTGGAAGCCCGCTATTTCCAAGTGCATGGATCTCGTTTCCGCTGTTAATGCTGACATGGCAGTGTCCATACCTTCCAGTTTGCTGCCTACTGCCGATATCTCCTGCAGTATACGATCCATTGATGCTCCTTGAGTGTTGTCTGACATGGTGTCATGTGAGGGGGGTGGAGAGTCTGTGGTAGCAGGATGTTTCTGTTGGCGCAGGGCTTCAGAGAAGAGTAGTTGGCGAGCAGGTTTACACAGTACTTTACCCGCCGTCTTGCCTCTGGGCATTGCAGGTTTCTCCCTGCAGGTGGGGATCCAAGGGGGTGCCTGTCCGTGTCTCAATGAGGGCGATCAGCGTGGGCTTGTGGGTGGCAGAGGAGAGAGGGTGGCGGGCGGGGCAAACGGGGGTTCTGAGTAGTTGGTGAGTTCAGGTGAGTACCTCACTAAGTGGCCTCCTGGGAGGGCTGTCGTTGGTGTATATATACAAGGGGAAGTATCTCGGTGTTGGCTCTATAGCATTCAGCGTCCCGCAGGGCTGTTCTGTGGGGAGAGGAGTTGTTTTGGAGCCGAGGTCCGATGTTTTTCCTGGCCCTCTTTGCTCTCCATGCCTCGTTAGTTCTAGCTTTGTTGGAGGCTACAGTGGCTTTTCACTTTTCCTGTTGGTGTGGTATTGCTTCTTTTGTTGTTATGTATGTGTTGTTCGTTTTCCTTTCTCTTTTTTTCTCCTCTTTTTTTTTTTTGTTTTCTTTCTTATTCCTTACTCCTTGCCCCCTCCTGTGCTTGCCCCTCTTTTTATTAGGTAGTGTTTGCTCCTTTGGCTCTTTGCCTTCTCCTCTTCCCGTCGTTTTCCTCCTCTCTCCGCTCATTGTTATATTCCTCTCTCTCTCGCCTCACTCCCGGCCCCTCTCTCACTCATCCACCACCCTCATCTCCGTACGTCTCTCATCCTCTCTGACTCACCGGCTCGGCCCTCACCTCTCCGTCCTCTCCGGGGCCTCTGTCGTTTCTCAGGGGGCCTTCTCTGGAGCAGGAAAGGCTGAGGGGTGGGGGTAGCCGTCCGTTGTGCACCGCTGGTGGTGAGGCCTCTTGTCACCGATCCCGTCATCCCCGGCAGAAAGGGGAAGGGCGGAGAGGCACTGGGAGGCGCGTCGTCAGCATTGGGCCACCTCCTGTTGTTGTTCCGGGCCGTGATGTTGGTCGGTGCCGTTCTCCCCCTCCGGCAGAGATCGATCGGGAGGGAGGGGGCAGGCGGCATCCCGGCCTGTTGCCGTCTCCGGGGGCCGCAGATGAGCCGCTGTCAAGGCGCAGGTAGGGATGGAGGGCATGCTCCCCCACCTCGGGCTTCAGCGAGGGACGCGTCTCTCCGTGTCGGGGTGATTCCTCACTCAAGGCCGCGGCTCAGAGGCCTGCCGTAGGCCTCAAGCCTGCTCCCCTCACTCCGCCCGGCGCCTCCGGAGAGGGTGCTCCCCCCGCGTCACAGATGGCTGCCGTTCGTCGTCTCCAACTCCTATGTCGGCCCCCGCTGCGTCCGGAGGTCCCTTGGAGCGCCTCCAGCGCCGCCGCCACCACCGCGTGGCCCGCCGCCGTGCGGAGCTCGGCTCTCAGGCGGCCATAATGATTCGCGGCCAGACCACCCCCCCCATTCCCTTTCTTATTTGCTGGTTCTGGTACTGCTACACTTTTGAGCTGTAGGTCTTCAAAGACTATTGTTAATGCTGTTCTCCTTCCAAGACAATGATTATCTAATTCCTGAATTAATAGGGATGGCTGAAAATTCTATGTAATAGCCTTCCCAAACCATTTGTAGAATCCATGAGTTAGAAGTAGATTTTTCTCAAATTTCCAGCATATGGTCTGTCCTTTCTCCTATCAGAAACCCTGTGCCACCCAGTAAATGCAGCACTGGACTGCTCAAATAGATACCACATAAACCCTTGGTGGTCCTAAAAGTAGCATATCATTTTTTGTGGTGCCTCAGTAGTGAGCAGTGGCACCATCTAGGCTTTGAGAGGCATTGTGTGGGCTTTGGGAAGTGCAGCAGCCACCCTCAGAAGCAGGTGCTAGTGCTGCCACAATTCTCTGAGGTGTTATATTGATGCCCCACCCCCTCTGTAAGTTTTGTTTCACTTTGAGGCACTCATTGAGCTTTTGTTTTTGCAAATAGGACATTAAGGCGGTCATTCTGAACGCGGCGGGCGGCGGTAGCCGCCCGCCATGCGGTCACCGCCATTTGGCCGCTCCGCGGTCAAAAGACCGCGGAGGCCATTCTGGCTTTCCCGCTGGGCCGGCGGGTGCCCGCCAAGGGAGCACCCTCTGGGCCAGCGGGAAAGGCCCTGCAACCCAGAAGCCGGCTCTGAATGGAGCCGGCGGTGTTGCAGGGGTGCGACGGGTGCAGTTGCACCCGTCGCGATTTTCACTGTCTGCTAAGCAGACAGTGAAAATCATGCTGGGGCCCTGTTAGGGGGCCCCTGCACTGCCCATGCCAGTGGCATGGGCAGTGCAGGGGCCCCGTGGGGCCCCACGACACCCGTTCCCGCCATCCTGTTCCTGGCGGTAAAAACCGCCAGAAACAGGGTGGTGGGAAGGGGGTCGGAATCTCCATGGCGGCGCTGCTTGCATTATACATAGTGATTTAAATGGTGCTGCAGTAATTGTATATGGCACATTTCTACTTTGTGTTACAGTCATGTCATCTTAACAATAGGACTGCATTTTGATAACAAATTCCCCCTGTATTTTGTTCAGTATATGTGTGCGTTCTATGATCTGAGGGTATTGCGCCTAATGTGGGTGGGGGCACAATGGTCTTAGAGTTCAGGGCTCACTAGGTGCCAGATTTAAAAGGCCCTAGTGCCACCGGAGTGTCACCTTTAGTGACACTCCGGTGGTGCTGTGCAGTGTACCACATTTACAAAGTGGCCCTAAACCACATTTTGTGGCTTAACTCTGCTTTGTAAATGTGAGTCCCTCTGACGCAGTTTTCTGCATCACAGGGGTGTGCAGTGGGCATTGCTGTGGGCGTGGTGTTAGCATGGCACTGCAAGGAGGAATACTTTTATTCCTCCTCATTTGTTGCTTTGTCCATGTGTGCTGCAGAAAAGAAAGAGCAAAAGGCCATGAATGGTTCTTTATGTGCAGAAAGGTGTCCCGTCCTGCACATAAAAAATCACTCAGAAATAATGATTTGGTACTTCTATGTGTGCTGCATTCCTAGTTCCATTGTGGTGGCCATTTGTAACCACACTGTTTTTCTATGCTGTCACTAGTGGTGTGGCTTAAGGCAGCTGCCTACAATAACATTAAAGTGGCACTAGCCTTCCATTTGTCTCTTAAAGTAAGGAATACAGAACAAAGATTTCTGTGTAGATTCTCAGAGCAATAATCTATTAAAGGCCTACAGCAATGCAGGGCTATCATTTTGGCTTTTAAAATTTACCTGACATTGTGCTCCATGTAGATTTAATATTCAGATTTTTGTTGCAGGGTGGTAATACAGTTTAACTGTTCAGGTAACTGAGCGAGTGGGCAGCTGAGTCTGCGATTTGGTCAAGACATCAATGGATGGGTGTAAGAAATTTGAAAATAGCTTTAGAGGGTGAGGACATCACTGAAATGGTAAGTACAGTCCTTGTCAAGGTGAACCACAAACGCCACTAAACAAACCTGGCTTAACCCTCTGGTAGCTTGGAACGAAAGCATGCCTAATTTGAGGATTAATGTGTAAATTACTTATGCAGCACTCAAACAATAATAAAGTAAAAACACAACACAGGGAAACCCCCAAACCAATTTAGTAAAATATGGTAAATGGTAATATATAAAATTGCACCAAAACAAACAAAAATCCGCTATGTAGAACCAGCGTTCTGAAGTTTTAAATTTTGAATTAAAAAAGAGAGCCAAAGTGAACAACGTGCTTACTACTATTATCTGATCATACTGGACTGGGTCAGACTGACCACAATGGCGCACATGTCGTATACAGGTATCAAGTTTGTCCCTTTGAAAGCTGGAGCTTGATGTTGATGGCAGCCATGAGGAGATCATTGTCAGCACTGACAGCAGGTCTCTATTGAAGCAACTCATTGGTAGAAGATGTGGGCAGTCATTCACAGTCACAAAGAGCCCAGATCTTCTGTATTTTCACATGCAGCCCAGTTCTTGTAGTTTGCAGAGTAGAGGAATATATTTTGACACCAGCCATGGGACCAGGAAATAGGGAGACACCTCTTAAGGGTCAGGACTCACTCCAAGAGAGGACAGGAGCTGGTTTCACAAAGGTCCATCAGGTCATCTGGGCAGTTTCAGGGAAGGCCTCTGGAAACTTGTTGTGTCTGTGTGATTTAAACAGGTCAGCCAACTGAGCCTTGGAGTCACTCATAAGTTCATAGGTTCAAAGCAAGCAGTTCCAGTCTTCCTTCTTCAGACTGCAGGGTAGTCCTTCTTCTGAATCTTCCACTGGCCTTGGAGTGTTCTGATTCTAGGGACATAGGGTACTACTTTCACACCAAGTGCTGTCCTTAGTGTGGTGGCCTCTTCCTTTGTTTACTACTAAACTGGTTCTTTTCAGTTCTTCCCCTGGGTCTGGCTCCAAACTGGCTAGGGTAACAAAGGGCAGACACGTCCAGGTGTGGGCTGTACTTGCCACTGACAAGGCAGTCAATTTTGCAAGTCAGAAATAGGGTGGGCACATCCCGCAGGCTCCGTTTTGAAGGTGAGGAAGGTCAGACTACAGCCAACCGGCCATCCTGCTGAGGAGAGGAACACCCTTCCCCAAATCCAAGGCATTTTGGCCTTTGTCTGTAAGGCGAGCACATCACACCACACAAAAGCCATTAACAGTCATGTGTCCTGGGATGTGTCGTGGGATACTGGCAAAAAGGCACATTTGGTTTAGATAGAAAAATGCAGAATTTCTAAAGGTATTTGGAAAAATGTCTTGCAGTTATTTGTCCAAAGAAAAGCAAAAACCAGGGCGACCCTGGAAGAATCAAAGCAAGAAGAAACACCGGAAACAGATAATACCTTTGACAGCATGCAGGAGTCAGTGACCACAGCAAGCTCTGCTTGCCCTGAGCACAAAATGACAAAAGGATTAATGAGTCCCCACAAGACACACGATCGAGGACAAAGGTCTGGGGTTGCACGAGTAACTACAACAGCCCATGAAAATAACTTAGAATCCAAGAGTTAGTCAGTTTATATGATTAAGGCCCTCATTACAACCCTGGTGGGCAGTGAAAAAGCGGCGGTAACACCGTCAATAGGCTGGCGGTAAAAAAAATGGAATCATGACCATGGCGGAAACAGCCAACACATACAGCCACTTTAAGACACCGACTGCCACGGCGGTAGCAACAAACACCGCAGCGGTAACCACCAATAGCCAGGCGGAAGACAATGTACCGCCTGCAGCATTACAACAGGCCTATCCGCCAGCTTTTCCGGGGTGGTACCATCGCCATCAAAAGTATGGCAGAAACAGAACACTGAAGGGAAACGACTCACCTCTCAACACTCAAGGAAGAACCATGATGCCATGGAGCCCGAGCTGCACTTTTTTCCAATGCTGGTGTACCTTCTCATACACCAGGAACACGAACGCCGGTGAATACGACCACAGTGAGTACTGCACCTAGCACACAAGGGAGGGGGGAGGAAAAAGAAAGTGACACACACACACATGCAACACACAACACCCCCATCCCCACCCAAACCCCCAACAACATACACACAAACAGATGTAACAATATTACATATGCACCCAGTAACCCTCAGGAATAATGCATGGACAAAAGGAATGGAGTAAAATGAGTGTAATAGTATAGTTTTAGATATATATGTCCTTAAACAATAAACAGTATGTACAATATATACAAAAGGAGGGACAATGGCCACTCCAAAATGTTCGTGGCCCACTGGGCCATAACACATAAGCCAAGGCCACACTTGACTCCTGCCTCAATACGGAGAGAACACTGCAGGGGCATCAGGTCGAAAAAACACAGGCACCACAGGGGGACAGGGAATATGGGGGCACCTCAGCCTAAAGATGGTACAACGCCACTGGCCTGGAGAGGGCTCCATGCCCACTGCTTGGCCCTGGGGAGTGCCAGGCCACAGTGTCTCAAGTGGGAGGTTTGCCTACTGCTTGGGCCTGGGGAGTGCAAAGCTACAGTCTCTCAAGTGGGTGGGCTGCCCACTGCTTGGTCCTGGGGAGTGCAACGCCACAGTCTCTCAAGTGGGTAGTTTCCCACTGCTTGGTCCTGGGGAGTGCAAAGCCACAGTCTCTCTAGTGGGTGGGTTGCCCACTGCTTGGTCCTGGGGAGTGCAAAGCCACAGTCTCTCAAGTGGGTGGGTTGCCCACAGTTTGGTCC